>NC_090922.1:1552618341-1552929278 GCF_040938575.1 Ambystoma mexicanum | reverse complement strand
AAGGACCTGCTTCTATCCATCTAGAGAATGGACACACAACTACAATTAAGTACCTGTACCCGTTACACACTTGGATCATGTCGACGTAGTCGGTATGTAAGTGCTGAAAAGGCCTATTTGGCCGGGCGATGATTCTTCTCACTACTTTTAAAGTGTGCCCAGTGGTGTATTGCTGGCAGATTATGCAGTTCACCATAAAGAATGCAACATGCTCTGCTAAATTCGGTATAAACCAGTCTTCTGCGAGCGTTGCTGCCAGATACTCTTTTGACCTGTGTATAGGGTAATGCAATTGCTCCAATGCTATTTTTATTAAGGTTACAGGCATTACTGGTTTACTAGTGCTGTCTTGCCGCCACAATCTGTCAGAGGGGTTTAAGGAACACTCTCGACGTTTCCACAGGTTATTTTCGTCCTGAGGTGCCTCCCCTTGAAGCTCCATCAGTTGTGTCTGCCCCATATTTCTATAGGCTTCTGGTGTGGCTTGTGCTATCATCATCCGTTCATGGGTGCACGCTACTTCTACTTCCATGATCGTCTCACTTTTGGATGCCATATGCTTGGCTTCTGTGTCTGCTGCATGGGTTCTGCGTGACACGAAATCTGTCCCTTTGGTGTGGGTGGTGTATTTCACGACCGCTGTAGTGCCTTTTATCAGCCTGTCAAATAAGGGTGTGTGCTGCACTGACGCGCCTTCCGCTCGGAGGTAGCCCCTCCTTTTCCAGCGTGCTAGGCCTGTGTGTACTGTAGACGTCACATAGGCAGAGTCACTGTACACCGTAACTTCCTGGTCTGTGTGATTCTCAATGGCGAGTATCAAAGCCAATAATTCTGCAGCCTGTGCTGAATAATGAGATAGTATTCATGCACTGATGAGTACTTGAAATTCTCCGTTAGCTATGTGTTTCATTATGGCAATGCCTGTATATCTTTGTCCGTCTTCTTGGTTGATTCTTGAAGAACCGTCAATAAAAACGATCTCACCTCCCACCAGGGCATTTTCTTTCGCCCTGGGGATTTCATCATAGAATTCTTCATAGTTTGCACAGTCATGTATCGGCTCTCCTTCAGTGACTGGCTCAGCTATGAACATAGCTGGATTTACTCTTTTACATTGAACTATTTTGATCGATGGATTAAATATGATCACTTCATAGGCGGAAGTTCTTTGAGATGTTTCTCTTAGTTTCTCTAAGATAGCGAACAATGAGTGCTCGCCGTATAACTTCATGGAACATACCATTATAATGGTTGTTGCCTTCTCTATGGCGAACGCTGTGGCAGCTAAGCTTTGTTCGCTCGGGAAGTGGCCTCTCATGACTGGGTCCAGGCCCTGGGGATTTCATCATAGAATTCTTCATAGTTTGCACAGTCATGTATCGGCTCTCCTTCAGTGACTGGCTCAGCTATGAACATAGCTGGATTTACTCTTTTACATTGAACTATTTTGATCGATGGATTAAATATGATCACTTCATAGGCGGAAGTTCTTTGAGATGTTTCTCTTAGTTTCTCTAAGATAGCGAACAATGAGTGCTCGCCGTATAACTTCATGGAACATACCATTATAATGGTTGTTGCCTTCTCTATGGCGAACGCTGTGGCAGCTAAGCTTTGTTTGCTCGGGAAGTGGCCTCTCATGACTGGGTCCTGTAGGGTATTTTGTGGAGATTTGGGGCCTGACGGTATTTTATTACCGCCGAAAAATAACTTAGCAATAATCACTCTTTGTATTCAGATTTGGCCATGTGCAACAATAATACAATGGACATGCATTATTTCAGCACCCAGACCTGCTTATTTGGTATACGTGGTTGGTGGTATTTTGGTGAGCATAATTCCCTTGTTTTATTTGTGGCCCCAATGTCCAGAATCCCTTATCTTCGCTTAGATTTTTCGTGTGATCACTAGAGAGACCTCAGACCTGCATTCTAGGGATACCACAATTTCCAGTGATAGTGTTGGTGCGCCACCATGGGCAAACTCACTGACTTATTTACGACAGAGAGCTATATGTGGTAGTCTTGTGGTAATTTCCACTACCTTATATACGGTAGGGAGCTATGTTCAGAGAGTCTCTCTTCCCGTTGGCTCATGTACCTCCAACAAGTTATGCTACAGTTACTCACAATTATTCATACTGATTCTGACATACACACATCTGTCTTAAAATGACCATTGCACTGTTTAAAAATCTCCCCACATCATTGGCATTGTAATGGTAAATAGAAAATAAACCACCCGTCTGTTTTCAAATATTTTCTGTATTATAAAAGTTGCATTTAGACATGATCTCATTCTTTACAGCAATAAAATGGAACAATCAAAGCATTTTCTATGACACACTGCAATTATAGTGGCGGAGAACAGAACTTAAATTGCAACATTAGCACTTGATTAAGACACGCACGGGACTTTCATTTTTCTACACTGACTGCATATTTCCGTGCACACACACAGCTCCCCCAGTTAGGTAATTACCTTATCTGTTCAGAGGCTTCTCTCTGTGAATGTGGCTCTCTTGGATTAACTCCAGCAAAAAGGAACGCTTGCCTTCTCAAGCCGGGGTCATTGCCTGGAATTCTCAGCTTTTTCAGATAGGACTGCCTCAGCCAGTGGACAGGTTTTTCTTTCTGCTCTCCCCAATGTCGATTGCAGCAGGACACAGGAATCTGCATTCAGTCAGGACCCCACAGCCAGGTCTTCTCCCCAGTAGTGCAGAAAGATGTCTCCCTGTCTTTTTCCCTGATACTGCCCACTAAAACTTTCCTCTCAGCCCTCTTTATGACGTGTCCCAATGAAATCCATCATCTCTCATCCTCCTACTCTTCAACAATAGCTTCGCTTATACATTTGCAATTGTTGCAAATCTGACTTCCTCCTTCCTGCAGTTACTGTGCACAACAACACGGAGAATCAGGCAGAGAAGAGAAGGGAAAAATCTGCACACTTATTTAAATGGTTTTCAGAGTATGCCTAATTCTGCAGTAGAGAACACATTTTATTAGTGGGTTATATTAAAATAAGGTTTTATTAGTCAGGTTAATGGTTAATAGGTTAGCTGTTAATTTTCAAATGTGTCTCTAGCAATATAGGCATTTCAGGTGAAAAATAGTGTGCATTTTTAAATGAACACGTGTGCTTTTAACTGTAAAAATAGATTTGCATCTTATATGTTAAAATCGTTTTTTACTGAATAGTCTGTCTTTCCTTGTTAATCTGCTAACCCATATAGCAATGCACCGCACCCTTGTGGTGGTGGTGCTGCAAAAAAAATTGTGCTACTTGTGCAGTATTGCTGTACTGTGTACTGTAACACGCCAAATATCCTTACATATACCCTCCTTTTGTTTTTAGAACTTGGCTATAATCCAAGCCAATTCCTAAAAACAACTTGTTCTATTTTTTTTTACAATATAGCAATCCAACAAAATGAATATTCATGTGCATCAATGAAAATTTGCAATCAACATTTCATCTGAGTCCATCAGTTCATAAAATGTTCCACATTTGCCTTCTCAGTGGAAGTGGCATTACTTTAAGTTTAAATTTTCCAAGTCAATTAAAAACAATGAAATAAAACAACTAACTAAAACAAATAAGTAATATAACAAGTTAAAATAAATAATTAAAATAATAAATACGTGGAACTTCATATGCCGGAACTTTTGCTTTGTCTCTTTTGGTATGTCCCGACCAGCGATGTTATTCGGTTCATTCGAGTACTCTTTCATCTTGGCAATCTTGAATCCACAGTAGTCATCTCTTTTGGCATTCCGGTTATTTTGCCTTCACCTCCACCTGGAGGCAGGCATCTTTTGGTCTTCATCCAGGGGACTCCAGGACTCCATTGTCTCCCGTGGCCTCTGATCCCGGAACCTCCGACCAAATAATGTTAATTGTCTAAATCAAAATAGAAAATAAACAGATTAAGTACATAGCACAATACTAACTTCATCCTTTTGCCAAAAATAAAACATGCTTGGTAAAAATACTTCGTTTTTTTTTTTCTTTCTTCTGAAATTAAACACAAGTTAAAAGAAAACAAGCATATATAAAACAGCATTCAATATTTAATACACTTTCTCTCTGCACACCAACCACGAGCTTCCGTTATATGTGCATTTATTTATTTATTTATTTATTTATTTATTTATATTATATATTTTTACATATATTACAGTGTTTATGTGCCATCATAACAATCAACTTTTTTTTTTTTAACTTCTTTGTCACTGCCTCCTGATTACACCCATTTATTTTCTCAAGGGACTCTATCCGTTTCCACATGCTCAAGCTGCCTGATCTCATGTCTGGGATGGCATGGTTTGATTTGATTTACATGGACAAACTGCTCTATTGCTGTTTCACCTTCATTTTTCAAAATTTTATACACTACAGGAGAGACTTTATCTATAATTCGAAATGGCCCCTGCCAGGCTGCCAGAAATTTAGAATTTTTCTGTTTACTTTTTCCAAAATGAAACTTGTACACCTGATCCCCTACATTGTATTCCTTTACTGATGTCTTTTTGTCATAATATGACTTAGCACTGTCAGCAGCTCTTTCCAGATTTCTCTGCACAAAAGCAAATGCATGTTGCAAATGCCTCCTCAGTTCATCAATATATTCATGAACTGTGGATGCACTCACTAGAGTTTGCTCATGTGTTCTGTATAGTAGGTGTTGTGGTAACACCATTTTCCTACCTGTTAAGACCTCATGGGGGCTAACACCTGTTGCTTTGGCAGGAGTCGACCTGATTGCCATCAAAACCAATGGTAAACGCAAATCCCAGCTGGAACCTGCTTCTGCCACAAATTTCTTTAAAATATCCACAACAGACCTATTGCTTCTTTCAACTGTACCTGAAGACGCCGCCCGATATGCGATATGTAGTTTCCTTTTCACACCTAGTATTTGCCATACCTTACTCATTAGAGTACTTGTGAAATGACTTCCTCTGTCTGACTCAATTCTTTGTGGCAACCCAAACCTTGAGAACACATGGTTCACCAGCAATGTGGCTGCTGTTTGCGCACTACAATCTGGTGCGGGAATGCACTCAATCCACTTTGACATCAAACATACCACACTCAAAATATAGCGGTGTCCCCTGCTCGACCTTTTTAAAGGACCTACATAGTCTATTTGCAAATCTGACCATGGGAGAGTTAGGCCTCTTTTCATCAATGGTGCTCTATGCATTGGTGAAGCAGGTTTAAATTGGGCGCATACTAGACATCCTCTAGTATATAATTCCACATCTTGGGACATATGTGGCCAGTAAGCATAATCTTTTAGTATTTCTAATGTCTTTTGTGAACCTCTATGGCCTGCAGTTATGGCATCATGTGCATGGTGTAGCATTAGTCCTCTGAATGAAAGGGGTACTACCCACTGTATTTGCCCTGTTATGGACTCTCTAATCATGAGCCCATCCTGTAATCTAATTCGTGTTTTGTTCTTTAATAACACCCTCAACTCTTCTTTTCCCATACAATCATTTTCTGTTAAAGGATTTTGTTCAGGATCTATCAAATGATTATAATAGATTCCCAAAATTTGATCATTCTTTTGTGCCTCAATCAAATCTTGGTCTGGCGTGTCATGACTCCACTGCACCACCGGTTGATCTACCTCCTTTGGTGCTTTAGAACGTGTGACTGCATCAATTTGTATTTCACCCATTAAATAATCAATAGGTAGCAATTCTCCCATCACAGCCCCAATCTTAGCCAGATGGTCTGCCTTATCATTTCCCTCCTTATCCTCTCCTGGTGTTTTTAAATGCCCACGAATTTTTCTCCAGTATATTGTTAAATTATTTTCTGACACCAATTTGTCTATGGCTTGTATCATTTTTCCATGTTTAAGTGGCTTTTTGTTGTATGTAACCATGCCTCTTGCTTTCCAACCAGGCAAATACTCCACAAAGCTATTCCGTGCATAGTCAGAATCAGTCACCAGGACAATTTCACTGAACTTTTTATCAACTGCAGTAGCAATTGCTTTATAGATGGCTGCCAATTCCGCCACCTGACTGCTCCTATCTCCAATCCTCATCCCTATACTAGGAACGCCTTCACATTTCAACCAGACGTTTCCTATTCCTGCCACTAATTGTTTATTACTGTCATTTTCAATGTGAAAAGCACAACCATCCACATATACAGTTGGCAAATCCTTGCATGTTTTTTCATCAAAAGCTTTGTGTGGTGATTGTTCAAATCCCTGTAAACTAGCTTCCACATCCATTTCATTTGTTATTTGTTCAGCTGCACAGTCATGTAAGTCAGCTAACCCTTGAGCAATTGGGCTCTTTTTATTTTGTCCATATCTTACTTCTACGGGAAAACCTTGTAATGCCAGCGTCCATGAAGTGATTCTGGATTGCGCTAGATTGCCTGATCTAATTCTTTTACTCTCTAAAAATTGCAAAGGTTGATGATTTGTTTCAATAATCACCTTTTCTCCCTGAACAATGGGGCGGAAATGTTGTAGCGCCCACACAGTGGTTAATAGGGCCTTTTCGCATTCATTAAATTTCATTTCAACTTGGGAAAATGCCTTACTTGCATATGCAATGGTTTTGTGATTCAAATCGTGTTTTTGTGATAACACTGCTGACATACAATGTTCAGAAAAGCCTATTTCTATAAAGAAATCCCTGTCCTTTATGGGGTATGCTAAACATGGTGCCTTTACAAGACATTCCTTCAATCTAGCCACTGCATCAGACTGCTCTCTTTCCCATCTCCAGGGAGTATTTAGTTTAAGCAGTTTAGTCAATGGTTGAGTGATTTCTGCATAATTCTCAATGAACTTTCTGTTATAGCCTGTCATCCCTAATAAACTTTTTACTCCTTTCACATTTTTAGGATCTTTTAATCTTTGTATGGCCTCTATTTTCTTCCTTTGTGGATTTAGCCCATGTTCAGTCACTTCATGCCCTAGAAAGTTCACTTTTTTCTTGCACCATTGTGCTTTTTGCAAAGATACTTTGGCGCCTGCTTTCTGCAATTGGCCAAGCACATGTCTTATTTCATCAAAATGGCTTTTAAGGTTTTCATTTTTTATCAAGACATCATCCACATAAACTATTGTTCCTCTTTCCGCTGCATCTGGCATGGCCTTTCTCAAAAATATGCCAAATTCACTCCCACTATTGATGTACCCGAACGGAGCTCTAAGCCAGGCATATTGAGTCCTGTCAAATGTAAAGGAAAATAGGTGTTGTATCTCCTCTGCCAATGGCACACACCAATATCCAGATGTGAGATCTAACGTGGTAAATACATTTGAACCATGTATCTGAGCTAGGCCCTGATCAATGAATGGTAGTGGCCATCTAGATACTGGTACTCTTTTATTTAACTCTCTTAAGTCTGCACACAGCCGCCATTGACCATTTGGCTTCAACACACCTAAAATAGGCGTATTGGATGTGCTATGAATGGGCCTAATTATTCCCCGTGATTCCAAATTTTTAATAATCTCTGCCAATGATTCTAAACATGCCAGCGGTAGTCTATACTGGCGTACAAACACTGGATTTCTGCTACAACCTTCTGGTAGTGTGGCCACATGTAAATCAGTTAAACCACAATCATAAGCATCTTTTGCAAATACATCCTTAAACTCCATAAATATTTCCCTCAGATTGCGTCGATCCTCATCGCTGTCACATGCATCCGCTAAGGAGATCTGCTCTTCTACCATTCTGGAAAATTCTGGAAACTCTTCTGGTAAAGGAATCTCAGCGCTTTCCTCTAACTGTGTGGCTGTGTCTTTTTGTAGAGCTGCCACTTTCAAATATTTTGGCATATCAGCTTCCACTTCAATGGGCTGATTTCCTGTTTCATTTTCATTTAAATTAAATATTATGCAATCCTCTTGATGGCAGCACACTGTCTCATTTGAATCATAAGGATACACAGAATGAATTTTAAATATTCCTTTGGGCTGAGAGTCCAGGTGTTCTGGCAACTCACCCTTGGCATCTACATATTTTTCAGGAATATTCCCAATCACCATGTTATTTAAATCTGCCGTATAATGTGATTTTTGTATGGCCATTCCTAATGGGGAGTTTTCCTCTAAATGAATGTCCTGACAACCTTTATTATTTACCATGATTTTTACAGATCCTTCACCAATGTCTACCAATGGAATGTATTCATAATCCAGGCCTTGCTGTTTTATGGATTCATTCAGGCATACAAATGCATCAGAGCCTTTCATCTGCTGCCCATTTTTGCATTTCAGTGTTATTGCAAACTGTTTTGTAAATGCAGGAATAATAGTATCTTTCCTTATTTGTAATTCGATGGCATAAGGAACCAGTTGTGCACAATGATAAGCCCTTCTTTTGTCTTCAAATTCAGGTGCCGGCCCACCTAGGCGTGACCATATTTTTTGATTAAGGAAATCTAACACCATACACATTCTGTGCATGATGTCATTGCCCATGTAAAATTCATTTTGTGCTCCACTCACTATCCATACATTATGGTAAATTGTTTTCTGCCCAATGCTAATTTTAAGCATGCATCTGCCTGTAATTCGGTTTTCAAAGTCTGGACTGTCCAACCCAGAAACATATTGATTTTTAATCCTAAATTTCGGGATTTCTTCCCTCTCCATAATTTTTTGCAACAATTTCTCATTAATGAAACTCCTTTCATGTTCAAGCGCTAAAGTGGCTTTTATTGTTTTAAGATAATCATTTATACCAACGTGAACCCATGGTTGCTCATCTTCTATGTGTATCTCTGCCAGAGTGGTAATGTGTTTCTCTGAATCTGTTTTAGGAACAATATTCTGTTTGCATGTATTCTCTTTTAAGTAAAAACGTAATGTGTGCTCATCTATAGCAGTCTGCCAATCTTTCCTTGGGTCCAAGTATATTTGTACAGGTAGTTTTTCATTGTCGCTCTGATCTTTGTCTTGACACATTAATATAACAGTGACACTAGGTATGCAGCTATTCTGGAGATATACCTCCACAGCATCATTTGTTTTGGCAACGGTGTGACATTCTTTTATATTGCTGTTTTGTGATTTTAGTTTCTTAGGCCTCAATGGTTTTTTGGTTAAGGACCACAGCACTCCATTCACCCCATCTATGAGAGGAGACAATCTTTTCAGGCAATCTGTCCCCATCAGAAATGGAATTTCACAAATAGATGTGATCAATACCTCTTGTTTCATTCTGTGCTTTCCTATTTTTATGTCAACCTCAGTTACACCTATGATGGGCACCTCCTCCCCATTAAAGTTATGCACTGGGCCTTGATTTGCCTTCACTGTGATCTGACTCTGTGGAGGCCTCCCTTCATTGATACTCTTTACCAGCTCCTTGGACATAATTGTGGCCTGTGCGCCAGTGTCAATCATAGCGAAGGTGTGGCATTTTTCTTCTACAGTGATGGGTGCATAATATCTGTCCTCAACTTCCTCTAATACACATAAGAAATGTGAATTCTTACTGATTTCAGGGCTCACCTTTCTCAGGTCTTTTTCACTTTTGGCTAAGCACATTGGTAAATGAAAAGACATTTTTCCCTCCTTTTTACCCATTTCTGTGCGAGATATTTTATTCATTTCTCCATGTTCAGAGGTTTTTTGGAGTGTGGCCACCGTTCGCCCATCCATCTGGGTAACATCAGAGACCACATTACAACCTTCCAACTGAACATGTGTAACAACATCATTCAGCAATTTGTCATTTTTTAATCCTGTGCATTTGTGATCATTTAGTGTAATACCAGCCCTTTCAGCCTCTTCAAAAATATGTGGCTCAAAGAATTTTTCAGGTGATAGACTTGTACCCTCCTTGTGAGTATTTCCTTTTTCTGTCTGTGTTTGGTCATTGTTTTGCTTGCCCAGGGAAGGAGCTATGGCATCCCCACTTACTCCCTGTTCACTGGTATTCCCCATGCATGAGTCATTTTTCTTAAATCTGTCCCTTTGTTCTTTTGGAATTCCTAATGTTTCTTTTTCATTTGTGCAAATCTTTACTGTTTTATTTAGCTCTAAGTTAAACCGTACCTCTTTTTTAGAAGTATTTACACTTTCTATCACAATTTCATTTACTGGTACTTTCATTTTTAATCCATTAGTCATCTCAGAGTCGTTATGCAAAGTTATATCAGAGCAATCTGTCATTTTGGCACTGCAGTTATCATGAGTACTTAGTCACTTTTCGGAAGCCCCCCGGTCATTGCTATGGCCATCAGCCCCCTCTTTGGAAGGTTGTTTTTGCGCTGTATAGAGCTTTCCTATTTGCTCAGCTAACATTTTCACTTGGGCCTCAAGGCATTGGAACCTTTCCACCTCTCTAGGATCCTCTTTCTGTGGCCTAGGTCGATATTGGTTGTTTTCCCCCTGATTGGATCTATTCTGATACCTCTCAGGTGATTGATACCGGTTGGGATGGTTTCTGAACTCTTGATTCATTTGTGGAGGGGAGCGGGTTGCACCCATCCTTTGATTATAGTCCCCTGGTGGGGAATCATTGTACTGGCGTGGACTGTAGTTCACGTTTTGCCTCATGTCCTGTCTCTCAGATTGTGGGTACTGGCCCCTATGTTGATTTCCATTATCAGTAAATCGATCCACATATCGGGGCCTATCCTGATTACCATATATCATGGTGCTGGGATCAAATCTGCTCTGTGTCCCCAATGACTGGTAGGGACCATCATTTCTTTGATCTTGATTTTGTCTCTGGTTATTGTTCATACCTGCCATATCAGACCGGTATCTTACCCGGGGTCTATCTCCTAAATATCTAGGGCTGATGTAGCTCTCTCTATTACTAGGATCATGTGATTGGAACATTGGTACAGGAAATGGCGATCTTTGTTGATTACCCCTTTGTTCAGGTGTCACATTATTTTTACCTTGGCTTTGAGCAGACTCAAGGGACATTTTGGCTGACCTGATTTCCATTACTGTGGCTGAGGGTTCTTTAGATTTAGGCCTAGTATCTTTCATTTTATCACTTTCTCTACCCTGACAATAGAGTACCTCATATAGCTTGGTGCTTTGATGTACAATCCATTCAAGGGACTTGTCACGGTCAAATTCACGGACCAATTGGGATATGATGTCTTTCTGTAGCCCATAGAAGTATGCGGTTTTAAACTCATTGGAATTTGAGTCAAAAGATACATCAAAGCGAGAGAATGCTCTTTTTAAGTCTTGTAAAAATTGGCGAGGTGATGTATTAGGTCCAGCAGTAATAGTGTACGCGACTTTCTTTGCCTCCTGCAATGACTGAAAAGGAGAAAAATGACGCCTAATTTCTTTTTCAAACTCCAGCCATGTCATATTTTGCTGTTCATTTAATCCCCTTATGATGCTGGCCGTCGGGGCATCTAAAGTTAAATGAAAATATTGTCTGTACTGTTCCTTAGGTATCTGGAGCGCTTTAAAAATGTCATGCACCGCTTCTAAGTGATCCTCAATGCAGCATTCACCTCCCTTTTTAAATGGTTTGATCAGGGCTTTAATGGATTTCATTATTTTTATGGGGCTACTTGTTGCAATGCATGGAATTGCACTATTTTGTGATTCAATCCTGTTTTCAGGTGTATGAGATTGGTGGCTGCCCCCAATGGGAGTATCAAATCCCCCAAGGGCACTGCAACCAAGTTCAGTCACCGGTCCTGTCACTGGGGCACTAGCTCTTTGGGCAGAGCTAGAATTCACCTCCACTCCATTGAATGTGGTACCCTGCCGCCTCTCCTGGGACCTGGGGATGCACATTTGCTGTTCTAAGTCCTTACACTTTTTAAGGAGTCTGTTGGCTTCATCCTGCAAATAATTATTTTCATCGCTCATTTTATTAATCGCCTCCTGCATGTCGCACATTTGCATTTGGCATTCATTGAACTCTTTATTTCTTTTGTCTCTTTCTTGAATCATTTTAATCATTTCTTGTTCTGCACTCTGGAGATCACCTTCTTTTTCACAATGTTCTTTTTGTAAAATCTGCATTTCTGAAATAACCTCATCTTTATCCTGCCTAATGTGATCCACTAATGCTTTTAAGTGTGTCAATTCTTGCTCACTATCTTCAAATTGTTTCTTGCTTTTGGATAACTGAGTATCAAAGTCTCTGCATTTTAATTGCATGTCTTTTTGGCATACATCCAATTCTGCTCTCAACATTTCCTGATTTTTACTTGTCCCATCTAATTCAGTCTTTAACCTGTTAATTAGCTGAGTATCATTCTCTTGCATTCGCAGGGACTTGTTTAAAATAAACCATATTTTGCCGCATAGCCGTATTAAACAGTCTTTCTCTGCACTTTTATCGGCTGCATTCAATAATCTTGTAAGGCAGACCTGAATTATGCTGCCTTCTGCAAAAATATTGTCTAGTTTTTCTTTCTGCACCTCACCCTGAATGCGGTTACTCCATTCTAACGTGGTATTCGAAGACCAATTCCCATGTGCAAATAACTTTGCCTCTAAATATTGCACTAGATCTGAGAATGTGGTTTCCCTTTGTGACATTCTGAAATTCGTTTTTAGTGGCACACTGCTATTATAAAATGGGTTCCCTTTAATGTGCAAATGGCAGTGTGAGACACGCTTGCCACGCCCAGTAGGTACTCTGTGATCACTTTCCCGGCCTGCAACGCACCATAAATATGTAGGGTATTTTGTGGAGATTTGGGGCCTGACGGTATTTTATTACCGCCGAAAAATAACTTAGCAATAATCACTCTTTGTATTCAGATTTGGCCATGTGCAACAATAATACAATGGACATGCATTATTTCAGCACCCAGACCTGCTTATTTGGTATACGTGGTTGGTGGTATTTTGGTGAGCATAATTCCCTTGTTTTATTTGTGGCCCCAATGTCCAGAATCCCTTATCTTCGCTTAGATTTTTCGTGTGATCACTAGAGAGACCTCAGACCTGCATTCTAGGGATACCACAATTTCCAGTGATAGTGTTGGTGCGCCACCATGGGCAAACTCACTGACTTATTTACGACAGAGAGCTATATGTGGTAGTCTTGTGGTAATTTCCACTACCTTATATACGGTAGGGAGCTATGTTCAGAGAGTCTCTCTTCCCGTTGGCTCATGTACCTCCAACAAGTTATGCTACAGTTACTCACAATTATTCATACTGATTCTGACATGCACACATCTGTCTTAAAATGACCATTGCACTGTTTAAAAATCTCCCCACATCATTGGCATTGTAATGGTAAATAGAAAATAAACCACCCGTCTGTTTTCAAATATTTTCTGTATTATAAAAGTTGCATTTAGACATGATCTCATTCTTTACAGCAATAAAATGGAACAATCAAAGCATTTTCTATGACACACTGCAATTATAGTGGCGGAGAACAGAACTTAAATTGCAACATTAGCACTTGATTAAGACACGCACGGGACTTTCATTTTTCTACACTGACTGCATATTTCCGTGCACACACACAGCTCCCCCAGTTAGGTAATTACCTTATCTGTTCAGAGGCTTCTCTCTGTGAATGTGGCTCTCTTGGATTAACTCCAGCAAAAAGGAACGCTTGCCTTCTCAAGCCGGGGTCATTGCCTGGAATTCTCAGCTTTTTCAGATAGGACTGCCTCAGCCAGTGGACAGGTTTTTCTTTCTGCTCTCCCCAATGTCGAATGCAGCAGGACACAGGAATCTGCATTCAGTCAGGACCCCACAGCCAGGTCTTCTCCCCAGTAGTGCAGAAAGATGTCTCCCTGTCTTTTTCCCTGATACTGCCCACTAAAACTTTCCTCTCAGCCCTCTTTATGACGTGTCCCAATGAAATCCATCATCTCTCATCCTCCTACTCTTCAACAATAGCTTCGCTTATACATTTGCAATTGTTGCAAATCTGACTTCCTCCTTCCTGCAGTTACTGTGCACAACAACACGGAGAATCAGGCAGAGAAGAGAAGGGAAAAATCTGCACACTTATTTAAATGGTTTTCAGAGTATGCCTAATTCTGCAGTAGAGAACACATTTTATTAGTGGGTTATATTAAAATAAGGTTTTATTAGTCAGGTTAATGGTTAATAGGTTAGCTGTTAATTTTCAAATGTGTCTCTAGCAATATAGGCATTTCAGGTGAAAAATAGTGTGCATTTTTAAATGAACACGTGTGCTTTTAACTGTAAAAATAGATTTGCATCTTATATGTTAAAATCGTTTTTTACTGAATAGTCTGTCTTTCCTTGTTAATCTGCTAACCCATATAGCAATGCACCGCACCCTTGTGGTGGTGGTGCTGCAAAAAAAATTGTGCTACTTGTGCAGTATTGCTGTACTGTGTACTGTAACACGCCAAATATCCTTACATATACCCTCCTTTTGTTTTTAGAACTTGGCTATAATCCAAGCCAATTCCTAAAAACAACTTGTTCTATTTTTTTTTACAATATAGCAATCCAACAAAATGAATATTCATGTGCATCAATGAAAATTTGCAATCAACATTTCATCTGAGTCCATCAGTTCATAAAATGTTCCACATTTGCCTTCTCAGTGGAAGTGGCATTACTTTAAGTTTAAATTTTCCAAGTCAATTAAAAACAATGAAATAAAACAACTAACTAAAACAAATAAGTAATATAACAAGTTAAAATAAATAATTAAAATAATAAATACGTGGAACTTCATATGCCGGAACTTTTGCTTTGTCTCTTTTGGTATGTCCCGACCAGCGATGTTATTCGGTTCATTCGAGTACTCTTTCATCTTGGCAATCTTGAATCCACAGTAGTCATCTCTTTTGGCATTCCGGTTATTTTGCCTTCACCTCCACCTGGAGGCAGGCATCTTTTGGTCTTCATCCAGGGGACTCCAGGACTCCATCGTCTCCCGTGGCCTCTGATCCCGGAACCTCCGACCAAATAATGTTAATTGTCTAAATCAAAATAGAAAATAAACAGATTAAGTACATAGCACAATACTAACTTCATCCTTTTGCCAAAAATAAAACATGCTTGGTAAAAATACTTCGTTTTTTTTTTTTTCTTTCTTCTGAAATTAAACACAAGTTAAAAGAAAACAAGCATATATAAAACAGCATTCAATATTTAATACACTTTCTCTCTGCACACCAACCACGAGCTTCCGTTATATGTGCATTTATTTATTTATTTATTTATTTATTTATTTATATTATATATTTTTACATATATTACAGTGTTTATGTGCCATCATAACAATCAACTTTTTTTTTTTTAACTTCTTTGTCACTGCCTCCTGATTACACCCATTTATTTTCTCAAGGGACTCTATCCGTTTCCACATGCTCAAGCTGCCTGATCTCATGTCTGGGATGGCATGGTTTGATTTGATTTACATGGACAAACTGCTCTATTGCTGTTTCACCTTCATTTTTCAAAATTTTATACACTACAGGAGAGACTTTATCTATAATTCGAAATGGCCCCTGCCAGGCTGCCAGAAATTTAGAATTTTTCTGTTTACTTTTTCCAAAATGAAACTTGTACACCTGATCCCCTACATTGTATTCCTTTACTGATGTCTTTTTGTCATAATATGACTTAGCACTGTCAGCAGCTCTTTCCAGATTTCTCTGCACAAAAGCAAATGCATGTTGCAAATGCCTCCTCAGTTCATCAATATATTCATGAACTGTGGATGCACTCACTAGAGTTTGCTCATGTGTTCTGTATAGTAGGTGTTGTGGTAACACCATTTTCCTACCTGTTAAGACCTCATGGGGGCTAACACCTGTTGCTTTGGCAGGAGTCGACCTGATTGCCATCAAAACCAATGGTAAACGCAAATCCCAGCTGGAACCTGCTTCTGCCACAAATTTCTTTAAAATATCCACAACAGACCTATTGCTTCTTTCAACTGTACCTGAAGACGCCGCCCGATATGCGATATGTAGTTTCCTTTTCACACCTAGTATTTGCCATACCTTACTCATTAGAGTACTTGTGAAATGACTTCCTCTGTCTGACTCAATTCTTTGTGGCAACCCAAACCTTGAGAACACATGGTTCACCAGCAATGTGGCTGCTGTTTGCGCACTACAATCTGGTGCGGGAATGCACTCAATCCACTTTGACATCAAACATACCACACTCAAAATATAGCGGTGTCCCCTGCTCGACCTTTTTAAAGGACCTACATAGTCTATTTGCAAATCTGACCATGGGAGAGTTAGGCCTCTTTTCATCAATGGTGCTCTATGCATTGGTGAAGCAGGTTTAAATTGGGCGCATACTAGACATCCTCTAGTATATAATTCCACATCTTGGGACATATGTGGCCAGTAAGCATAATCTTTTAGTATTTCTAATGTCTTTTGTGAACCTCTATGGCCTGCAGTTATGGCATCATGTGCATGGTGTAGCATTAGTCCTCTGAATGAAAGGGGTACTACCCACTGTATTTGCCCTGTTATGGACTCTCTAATCATGAGCCCATCCTGTAATCTAATTCGTGTTTTGTTCTTTAATAACACCCTCAACTCTTCTTTTCCCATACAATCATTTTCTGTTAAAGGATTTTGTTCAGGATCTATCAAATGATTATAATAGATTCCCAAAATTTGATCATTCTTTTGTGCCTCAATCAAATCTTGGTCTGGCGTGTCATGACTCCACTGCACCACCGGTTGATCTACCTCCTTTGGTGCTTTAGAACGTGTGACTGCATCAATTTGTATTTCACCCATTAAATAATCAATAGGTAGCAATTCTCCCATCACAGCCCCAATCTTAGCCAGATGGTCTGCCTTATCATTTCCCTCCTTATCCTCTCCTGGTGTTTTTAAATGCCCACGAATTTTTCTCCAGTATATTGTTAAATTATTTTCTGACACCAATTTGTCTATGGCTTGTATCATTTTTCCATGTTTAAGTGGCTTTTTGTTGTATGTAACCATGCCTCTTGCTTTCCAACCAGGCAAATACTCCACAAAGCTATTCCGTGCATAGTCAGAATCAGTCACCAGGACAATTTCACTGAACTTTTTATCAACTGCAGTAGCAATTGCTTTATAGATGGCTGCCAATTCCGCCACCTGACTGCTCCTATCTCCAATCCTCATCCCTATACTAGGAACGCCTTCACATTTCAACCAGACATTTCCTATTCCTGCCACTAATTGTTTATTACTGTCATTTTCAATGTGAAAAGCACAACCATCCACATATACAGTTGGCAAATCCTTGCATGTTTTTTCATCAAAAGCTTTGTGTGGTGATTGTTCAAATCCCTGTAAACTAGCTTCCACATCCATTTCATTTGTTATTTGTTCAGCTGCACAGTCATGTAAGTCAGCTAACCCTTGAGCAATTGGGCTCTTTTTATTTTGTCCATATCTTACTTCTACGGGAAAACCTTGTAATGCCAGCGTCCATGAAGTGATTCTGGATTGCGCTAGATTGCCTGATCTAATTCTTTTACTCTCTAAAAATTGCAAAGGTTGATGATTTGTTTCAATAATCACCTTTTCTCCCTGAACAATGGGGCGGAAATGTTGTAGCGCCCACACAGTGGTTAATAGGGCCTTTTCGCATTCATTAAATTTCATTTCAACTTGGGAAAATGCCTTACTTGCATATGCAATGGTTTTGTGATTCAAATCGTGTTTTTGTGATAACACTGCTGACATACAATGTTCAGAAAAGCCTATTTCTATAAAGAAATCCCTGTCCTTTATGGGGTATGCTAAACATGGTGCCTTTACAAGACATTCCTTCAATCTAGCCACTGCATCAGACTGCTCTCTTTCCCATCTCCAGGGAGTATTTAGTTTAAGCAGTTTAGTCAATGGTTGAGTGATTTCTGCATAATTCTCAATGAACTTTCTGTTATAGCCTGTCATCCCTAATAAACTTTTTACTCCTTTCACATTTTTAGGATCTTTTAATCTTTGTATGGCCTCTATTTTCTTCCTTTGTGGATTTAGCCCATGTTCAGTCACTTCATGCCCTAGAAAGTTCACTTTTTTCTTGCACCATTGTGCTTTTTGCAAAGATACTTTGGCGCCTGCTTTCTGCAATTGGCCAAGCACATGTCTTATTTCATCAAAATGGCTTTTAAGGTTTTCATTTTTTATCAAGACATCATCCACATAAACTATTGTTCCTCTTTCCGCTGCATCTGGCATGGCCTTTCTCAAAAATATGCCAAATTCACTCCCACTATTGATGTACCCGAACGGAGCTCTAAGCCAGGCATATTGAGTCCTGTCAAATGTAAAGGAAAATAGGTGTTGTATCTCCTCTGCCAATGGCACACACCAATATCCAGATGTGAGATCTAACGTGGTAAATACATTTGAACCATGTATCTGAGCTAGGCCCTGATCAATGAATGGTAGTGGCCATCTAGATACTGGTACTCTTTTATTTAACTCTCTTAAGTCTGCACACAGCCGCCATTGACCATTTGGCTTCAACACACCTAAAATAGGCGTATTGGATGTGCTATGAATGGGCCTAATTATTCCCCGTGATTCCAAATTTTTAATAATCTCTGCCAATGATTCTAAACATGCCAGCTGTAGTCTATACTGGCGTACAAACACTGGATTTCTGCTACAACCTTCTGGTAGTGTGGCCACATGTAAATCAGTTAAACCACAATCATAAGCATCTTTTGCAAATACATCCTTAAACTCCATAAATATTTCCCTCAGATTGCGTCGATCCTCATCGCTGTCACATGCATCCGCTAAGGAGATCTGCTCTTCTACCATTCTGGAAAATTCTGGAAACTCTTCTGGTAAAGGAATCTCAGCGCTTTCCTCTAACTGTGTGGCTGTGTCTTTTTGTAGAGCTGCCACTTTCAAATATTTTGGCATATCAGCTTCCACTTCAATGGGCTGATTTCCTGTTTCATTTTCATTTAAATTAAATATTATGCAATCCTCTTGATGGCAGCACACTGTCTCATTTGAATCATAAGGATACACAGAATGAATTTTAAATATTCCTTTGGGCTGAGAGTCCAGGTGTTCTGGCAACTCACCCTTGGCATCTACATATTTTTCAGGAATATTCCCAATCACCATGTTATTTAAATCTGCCGTATAATGTGATTTTTGTATGGCCATTCCTAATGGGGAGTTTTCCTCTAAATGAATGTCCTGACAACCTTTATTATTTACCATGATTTTTACAGATCCTTCACCAATGTCTACCAATGGAATGTATTCATAATCCAGGCCTTGCTGTTTTATGGATTCATTCAGGCATACAAATGCATCAGAGCCTTTCATCTGCTGCCCATTTTTGCATTTCAGTGTTATTGCAAACTGTTTTGTAAATGCAGGAATAATAGTATCTTTCCTTATTTGTAATTCGATGGCATAAGGAACCAGTTGTGCACAATGATAAGCCCTTCTTTTGTCTTCAAATTCAGGTGCCGGCCCACCTAGGCGTGACCATATTTTTTGATTAAGGAAATCTAACACCATACACATTCTGTGCATGATGTCATTGCCCATGTAAAATTCATTTTGTGCTCCACTCACTATCCATACATTATGGTAAATTGTTTTCTGCCCAATGCTAATTTTAAGCATGCATCTGCCTGTAATTCGGTTTTCAAAGTCTGGACTGTCCAACCCAGAAACATATTGATTTTTAATCCTAAATTTCGGGATTTCTTCCCTCTCCATAATTTTTTGCAACAATTTCTCATTAATGAAACTCCTTTCATGTTCAAGCGCTAAAGTGGCTTTTATTGTTTTAAGATAATCATTTATACCAACGTGAACCCATGGTTGCTCATCTTCTATGTGTATCTCTGCCAGAGTGGTAATGTGTTTCTCTGAATCTGTTTTAGGAACAATATTCTGTTTGCATGTATTCTCTTTTAAGTAAAAACGTAATGTGTGCTCATCTATAGCAGTCTGCCAATCTTTCCTTGGGTCCAAGTATATTTGTACAGGTAGTTTTTCATTGTCGCTCTGATCTTTGTCTTGACACATTAATATAACAGTGACACTAGGTATGCAGCTATTCTGGAGATATACCTCCACAGCATCATTTGTTTTGGCAACGGTGTGACATTCTTTTATATTGCTGTTTTGTGATTTTAGTTTCTTAGGCCTCAATGGTTTTTTGGTTAAGGACCACAGCACTCCATTCACCCCATCTATGAGAGGAGACAATCTTTTCAGGCAATCTGTCCCCATCAGAAATGGAATTTCACAAATAGATGTGATCAATACCTCTTGTTTCATTCTGTGCTTTCCTATTTTTATGTCAACCTCAGTTACACCTATGATGGGCACCTCCTCCCCATTAAAGTTATGCACTGGGCCTTGATTTGCCTTCACTGTGATCTGACTCTGTGGAGGCCTCCCTTCATTGATACTCTTTACCAGCTCCTTGGACATAATTGTGGCCTGTGCGCCAGTGTCAATCATAGCGAAGGTGTGGCATTTTTCTTCTACAGTGATGGGTGCATAATATCTGTCCTCAACTTCCTCTAATACACATAAGAAATGTGAATTCTTACTGATTTCAGGGCTCACCTTTCTCAGGTCTTTTTCACTTTTGGCTAAGCACATTGGTAAATGAAAAGACATTTTTCCCTCCTTTTTACCCATTTCTGTGCGAGATATTTTATTCATTTCTCCATGTTCAGAGGTTTTTTGGAGTGTGGCCACCGTTCGCCCATCCATCTGGGTAACATCAGAGACCACATTACAACCTTCCAACTGAACATGTGTAACAACATCATTCAGCAATTTGTCATTTTTTAATCCTGTGCATTTGTGATCATTTAGTGTAATACCAGCCCTTTCAGCCTCTTCAAAAATATGTGGCTCAAAGAATTTTTCAGGTGATAGACTTGTACCCTCCTTGTGAGTATTTCCTTTTTCTGTCTGTGTTTGGTCATTGTTTTGCTTGCCCAGGGAAGGAGCTATGGCATCCCCACTTACTCCCTGTTCACTGGTATTCCCCATGCATGAGTCATTTTTCTTAAATCTGTCCCTTTGTTCTTTTGGAATTCCTAATGTTTCTTTTTCATTTGTGCAAATCTTTACTGTTTTATTTAGCTCTAAGTTAAACCGTACCTCTTTTTTAGAAGTATTTACACTTTCTATCACAATTTCATTTACTGGTACTTTCATTTTTAATCCATTAGTCATCTCAGAGTCGTTATGCAAAGTTATATCAGAGCAATCTGTCATTTTGGCACTGCAGTTATCATGAGTACTTAGTCACTTTTCGGAAGCCCCCCGGTCATTGCTATGGCCATCAGCCCCCTCTTTGGAAGGTTGTTTTTGCGCTGTATAGAGCTTTCCTATTTGCTCAGCTAACATTTTCACTTGGGCCTCAAGGCATTGGAACCTTTCCACCTCTCTAGGATCCTCTTTCTGTGGCCTAGGTCGATATTGGTTGTTTTCCCCCTGATTGGACCTATTCTGATACCTCTCAGGTGATTGATACCGGTTGGGATGGTTTCTGAACTCTTGATTCATTTGTGGAGGGGAGCGGGTTGCACCCATCCTTTGATTATAGTCCCCTGGTGGGGAATCATTGTACTGGCGTGGACTGTAGTTCACGTTTTGCCTCATGTCCTGTCTCTCAGATTGTGGGTACTGGCCCCTATGTTGATTTCCATTATCAGTAAATCGATCCACATATCGGGGCCTATCCTGATTACCATATATCATGGTGCTGGGATCAAATCTGCTCTGTGTCCCCAATGACTGGTAGGGACCATCATTTCTTTGATCTTGATTTTGTCTCTGGTTATTGTTCATACCTGCCATATCAGACCGGTATCTTACCCGGGGTCTATCTCCTAAATATCTAGGGCTGATGTAGCTCTCTCTATTACTAGGATCATGTGATTGGAACATTGGTACAGGAAATGGCGATCTTTGTTGATTACCCCTTTGTTCAGGTGTCACATTATTTTTACCTTGGCTTTGAGCAGACTCAAGGGACATTTTGGCTGACCTGATTTCCATTACTGTGGCTGAGGGTTCTTTAGATTTAGGCCTAGTATCTTTCATTTTATCACTTTCTCTACCCTGACAATAGAGTACCTCATATAGCTTGGTGCTTTGATGTACAATCCATTCAAGGGACTTGTCACGGTCAAATTCACGGACCAATTGGGATATGATGTCTTTCTGTAGCCCATAGAAGTATGCGGTTTTAAACTCATTGGAATTTGAGTCAAAAGATACATCAAAGCGAGAGAATGCTCTTTTTAAGTCTTGTAAAAATTGGCGAGGTGATGTATTAGGTCCAGCAGTAATAGTGTACGCGACTTTCTTTGCCTCCTGCAATGACTGAAAAGGAGAAAAATGACGCCTAATTTCTTTTTCAAACTCCAGCCATGTCATATTTTGCTGTTCATTTAATCCCCTTATGATGCTGGCCGTCGGGGCATCTAAAGTTAAATGAAAATATTGTCTGTACTGTTCCTTAGGTATCTGGAGCGCTTTAAAAATGTCATGCACCGCTTCTAAGTGATCCTCAATGCAGCATTCACCTCCCTTTTTAAATGGTTTGATCAGGGCTTTAATGGATTTCATTATTTTTATGGGGCTACTTGTTGCAATGCATGGAATTGCACTATTTTGTGATTCAATCCTGTTTTCAGGTGTATGAGATTGGTGGCTGCCCCCAATGGGAGTATCAAATCCCCCAAGGGCACTGCAACCAAGTTCAGTCACCGGTCCTGTCACTGGGGCACTAGCTCTTTGGGCAGAGCTAGAATTCACCTCCACTCCATTGAATGTGGTACCCTGCCGCCTCTCCTGGGACCTGGGGATGCACATTTGCTGTTCTAAGTCCTTACACTTTTTAAGGAGTCTGTTGGCTTCATCCTGCAAATAATTATTTTCATCGCTCATTTTATTAATCGCCTCCTGCATGTCGCACATTTGCATTTGGCATTCATTGAACTCTTTATTTCTTTTGTCTCTTTCTTGAATCATTTTAATCATTTCTTGTTCTGCACTCTGGAGATCACCTTCTTTTTCACAATGTTCTTTTTGTAAAATCTGCATTTCTGAAATAACCTCATCTTTATCCTGCCTAATGTGATCCACTAATGCTTTTAAGTGTGTCAATTCTTGCTCACTATCTTCAAATTGTTTCTTGCTTTTGGATAACTGAGTATCAAAGTCTCTGCATTTTAATTGCATGTCTTTTTGGCATACATCCAATTCTGCTCTCAACATTTCCTGATTTTTACTTGTCCCATCTAATTCAGTCTTTAACCTGTTAATTAGCTGAGTATCATTCTCTTGCATTCGCAGGGACTTGTTTAAAATAAACCATATTTTGCCGCATAGCCGTATTAAACAGTCTTTCTCTGCACTTTTATCGGCTGCATTCAATAATCTTGTAAGGCAGACCTGAATTATGCTGCCTTCTGCAAAAATATTGTCTAGTTTTTCTTTCTGCACCTCACCCTGAATGCGGTTACTCCATTCTAACGTGGTATTCGAAGACCAATTCCCATGTGCAAATAACTTTGCCTCTAAATATTGCACTAGATCTGAGAATGTGGTTTCCCTTTGTGACATTCTGAAATTCGTTTTTAGTGGCACACTGCTATTATAAAATGGGTTCCCTTTAATGTGCAAATGGCAGTGTGAGACACGCTTGCCACGCCCAGTAGGTACTCTGTGATCACTTTCCCGGCCTGCAACGCACCATAAATATGTAGGGTATTTTGTGGAGATTTGGGGCCTGACGGTATTTTATTACCGCCGAAAAATAACTTAGCAATAATCACTCTTTGTATTCAGATTTGGCCATGTGCAACAATAATACAATGGACATGCATTATTTCAGCACCCAGACCTGCTTATTTGGTATACGTGGTTGGTGGTATTTTGGTGAGCATAATTCCCTTGTTTTATTTGTGGCCCCAATGTCCAGAATCCCTTATCTTCGCTTAGATTTTTCGTGTGATCACTAGAGAGACCTCAGACCTGCATTCTAGGGATACCACAATTTCCAGTGATAGTGTTGGTGCGCCACCATGGGCAAACTCACTGACTTATTTACGACAGAGAGCTATATGTGGTAGTCTTGTGGTAATTTCCACTACCTTATATACGGTAGGGAGCTATGTTCAGAGAGTCTCTCTTCCCGTTGGCTCATGTACCTCCAACAAGTTATGCTACAGTTACTCACAATTATTCATACTGATTCTGACATACACACATCTGTCTTAAAATGACCATTGCACTGTTTAAAAATCTCCCCACATCATTGGCATTGTAATGGTAAATAGAAAATAAACCACCCGTCTGTTTTCAAATATTTTCTGTATTATAAAAGTTGCATTTAGACATGATCTCATTCTTTACAGCAATAAAATGGAACAATCAAAGCATTTTCTATGACACACTGCAATTATAGTGGCGGAGAACAGAACTTAAATTGCAACATTAGCACTTGATTAAGACACGCACGGGACTTTCATTTTTCTACACTGACTGCATATTTCCGTGCACACACACAGCTCCCCCAGTTAGGTAATTACCTTATCTGTTCAGAGGCTTCTCTCTGTGAATGTGGCTCTCTTGGATTAACTCCAGCAAAAAGGAACGCTTGCCTTCTCAAGCCGGGGTCATTGCCTGGAATTCTCAGCTTTTTCAGATAGGACTGCCTCAGCCAGTGGACAGGTTTTTCTTTCTGCTCTCCCCAATGTCGATTGCAGCAGGACACAGGAATCTGCATTCAGTCAGGACCCCACAGCCAGGTCTTCTCCCCAGTAGTGCAGAAAGATGTCTCCCTGTCTTTTTCCCTGATACTGCCCACTAAAACTTTCCTCTCAGCCCTCTTTATGACGTGTCCCAATGAAATCCATCATCTCTCATCCTCCTACTCTTCAACAATAGCTTCGCTTATACATTTGCAATTGTTGCAAATCTGACTTCCTCCTTCCTGCAGTTACTGTGCACAACAACACGGAGAATCAGGCAGAGAAGAGAAGGGAAAAATCTGCACACTTATTTAAATGGTTTTCAGAGTATGCCTAATTCTGCAGTAGAGAACACATTTTATTAGTGGGTTATATTAAAATAAGGTTTTATTAGTCAGGTTAATGGTTAATAGGTTAGCTGTTAATTTTCAAATGTGTCTCTAGCAATATAGGCATTTCAGGTGAAAAATAGTGTGCATTTTTAAATGAACACGTGTGCTTTTAACTGTAAAAATAGATTTGCATCTTATATGTTAAAATCGTTTTTTACTGAATAGTCTGTCTTTCCTTGTTAATCTGCTAACCCATATAGCAATGCACCGCACCCTTGTGGTGGTGGTGCTGCAAAAAAAATTGTGCTACTTGTGCAGTATTGCTGTACTGTGTACTGTAACACGCCAAATATCCTTACAGTCCAGGCTCCCACTGTAATACGCCAGGGGCTTGTACCCCAACAAGGTTCTTTGAGTGAGTACTGCCGTCATAACACTGCCATCTGTGGGTGAGAATAGGTAGAATTCCTCTGCATAATTAGGAATCCCGAGAACTGGGGCCGTGCAGATTGCTCTCTTGAGTACTGTAAACCCCTTTTCCATTGCCTCAGTCCATTCAATCTTTTCCTTTGTCGCCTGGGCCTTCTTCAGGGCCTAGAGCAAGGGCTTGGTATATGAGCTGTAATTGAAGACCCATGCTCTAACATAATTGCACAGGCCTAAAAAGCTCTGCATTTGCTTTATCGTGAGTGGCTTTGCCGTGTTCATTATAGCTTCAGCCCTTTCTGGGGTCACCTTTTTTCCCCCATGCGAGATGAGTTGGCCCATGTACAGCACCTCCTGTTGACAATACTGTAGCTTTTCCTTGTCAACCTTATATCCTTTCTCAGCCAGTCTGGTCAGTAGTTTAACTGAATCGTGCCTGCATTGCTCTTCAGTGGTGCTGCAGATTAGGATGTCATCCACATACTGCAAGACGACACTATCTACTGCAATATTGTTTCTGCAAAATAGTTTCTTATAGGTCTGTTGAGCTTCTGCGATAGCTACCTTGGTGGTCTTGTGGCCCTTGGTAATCTCTCAAAGTTTACCTTCGATAGAGGATATGTTAGAGCTGGTGCTGCCACAGGGAGAATACCTCTCTAATGAAGTCCATAGGTACAGTCGAAAGGGCTGCGACCCAACGCCGAGTGCACTGCATTCGTAAATTCTGTGGTAGGTAGTAAAGACACCCAGTTGTCTTGAAGGTTGTTGATGTAACATCTTAGGTACTGCTCCAGGGTTCCATTCAACTGCTCAGTTTGGCCGTTGGTTTGTGAATGGAACCCTGAAAAGAGGGCCCTTTCCACACCAAGTTTGTTTCATCAGGCCGTCCAAAACCTAGCGGTGCACTGACTTCTACGATCTGAGATGATTTTGTAAGGTAATCCATAAATTCATCCAGGAAAAATTATCTTGTCTCTGATAGTGCCTCACAATTCATTACTAAATGCTCAGGTGTTTCCACTGACAGATTATCCTTACAATAACGACAAACAGCATTTTCAACCCCTTACACTTTTCTCATGCATTGAACCTCCCTTGTGTTTAAGATATTTAGGCGACATCTAAGGAGAAGGCCTATGCTTCAGCGAGGGGAAGTTTAGGCGAAATGTAGGCAACTCGTTCACCCTCCCACTTTCCACAGACAAAGATTCTCTAGATTTCAGGCAGCCACATTTCTCGATGGTAGAAATCCAGTCCCGTAACAACTATTTCTTTTTTGCCGACATTGGATTATACAGTAGCGTTTTTACCTGAACATCTTTAACCCGTAGGAAGGCTTCCACCTTCAAACTCTGCATTTCTAGGGGCCTTCTACCAATATTTTATCCAAAGCCAAGATCTTAAATGGCTTTTTCACACTTACCAGGGCACATTTCCTATAAAGAGAAACAGTTTTCCAGTCCACCATCGACTCCAAAGACTGTAGCCTCAATTCAAACCTAATTGCACACACAGGCAGACTATTAGGCAGTTTCAAAACCTTACACCAAAAATGGCCTTCCTATTTCTCCCACCACTCACACGATAGGTGGAGAACTGACTCCGCTCCATATGTATTTGCGCCACCTTTTGTTTATAAAAGGTTATTATAGGTGCCAATGTAAATTTCCCAAATTTACGATGGAACACTCTACCTTGATTAACTAATGGTATCATTCTCGACCACAGATAAGCAAGCTGAGCTGCCTCATTGCAATTCTTATTTTCGGCGTGACTCCCAGATAGACTATGGATTCCACCGTCTCCAATGGTATACCCTCAACCCTCCACGTAAACTTATATATTTTTTTTATTTCCCGCCATCTTCATAAGGAGAATTTTTTCTTTTTTACCGTTGATCTTCACACCATTCCTATTCAAGTATAGTTCAAAGGCCCATAGGCGACGTTGGAGCCCTATCAGAATTAGATCCAAAAAGGCCAGATCGTCTGCGAAAGGGATCCAAGGCACCTCAACTCCATTAATTTTTGGGGGAGAATGCTCGAGCCTCTGACTGTGATATTGCTAAATCTGCTATATACAAGCAAAAGAGTAAGGGGGTAAGGGCGCACCCCTGCTTTAAGCCCCAATAGGTGTATATCTTATGAGATAGATTTCCCTTGGATGATAGCCTGATTCTAACCGATGTATCCATATATAAGGCTTCCATGGCCTCTACCAGGTCCCAAGGACAACCCCATGTCCGCAGTTTTGACCATAAAAGCCCCCTAATGACACCATCAAAGGGCTGTTCAAAGTCCATAAAGGCCAAGAACAGAGTAGATCCCTCCTCTAATCTCTTTTTCTTTAAGAGGTTTAATATAAAGAGATGCAGGGTCGTGCCTGCCCCCTTTACAAACCCGGATTGTCTTGGGTCCAAGATCTCACTCTCCTCAGCCCAGTTTTTCAGGTCACAGTGGAGGACGGTTGCAAGTATTTTCCCAATCGAATCTAAAAGGGCAATAGGGCAGTCGTTTTTAGGTTCCGCCCAATAGGGCGGTAGTTTTTAGGTTCCGCCCTATCAACCTTTTTGAAAATAAGCGCCTCTTTCCATGATGATGGAATCACTTTATTTATCATAATTTGATTGAACCTGGCCACAAAGATTTTTCCCCAATGATCTTTGGTTTTTTTTAACTCTTGATTTGAGAGGCCATCGGGGCCTGCAGCACAAGAGGCACTCAAGTTGCTGACCATTAAGCTGGCATCATGTTCATCAAACGCAAAATTCCACCTAGCCGAGATAACTTCCTTAATCTCTATTTTCTCACCTCCTGTGTCTGAAAACAGAGTTTGATAGTGGTGGATCCAATCAGTCTCCGCTACCATGGCCAAAGTATTCGCCTGGCGGAACACACCGCTCGCCTGGCGGAACACACCGCCATTATTAATAAGCTCCCAAGTGCTTTTGGAGTTTTTCTCACATATAGCTCGCAGGATACATTCTGCATCTTTTTGTACGTGCAGGATCCATGAGCTCCTACACCAGTTTCTATACTCTTTTCGAGCTTCCCTTATCCTTTCAATTTTCATAGGTCTGCCATCCCCCTAATTTGTTTCACTGCCTTTCTCAGAGTTTTTCTCCTTTTTACTAGCTCTGGGTCGTAAGTGTGCTTTTGAGACCATGCTGGATTGCGTTCCGGGGCACTAGGCCTAGAAAACTCTCTTAATAGACCTGTATAATCAATATTCATAGGATAGTCATACAACTGAATCTGATAGCCCGCGTTTATTTTCTTTACCTCCTGTACTTTCAGTCATAGATGAATCCCACAATTGCCCAGAACCACATCTCCCATGTTATCCCTCTGGCCGCTTACTCCCCACCATCTGAAGCATATAGCCAGAAGATCATGAATGCTAAAAATCTGGGGCCTGATAGAAAAACTCTTAATCCTCTTCTTTAGATTCTCAGAGATGAAACAATAATCAATACAAGACTCCATGTTCCCACTGCGCCATGTTGGACACTCAGGGATGTCTCCCTCCGTTTGGCCATTAACCATATGCATTTCTCTAGTTTCCATACTCGACATCCATTCCCTCTCTCTTTCATTCCATTTATTCTTATCAAACACTCACCCCATTTTGTCAAGGAGCCTAATGTTAAGGTCACCACATACCACAATCTTAACCCCCTCAACGTCACATATAGCCTCATCATTCACCTTTGTAATGGACATCATAAAATGGATATTTTTCCCAATATTCACACGCCAGTAGATATTTATCACAACCAGGGAGAAATCAGTGGAATCTTGATCATGCTTTAAGTATAATGCCTGAACATATGGTTTAGGGCATTTAGACTCGATCATCGACCCTCCCAGATAGTTTTTTATCACCATCAGGAAGCCTGCAAATGGACGACCCATCATCCCGTTTGGCGTCAGGTATAGAAAAGCTAAATAGCCATCACATTGAGGGGGTTTCCTTAACCATGTCTCCTAACATAACAGGATGTCAAAACTGTCCAAATCCCAGACATTTTCACAAAACAAGGTTCGGAAGCCCCTGGTGTTCCAACAACCAATCCTCAAGATGTTCGACTTTTCCCCCTTCAGAGTCTAACACCCATTGGGATGACCCAACACACCCACCAACAAAGACCAAGAGGCTACATTGTCAATAAGGGGAATTGGATTCGTTTTTGCAGCATCATTTGAAATTCTTTGGCTAGCCACTGTGAACTTCTGGGAGTGGAGATCTTTCTTGTTTCCCCCTTCCTTCATCTTTTAGGCTTTAGGAATAGACTTATCCTTAGTGGCCTCACTCCAATTTACTTTCAATTGTGTTTGGTAATCCGACACTTCATACCCCACAGACAGAAATGTCTCTTGTAGAGCCAATAATGAGTCCTTTTTCGCTTGATAAAATAGATGTAATATAACCCAGTTGTTTTTTTTTTCTTTCACAAATTCGACGATCTTAATCTTAATATCCCTTGATGCAAATTTGTGCTCTGGGATTATGCAATTAAACAATCGCATAACATTACCTCTATTTAACATCAGCATGTTGGCATCACTCTCTAGTCTTTCCAAGCAGACCTTCGGGATCAGCTCTTCCGGTTTATTCGAACGAGCGACTCTGTCCCTTACCGACCTTTTGGCATATCCGGATCGAGATTCCTTGGCAGGTCTTCGATTGCTTCTGATAGGTGCGTCTTGCTTCCTATTTTGTGCACTAGACCCACTACTTCTTCTTTCCTCCAGGGTCTTAAAACTCGCCACCTCTCTTTGCAATTTCTCCTCGACCGTCTTTGGGATAATGATTGAATCAGGATCCTTTGTATTTTTTTCCCTCCCCCCATTTGATTTGACGCCCATCCCTGTTCTCTAGCTCAAGCCCTCTGGGCCGTTCCTCTTACTGTGGCATCTTTTGTATGGGCCTGCTTTCCAGCCTCTCCCATAAGGCCTTCCATATTTTCCCACTCTGAGTTACTCACATCTTTCCATCTAGCATTGTCTTCCGCTCTCTCTAACTCCTCCACTAACATACTCGACTCGCCAATGGAGGATTTCCTCTGTCTCCCCACTGATATGGTATTGAGATCTTGCAGTGGTTCCACCTCCTGATCTTGTAATAGAGGTAGTTATTTTCTGTTTTTTTTTTTAATGCAGGTAAACTTGTCATCACAGGCAGGGGTCTGATGTTCCTTAGGAAGGCCTGAGACCCCTTAGTCTTACTCCTTGTGTTTGCTGGCATATATTTTGATTGTTTAGCTGGTTTGGGTTTACACTTTTCCTCCCCCGCTGCCATTAAACCCTCTATGGGATCCTTCCTGGGTAAGCCAGGCCAACCCAGCTCCTACCAGAGGTGCAGATTTGAGGTCTTTCTTAACGTTTAATACAGAGAAGACGTTCTTATCCGGGGGGCTACCGATACTCTTATCCACTCCAATTGTCAAATCCACAACCAGCTCCGGCCGAACCGGCCCAGTGATAGGCATTTTGGGTTTTTACTCTTTTTTTCTTTCGGGGAAGTACTCATCCTGGTCGTACCTTTCATGTTTGACCTCATCCATTGGCAATCCTGCAGGGGGGCCTCCATCATTAAGGTCTTATCTAGTGATTCCCGTCTTGCCAAATCACATAGTCTATTTTGCCAAGAAGAGGACGTTTCTGCCTCTTTGTCCAGTCTTTTATCGACTCTTGTCGCAAGCGACTCCAGGTGTAGAATTTTTTCCGACAGGCCAATGATCAGAGCAGATTGGACTTGTAGGGAGTCATTCAAACTCTCATACAGTTTTGTAAAGGGCACGAAAGATGTGGATAGCAATTCCATCACTAAATGTTGTAAGTGCGTCTGATTCACCACACCTCCGGGATCCACACGCCTCCTTTTTTTCTTCCCCCTCCGTTCCAACACCATTGGTGAGTATGGTGACGAGGAGGAGGAGGTTGATGAATCGCAGTTATCAAATACCTTCTCACTACCTTCATCGTCCACCGAGTTACCCCTTCTACGAATGGAACTGGTGGGATTATTCTCCATTTCTATTTTCTTCAAAAGTGATCCCTCGAATCCCATTGAGTCATTACTCATTACCTCATCCATTCCAAGCCCAAGAATCTCCACCTCATCATTGTCCAGGCTAGCGCTCCCACCCAGCCCCCTTTCAGCCTCCACTCTTGGCTCCAAAATAGAATCAGCCTCCCCCTCCACCATTTTGTCCACTTTCAGGAGAGATTGGTCAAGTAGCCTCAAACATTCATTCACTCTTGAAATATTTAATCATTTTTTTCTGGCTATTTCAATAGTGAGGTCCGTCAAGTACTTAGCCAGTTTATTGGCCAGCTTCTCATTTGTCCCTATGATTTTGGGTTGACTACCACTCAAGTGGATCTTTGCTGGAGTTAGCTGGGGTTCATTTATGTTTATAACAGGGTCCTCATGTTCAATAACCTCAACAGACCCCAGCTGTGCCCCACTCAGCTGGATATCATTAGCCTCTTCATTTGGAGATATTAAGCTGTCACAGGACATTGGGCTTTTTGTGGGGTCATCTTTGCTTATTTCCACCGGGATCCCCACCCGGGGCGACATTCCCAGCATTTGTAGCCCCCCAACCCTTTCGCCAGGGCCCCTTTATCGGACCTATGCTCCTCTGCCAATGCACCACCCAGCTCCATTTAATTTAGTGGGTCTCTTCCCAATGGAGACAAACAGTCATCAGGAAGAGGTTCCAGCCCTGCCCGCCCCTCCTTACCTGCCGCCGCGTTCTTGCGTTAAGCAAGGAATGAGACATAGGGGGTCATTACAAGGTGGGTGGTAAGGGATACCGGGCACCGGTAAGGAGGCTGGTGCCAGTAATCCCTTAACGACCAATTCCGAGGTCCCTTAGCGGGAGCCCCAAAGAACGTGTGGTCTGACTACACGTCCTTTACGGGACCCGCTAAGGGACCAGGGCGCTAATAACGGTACAGCAAATTGCGGTACCGTTATTAGCTACTTCCCTATTCCCATTGAGCCCTATGGGGGCCCAAATGGGAATGGGGAATGGTTTGTTCATTGGGGACTTACCGGTCCCTCCAGGGTTGGAATGCACCGGTAAGTCCCCATTGAACTAGACCGGTGCCATACCCGGTATTCGAGGCAGCCATGGTGCAAATAGCGCCATGGCTACCTCCAATCTCGGAATGAGGCCCATAGTCTTCTCCGACATTGTCACAGTTGGGGACCGTTTCCTCTGCCAGCAAGCCACAGCTCCGCACCCTCCTGTGAACTCCTGCAAACTCCACTTGCCTCCGGTTCGCGGAGGAAGCAAGGTTAAGTAGGAGTGACTACTTCCTGCCAGGGGTTGGCAGGGGCTCACCAGGCTCTACTATTTCTTAAAGCGCCAGGTCTCCAACAAAGCTGAATTCTCGAAGAAGCAATTCCAGGCTCCAATGGCTGCAAAACCCAACAAATCCACACACAGACTGAAAACAACTGTAAAAGCAGCAAAGGCTGTCCTTCTGCAAACTCCACTTGCCTCCACTTCGCCATGGGGAGAAATTGGCTAGTTTAGTGAACGAGTCAATCGTTACCATGATGCTTGTGCAGCCTTGTGAACGGGGGGAGGTCCACAATAAAGTCAGTGGAGATTTAGCACCATGGAGAGTCTGGCAGAGGAGTCTGCTCGAGTAAACCTATGGGTTTCTGGGTGTGATGCTTGCACCTGGCACACTTAGCGCATACCTTCATGTACTCCTTTATGTCTGTTGACATTCCTGGCCAAAAGAAAGACCGATGAGTTCCACTGTCCTTATTTTTCCCCTGTGACCGGCGGTTTTGCGGTCGTGACACCATGCCAAGACCATGTGATCATACTCTGCAAAGAAATGTGCCCATCAGGCTTGCCGGGAGTTGGCACATCCATGTTCTTTAGAACCTTGAGGTTTTTGTGTTCGGTTCTGGTGACAAACGGCTGAGTTGCGCCTTGGAGGAGTTGCCTCCACTCCTCGCAGGCTATCTTCATTAGTAATTCTCGCTCAATAATGGAATAATTGCTCCGGCTGGCTGAGAGGGTTTTGTATAGAAAAGCCACCGGGTATTCGGTTCCTTCATGGTTCTGGAGTTGTACCTCTCCATCTGCACTGGCTGAGGCATCAGCCTCAACTACAAAGCTCTTGGATTGGTCCGGTTGGTGGAGAATAGGAGCCAAACTTAACTTTTCTTTAAGGAGTTGGAAGGCTGATTCTGCCTTTTCCGTCAACCTTGTTAGGCAGAATCCTGTGCAGTTCCCTTCGGGAGCACCACAGAAGATTAAGACTACAGGTATATGCAATAAATCCCCTTTGGTATCAGTCTGTACCACACAGATTTAGTTGGTAGCTGTGGCTAAGCAGTCAGACTTATGTCAAGAGGGAGATGAGCAGTATTCAGGGTTTACACATTAGGACCACAGTACTATGGGACAAGGAAACACTGACCAAAGCTTTGTATCAAAAAGAATATATATTTATTTTACACTCTTAACTCAACACACAAATCACTACCATTAAAGCAAGTTAAAAGAGTCAAGAAAAGTATACACAATTCCCTATTTAAATTGTAGACAAGTTTGAGCAAGAGTGAAAACTAGCAAAATGGCACAGTGTAAACCAAGCAGAAATGGCACTCTAACAATTTCTTCAGACGGAGGGAAAGGTCAAGTTATACAGGGTTAGACTCCTAAACATACCAGCAACACTTCCCAATTGGATTGTGAACAAGTTAGGCAAGGTAGTACTTTAGCACAAGCAATACTTAGGTGAAAACCAAGCAAAATGGCACTTCAACAATATATAAAGGGGAAGGAAAGGTGGTTATAAGAGTTTAGGTGCACCAACACATTTCTTGATGAAAAGCAATCTAGAGAAGGCAGTTGTAACAGAATTAGCCAGCGTCAATAGGCCCGTGCCAGAGTCAGTGGTACAAGGCAAAGTGCCCAGGTTCAAACCGTTCGAGTATCTGCAGTTAAGTCTTTGTTTAACAGTGGAAACGGAGGGTGCAGAAGGTAAAAAGACAACGTTAGACGATAGGGGCGGCCAGCCCAGAAGGTAAGTAAAGGATTTAAAACACCTTTAGCAGTACCCAACGAAACGGAAGACCTGGCGGAACAATGTACCTTAATAGTGGAAGAGGCTCCTGCGGTGGCGGTAGTTCCTGGCAGTTCAGGAGATCCAGCAGAGGAAGAGAGGCTCTCGTCGTGGAGGAAGTTTCGAGTCACTGCACTGCCCAGGGAAGAAGCCGGCCGCAGTGATGCCCCAATGGAATAAAAGCTATGCTCCTTTAAATCGCGGTCGTGGTGGACGGGTGCCTGGCTATCCGGTCTCCTAGTGCTTGGCACTGGCGATTTGACTAAAGCAGGTCCTGGAAGGCGATTGGCGAACTGGTTGGCCCCACCAACTCAAGGGAAGAAGGCTCTTGCAGGTAAAGATCTTCTCTTGTCGTTGGAGAAAAGTGGTGAGGATCTGCAGCAGGGCTTCACCGGTGGTTCAGTCGTTGCAGAGGTCTTCGGCTTCTCTCCTCTTCGCATTTCTCAGGTCCAGTGGCGAAGTCTTATCTTCCGGTCCGCAGATCCCTGCTTTTATGTATTAAAACCCCCATTCATACAGCGTAGCTGTCACTCACGCAGCGCGGTGGTTATCCTGGCGGGATAACCCCCCAGCCTATCAGGGCAGAGTGTGACTTGGGTTGCTTACGCAACCCTCTCCAGGGTGCCTACTCCGCCTCCCACACATCCTGTCTACCCCAGACTCACTGGCGCCTAAAGGAGGGCTTCTGTCCAGAAGCCTGCCAAAAGGACAAACAGAGGGCCCCGACCTGGGTTAGGGTTAAAGAGTAAGACTCGAGAAAGAGTTTAAAAAAAAGATATGGCAAAAAAAAAACAACCGGAGAATTAATAGTATTTAAATAAACCGACGATATGTTCTAGGCTACTATTTAAAAAAATAGCTTCGAACAATGGGAAAATCCCATAGGAAATTATTCGCAGTTAAACGAAAAAGGGTAGAACCACTGCCGCTAGCCATACTTTGATAAAAGGGGATGAGACATTGGCCCTCACTATAACTCTGGCGGTAGCTGTGCTCTTATTAAGGGCACGGCTGCCGCCTGATTTGTTTTTTTTCCAGTACCCGTGAATGGGCAAAAACCGGGTCATGCCGAGTTTGGCGCACCCGCTAATTGTCCATTTGCGGGTGCCGTTATGAACGACCTCCCGATCCCCATTCTGCCCAACAGGGCAGAATGGGGGTCGGGAGCATGGTTTCACCGGCACCGTTTATAAGGTGCTGGTGCAATCATGAGTTCTGCTCGCGGGTGCCGGTGTGCATGCCTGGTCAGACCAGGCGTGCAGTCCAGCACCGGCAAGCAGAACTTGTAGTGTGGTGGAGAGGTAATGCTACCGGCGCCGTTGTTGCCTTTCCGCCACACTCATAATGAGGCCCATTGTCCCCTACAAAACAGACCCAGGGGAAAAATTATTAACCCTCCAGTACTTCCATATAAGATGGTTTGTACTGATTCTGTTCATAAAAATTGACTAGTAAAGTCAATGGTAACTTTACATGCCCTGGGAGACAGTAGTCAATCCCAGGGTATGGAGTCTATGTTTGAGGGTCACTATGACACCCCTGTGTTACTGCACGGAGGGTGCTGTGTAAGACACATAAATAAGAAGATACCTATGAGGGTGAGAAAAAAACCCATAGACCATAAACACAAAAATAGCCTAAAACACACATCAACAATATGTCTAAGAGTGGGAAAAAGAGTCTCACTCTTAGCAGGAGAAAAAAAGAAACCCTGGAAATCCAGCAAAGCTGCTGGGGGACTCTACAGGTAAGGGAAATTAGCCATATAAGACATTCTCCCTAACAAACCTAAAGGGTTTATTAGTCTTCTTAAGCAAACCCGTGATGGGGAGAACTGTTCGGGAGAAGTTGGATAAACCCAGGAATCTTTGCATATCTTTGATGGAAGCAGGGGATGGCCAACTGAGAATGGCAGACACTTTTCTTTGGTCCATCATGATCCCTTCTTTGGACAAAATGAAGCCTCGATATGGGACAGATGAAACTTGAAAGTGGCACTTGCCATCTCCTTTGCTCTGTACTTTCCACTTCTCCTCCCTTCCATGCACTTTTCCCCTCCCCCCTCCTATGCACTTGCACGTTCTCAATGTCACTGGTCCTAGTAAGATCACTGTTTTGTTCTCCCCTGTTCCCCTCCCTTGCCTTGTCACGCTCGGAAACACTCGTGTATGAGCGAGATAGAAATAAAATATCAATTCAATTCAATGCAAGCTAAATGGCCTCTAGACACCTCCTGGATTGGATTAGCTTCCCAATGCAAGCTAAGTGGCCTCTAGGCACCTCCTGGATTGGAATAGATACCCAATGCAAGCTAAGTGGCCTCTAGGCACCTCCTGGATTGGATTAGATACCCAATGCAAGCTAAGTGGCTTCTAGGCACCTCCTTGATGGATAAAATACCCAATGCAAGCTAAGTGGCCTCTAGGGACCTCCTGGATTGGTTAGCTACCCAATGCAAGCTAAGTGGTCTATCGACACCTCCTGGATTGGATTAGTTAACCAATGCAAGGTAAGTGGCCTCTATGCACCTCCAGGATTGATACACTACCAATGCAAGATAAGTGGCCTCTAGACACCTCCTGGATTGGATTAGTTAACCAATGCAAGGTAAGAGGCCTCTAGACACCTCCTGGATTGGATTAGTTAACCTATGCAAGGTAAGTGGCCTCTATGCATCTCCAGGATTGATAAACTACCCAATGCAAGATAAGTGGCCTCTAGACACCTTCTGGATTGGATTAGTTAACCAATGCAAGGTAAGAGGCCTCTAGACACCTCCTGGATTGGATTAGTTAACCAATGCAAGGTAAGAGGCCTCCAGGCACTTCCTGGATTAGATTATCTACCCAATGCAAGTTAAGTGGCCTTTAGGCACCCCCCCTGGCTTGGTAAACTAACCAGTGGTTATGTTGGTTAATTGGATGCCGTTTCTGGAGGTGGTGAGTGCTAAAATGGGCCACATCATTGTGCAAAAACACCTAATAGGCGGCATGCATCACTGTGTTCACACATCACTGCACTGCTACTCGGCTAACCTTTGAACTGGCTTGATGTGATAATCCAGCGAAGATCAATGAGACCGACATGGGCAGCCTCATTAATATTCATGAGCTGCATCTTGCCTGTGTGTCTCATTGCTCACTAAGGCAGGGCCAGAGTCCTATAAAGAGTTGCAGGCTTTCGTGTCAGCATTCACAATGCTGCTTATATCGCCAAAGAGGTCTTTTCAGAGGGCGGCTGGAGGCATTGCTGCCTGCACCCCCACCCACAGTGCAAGGACCTCCCTGGAAATCTCCCAGCCTTGGGCCGGGACTAACTATCCAATGGTTTGCAGGTGCAAGAGGGGCCTCACACCACTGGAGCTGCCCAGGGTCACACCACTGGAGCTGCCGAGCGCCACACCACTGGAGCAGTCAAGGGTCACACCACTGGAGCTGCCGAGCGCCACACCACTGGAGCTGCCAAGGGTCACACCACTGGAGCTGCCCAGGGTCACACCACTGGACCTGCCCAGGGTCACACCAATGGAGCTGCCGAGGCTCACACCACTGGAGCTGCCGAGGGCCACACCACTGGAGCTGCCCAGGGCCACACCACTGGAGCTGCCCAGGGTCCCACCACTGGAGCTGCTGAGGGCCACACCAGTGGAGCTGCCGAGGGCCACACCACTGAGCTGCCCAGGGTCACACCACTGGAGCTGTCGAGCGCCACACCACTGGAGCTGCCCAGGGCCACACCACTGGAGCTGCCGAGCGCCACACCACTGGAGCTGCCAAGGGTCACACCACTGGAGCTGCCGAGCGCCACACCACTGGAGCTGCCAAGGGTCACACCACTGGAGCTGCCGAGGACCACACCACTGGAGCTGCTGAGGGTCACACCACTGGAGCTGCCCAGGGTCACACCACTGGAGCTGCCCAGGGTCACACCACTGGAGCTGCCGAGGACCACACCACTGGAGCTGCCGAGGGCCGCACTAGTGGAGCTGCCCAGGGCCACACCACTGGAGCTGCCCAGGGCCACACCAGTGGAGCTGCCCAGGGCCACACCAGTGGAGCTGCCGAGGGCCGCACTAGTGGAGCTGCCCAGGGTCACACCACTGGACCTGCCCAGGGTCACACCACTGGAGCTGCCGAGGGCCACACCACTGGAGCTGCCGAGGGCCACACCACTGGAGCTGCCCAGGGCCACACCACTGGAGCTGCCCAGGGCCACACCAGTGGAGCTGCCGAGGGCCGCACTAGTGGAGCTGCCCAGGGTCACACCACTGGAGCTGCCGAGGGCCACACCACTGGAGCTGCCCAGGGTCACACCACTGGACCTGCCCAGGGTCACACCACTGGAGCTGCCCAGGGTTACAGTTCAGCTGCTTCCCAAGGTCACAGCACTGGAGCTGCCCAGGGTCACACCACTGGAGCTGCCCAGGGACACACCACTGGAGCTGCCCCGGGTCACACCACTGGAGCTGCCCAGGGCCACACCACTAGAGCTGCCCAGGGCCACACCACTGGAGCTGCTGAGGGCCACACCAGTGGAGCTGCCCAGGGCCACACCAGTGGAGCTGCCGAGGGCCGCACTAGTGGAGCTGCCCAGGGTCACACCACTGGACCTGCCCAGGGTCACACCACTGGAGCTGCCGAGGGCCACACCACTGGAGCTGCCGAGGGCCACACCACTGGAGCTGCCCAGGGCCACACCACTGGAGCTGCCCAGGGCCACACCAGTGGAGCTGCCCAGGGTCACACCACTGGAGCTGCCGAGGGCCACACCACTGGAGCTGCCCAGGGTCACACCACTGGACCTGCCCAGGGTCACACCACTGGAGCTGCCCAGGGTTACAGTTCAGCTGCTTCCCAAGGTCACAGCACTGGAGCTGCCCAGGGTCACACCACTGGAGCTGCCCAGGGACACACCACTGGAGCTGCCCCGGGTCACACCACTGGAGCTGCCCAGGGCCACACCACTAGAGCTGCCCAGGGTCACACCACTGGAGCTGCCCAGGGTCACAGTTCAGCTGCTGTCCGCACTGTGGCATCCATTAAACGGCATCTAAGCAGTTCATTAATAAAATGCATTTCTTTTGCGGGGTTATGAAGTATTTTCGGAAGTCCCTGAGCATGAAAAGGCAGATTTCCAAACGTCACGACCCCCGGTAGAGGGCGCGTGCGCAAATCCACTCAGCGGACGCGCGCTCCGAGGCGCGGGTTCTCTGCGCATGCGTACGGCGAACCGATGGATTCCGAGCGCACTGGTTCTCTACGCATGCGCAAGGTGATGTGCCCGATTCCCGGCGCTTAAGCAGTGTGAGGTGACAATTTCTCTGCACATACTCACGGTGAACCGTCCTTAGCGCATGCGCACTGTGACATGACGGATTTTTGCGCGTGCGTATTGTGAGGGGGCGGATTCTGTGCACATGCGCACGGTGAGACGTGGGCTTTTCTGCGCGTGCGCACTGTGAGGCAGTGGATGCTGTAGAGGCTCCAGGTAAAGACGCTGGGTAAGTGCCCCCCATGTTTAGTGTATCCTTTCCCCGGTGTCCAGTACTTGCCTTCATACATCAAGATCGACACCGCGTGACCTCCCCTGCTCTGCACCAGACCTTCCATGCGCACCCCAGAATCTCTCCAGCACACCCCAAGAGCTTCCATGCGCACCCCACTTACCTTCATACAAGAGCTTCACTGCTCCCCCTGCAGGTGGCAAGTGCAGTGTTTAAGGCAGCAGACAGCGTATGTCTGATAAGTACAGAAAGAGAAGAAAGGGGGTACAGATACATACCCCAGTGCAAGGGCTGGCCTGGAGTCAGTGCAGGAGGGGGGCAGGGTGAGCAGGTACCTGGGCCCGGAGGGCAGATGGTGACCAGGTGCACGGTGCCAAGAGAGAAAACAGATCAGCAGGGGACAAGAGGGGCAGAAGAAAGAGAAAAGTCTTGAGGTGCTTCCGGAACCAAAGATGGTTCTCCTCAAGTTTCAGAGTGGCAGGGAGGCTGTTCTAGAAGGAGGCCCCAGCCGAAGGGAGGCCCATAGCTTCCCTGCTCACACCAGAGCTTCCTTGTACATCGCAGAGCTTTCCAGAGCACACAGAGTGTCATTACTTCACCTCCACAGCGTCCAAGTACAATGTCATAGCTTCCCGGCACACCAGAGCTTCCCTACCACACCCAGAGATTCCCTGCTCACCGCAGAGCCTCCTTGTACTCCACAGAGCCTCCTTGTACTCCGCAGAGCCTCCTTGTACTCCGCAGAGCCTCCTTGTACCCCACCGCAGAGCCTCCTTGTACACCCCAGAGCTTCCCTGTACACTGCAGAGCTTTCCAGAGCACACCATGAGCATCATTACTTCACCCCCCAGAGAATCATTACTACACTTCCAGAGCGTCCACGTACAATGTCAGACCTTCCCTATAGGCACCTAGAGCTTCCCCACAGAACTTTCCTGTGCACCTCCAGAACAGCCTATACACTCCAGACAGCCCTACAGATAAGGGATGTATAGGCCACCTTTACTAAACGGGTTACTGAAAACAATCGAAAAAGATATATTCAGACAATTTAACGTCCGAAAATGGTTATCCTAAAGTGTACTGAGTTCTTGCCGAATTAAGAGACCACTCTCTTAAATGTAATTCATTCACAATTTCTCAAATAGATTGTGATTATTTATTCGTAAACTGGAGGCCAGCTTTCACTTGAGCGTATATAAAGGGCTTCATCAGGGCAAAGCCCTATAGTAACCACTGTTTAAAGCACAACAATTATGTCATCAAAGTCAGCAATGTTTAAACACAAATAAATAAACAAAATCTAATTACATACCAACAGTCCATGTGGCGCAACGTTGCACAAATGTAAAACAATTGAGACAAACATATGGAATACAAAATGAGATAAGACCACCAATATGTCACTGATTACCTCAATCCAAATTTCATGGTTTGGTAAAGGAACACATACTTTTCAAAACACTGGCCATAATACACAGGTGCCTCTCCTCCGATGCCCCACCCTACCTATCAGAATCACCCGCAACCTTTCAAACCGACCTATCAGATCTCACCTGACCAACCAGATCCACGTACCAGCTTTCAAAAGAACTAAAGCTGGAGGGTCTAGTTTCCAACACCTGGCACCCAAAAACTGGAATGCACTGCCCACAACCTTAAGAAATGAGAGATCCTACACCCCTTTCCGCAAAATGCTTAAAATCTCACTATTTTGCTAGATACTAACCAATATGTGTAACTACGTGTCTTCAACTGTTCTGTTAGATCCTAACCAGTATGCTTAACTACGCTGTTCAACTGTAACCTCATGAACAGCAATACTGCCTCCATGCTCACTGTCACACTTTCTCCATGTCAAGTTGAATTTTCTGTAACAGCGCCACAATGCCTCCGGGCCGCTGCTGCGCTTTATTAATGCAAATAAATAAAAATAAATGGTGTATGTCCGGCCAAATTGTATTAAAATACTCCTATGCACTGAATGAAATAGATGCAACGTGTGTAAGTACTGTTGTGTCATGTCTGCCTGTCACTGGAGCTCACTATGCTTACCTCTGTGCTTCGTGCAATACGTATAGTCAAGACACGTTACAAAGCACGTTTCTTTAATGGCGTTTGTCTACTGTATAAAGAGACGGTGCGGTGGATGTGATAAACAAAAGCACATAGCTCTTGTAAATAAAATGCTATCTACTAACGTTTAATTCTTAAATTCCTGTAATTCTCTGTTGTGTGCTTCCAGCCGTCTTTAGCCATATTGAAAGTTAATGAGCGCACGCTCATGCTCTGATTACTTACTCATACTCTTCATTACTCCTAGTCCTATTCTTCCTCATCACAGTACTGATGAGGAAGAGTGGACGTGGAGGTAATGCACGAACCAGAGATTAAAGCTTGGTGACCATGGATACTAGATGCCATTGCTGGGCACGCCCATGGGTGTTTCCAGGTAAATGTTGTCAGATAAAAGTAATTTAGCAGGACGGCCTACCTGTGGTGTAGCTCATGTAGTATATGTTTGATACGTGTGGGAAAACAACATGAGGAATGCTATCAGAAAGGCTTTAATCAAAACAATTAATGAACATCTAGCCAACAATGTAACGTGTCCTAGGGCTGAGGTTAATTGCTAGGCAACTGGAATAGATGCCGTGGCAGGGACCTTGTGGCGTCTCTCGCCCCAACCTGCTCATGGAAGCAAATTGAGACGTGCCAGTGTGCCAAACAGTCAGCTTTTTATTATCAAAGATACACACTATGAGTTGGAGAAATGCTGTGATAATAGGATTCTGTAACTTCTGAGGGAGGCATGTGCTGCTAAATGTATATTCACGCGCGTGAGTTCCAAAGGAACTCGCGATAGTCCTCAGTACTGATCACCGTTTCTTGTAGATGTTATGCACACGGAGGTCACACCTATTATATTAAAATAACGATGTTGCCTTGTCGGGTTTTGAATGTAATACAAAAATGCACACAGCTGATACTGTATTGTGAATAAAAGGTAAGTGAAGCTCAACTCACCCTTTTTAACAGTACTAATGGATATTAATTATATATTTGGCTTGTACCCCCACAATGTGTGTATAATGGGTAATCAATAATCAAGTAATTACATGTTATGCTCTTCAATTGTGGACTACATACTGTGTATTGTCACAGTTCTAGCAGCTATAACTTACAGAACTCATAGTTCTAATACATAAAAGCAGATATAAACTTCCACAATGCATACTTAAACTCACTTACTGTAGTCTCAGTTATCGTGATACATATGGTCTTAAAAACCCATAGATATGTTGGACACAGTGTTACATGTACAGGTCTAATCATCTGTCAACAATATGAATACTCCAACAAAGGAAGCAAAGATAATAAACTGAAAAAATAAAAAATGCAATGAAAAAGATACTACAGTTCATCAAATGTAACAATGGAAATAAATGAATCTCTTCGTTCAGTCCTTTAGGCATCAGGGTTCTGAGACAGTCTATCCAAAAAGTCTCTCGCCTGTCTAGTGTGCAGTTCATGTCTTTGTGTGGATGTCTCTTTTCTGCCCAGTGGCGTTTTACTGCTGAATTCATATTCAAGTTTCTAATATACGATCTATATCCGTTCCATCGTGTCGTTGCGGTGCATTTGGATTTCCCCACATAGTAAAGTCCACATGGGCACTTTATGGCATACATTATATTGCTGCTATCACAAGTTCCATAACTGCACAATTTAATGTTCTCACTTGTACATGTGTGATTAATGATGTTCCCTTTTGTCACAAATCCACAATTAGAACAATGTAGACATGGGAAAGTCCCAGTTCATAATGTGGAAGGTCCCGTGGGTGGAGGTTTAGTTGGTACCAGTTTGTCTCTCAGATTCGACTCCTCTGGTATGCAACGATAGGGAATTCTTTGAATCTCAAATCTGCGTTACATAGGTATTGCAATTCACCAAGTTTATGTAGAATAATGTGTCTTTAGTATTAATTTACAGGTTCATATAGTGGAACATTTCTAGTCTCATGTCCTCTGATATACAGTCCCTACCCACAATTCGGGGCAATACACAGACAGCAAGTTTCACAAAATGTGAATTGTATTCAAAAGAAAAGAGACACTTCAAAACAAGATGGTCTCCAGCTTTGAATAATCAGCCAGTACGTTTGTTCGCTTACTTTACAAATCTCTCTGATTTACACAAGCATGTATCTCCAGGTTCACATATATGTATATTATACGCTAAGAAGCCGTAGGCATTTTAAACATTTCTATTGATTCTGTCTAGGCAATCCAATTTACTTCACTGATAACATTGCCACGCTTTGGTCAGCGCATGTGCGTACTGATGTAAAATACATTCAAAAGCACTTCATTTTCCCCAGTATCAATACAAGTACAGTATCAGGGAATAAATATGTGAACAGAATTGTTTTAAAATATATATTCCTTTCTCTTTCCACTATATGAGTGTGGGCTTGTGTTGGCCATGTGCAGATCATTTAAATCTAGGCAGTGGCCATCTTACTATGATTCTCACAGGTTGGAATTCATGAAATAAAGTGTGCAGGTATTTTTGACCCTGCTCTGAACACCATAACGGTGCAGTCCTAGCTAAAGTGACCAGGATAACGGTGCAGTTGTAGCTAAAGTGACTAGGATAACGGCGCAGTCTTAGCTAAAGTGACCAGGATAACGGTGCAGTCTTAGCTAAAGTGACCAAGATAACGGCGTAGTCTTAGCTAAAGTGACAAAGATAACGGTGCAGTCTTAGCTAAAGTGACAAAGATAACGGTGCAGTCTTAGCTAAAGTGACCAAGATAACGGTGCAGCCTTAGCTAAAGTGACCAAGATGACGGTGCAGTCTTAGCTAAAGTGACCAAGATAACGGTGCAGTCTTAGCTAAAGTGATCAAGATAACGGTGCAGCCTTAGCTAAAGTGACAAAGATGATGGTGCAGTCTTAGCTAAAGTGACCAAGATAATGGTGCAGTCTTAGATATGATGCCCTGTGTCTCCTATTTACACTGAATATAAAGTGACAGGTTATTTCTTTAAAGCCAATGGGCCTCATTCCGAGTACGGCGCTAACCAATGGCGCTATTAAAGCCTTGGTTGACGCCGTACCCGGACCGGCAGCGCCTTGGTGGATGGCAGAATCACCGCCCCATTCCAAGGTTGGCGGGGCGGTAATTCCCCATTCACCAAGGCTCTTCCCCATTCCCAAATGAGCCCCCATAGGGCTCAATGGGAATGGGGAAGATGCAAATAACGGTGACCGTTCATTACGGTCACCGTTATTGGCTTGGAGGCCCCTTTGCGCCCTCGACTTTAACACCTGCTCAAAGGTGGCCGCTATCCCTTACCGCCATACTCAGAATGAGGCCCAATGTATTTTGTATTGAGAGGCGAGATTTAAAACTGAATGTAACTGATGCGCTTGAAAGCATATTGCTACTCTAAACTTAAGCAGCATTTAATAGAATCTGTGGCTCCGGCCAACAAAGAATCACACAGGTCATAGTGGCATCCCAAAGAACTATCACCCCAGGTAATTCACACAGGCCATAGTGGCATCCCAAAGAACTATCGCACCATGGGAATCACACAGGTCATAGTGGCATCACAGAGAACTATCGCCGCAGGTAATTCACACAGGCCATAGTGGCATCCCAAAGAACTATCGCACCATGGGAATCACACAGGTCATAGTGGCATCACAGAGAACTATCACCCCAGGTAATTCACACAGGCCATAGTGGCATCCCAAAGAACTATCACCCCAGGTAATTCACACAGGCCATAGTGGCATCCCAAAGAACTATCGCACCATGGGAATCACACAGGTCATAGTGGCATCACAGAGAACTATCGCCGCAGGTGAATCACACAGGCCATAGTGGCATCCGAAAGAACTATCGACCTAGGTGAATCACACAGGCCATAGTGGCATCCCAAAGAACTATCGACCTAGGTGAATCACACAGGCCATAGTGGCATCCCAAAGAACTATCGCCCCAGGGGAATCACACAGGCCATAGGGGCATCCCAAAGAACTATCACCCCAGGTGATTCACACAGGCCATAGTGGCATCACAAAGAACTATCGCCCCAGGTAATTCACACAGGCCATAGGGGCATCACAAAGAACTATCGCACCATGGGAATCACACAGGTCATAGTGGCATCACAGAGAACTATCGCCGCAGGTGAATCACACAGGCCATAGTGGCATCCCAAAGAACTATCGACCTAGGTGAATCACACAGGCCATAGTGGCATCCCAAAGAACTATCGCCCCAGGGGAATCACACAGGCCATAGTGGCATCCCAAAGAACTATCGACCTAGGTGAATCACACAGGCCATAGTGGCATCCCAAAGAACTATCGCCCCAGGGGAATCACACAGGCCATAGGGGCATCCCAAAGAACTATCACCCCAGGTGATTCACACAGGCCATAGTGGCATCACAAAGAACTATCGCCCCAGGTAATTCACACAGGCCATAGGGGCATCACAAAGAACTATCACCCCAGGTAATTCACATAGGCCATAGTGTCATCCCAAAGAACTATCGCACCATGGGAATCCCACAGGTCATAGTGGCATCACAGAGAACTATCGCCGCAGGTGAATCACACAGGCCATAGTGGCATCCGAAAGAACTATCGCTTCAGATGAATCACACAGGCCATAGTGGCATCCCAAAGAACTATCGCCCCAGATGAATCACACAGGCCATAGTGGCATCCCAAAGAACTATCGCTTCAGGTGAATCACACAAGCCATAGTGGCATCCCAAAGAACTATCGCTTCAGGTGAATCACACAGGCCATAGCGGCATCCCAAAGAACTATCGCTACAGGTGAATCACACAGGCCATAGTGGCATCACAAAGAACTATCGCCCCAGGTGAATCACACAGGTCATAGTGGCATCCGGTCACTTTAGCTAAGACGGCACCGTTATCTTGGTCACTTTAGCTAAGACTGCACCGTTATCTTGGTCACTTTAGCGTTCCCTTTTACTCTAGGCCTCTATTACTGGGATGTTCACATAGAAAACACTCTGGGCAATTTGGATTTGCATTTGGGGTTTTATTTAGCATTTTCAATGTGGCTTCTCATTTGGGCAATATCAGCCTGCAGTCTCTCAAATTGGAATGACTGCATTAGTAAAGACAGTGGCCTGTCTAGATCCCAATTTTCAATATGGGCCGCTCATCTGTCTCTGTATTGCCTTCTCTCTCCAGCCTGCCTGCAAACCAGTCTTCAAATCATCTCCGCTCTCCCCATCCATCTCCATTTCCTAGATTCATCACCTGTGTGCACAATGTTATGTATCATCGTCTCAGCTCCTCCCCATCCATCTCTGTTTCCAAGATTCATCTCCCCATATGAATCTCCTCTCTGCGTGATGTTATGTATCATCGTCTCAGCTCTCCCCATACATCTCCATTTCCAAGATTAATCTCCTCTCTGCGTGATGTTATGTATCATCGTCTCAGCTCTCCCCATACATCTCCATTTCCAAGATTAATCTCCTCTCTGCGTGATGTTATGTATCATCGTCTCAGCTCTTCCCCATCCATCTTCATTTCCAAGATTAATCTCCTCTCTGCGTGATGTTATGTATCATCGTCTCAGCTCTCCCCATCCATCTCCATTTCCAAGATTCATCTCCCCATATTAATCTCCTCTCTGCGTGATGTTATGTATCATCGTCTCAGCTCTTCCCCATCCATCTCCATTTCCAAGATTAATCTCCTCTCTGCGTGATGTTATGTATCATCGTCTCAGCTCTCCCCATCCATCTCCAGTTCCAAGATTAATCTCCTCTCTGCGTGATGTTATGTATCATCGTCTCAGCTCTTCCCAATCCATCTCCATTTCCAAGATTAATCTCCTCTCTGCGTGATGTTATGTATCATCGTCTCAGCTCTTCCCAATCCATCTCCATTTCCAAGATTAATCTCCTCTCTGCGTGATGTTATGTATCATCGTCTCTGCTCTGCCCATCCATCTCTATTTCCAAGATTCACCTACCCATATTAATCTCCTGTCTGCACGATGTTATGTATCATTGTCTCAGCTCTCCCCATCCATTTCCATTTTCAAGATTCATCTCCCCATATTAATCTCCTGTCTGCACGATGTTATATATCATCGTCTCAGCTCTCCCCATCCATTTCCATTTCCAAGATTCATCTCCCCATATTAATTTCCTGTCTGCACGAAGTTATGTATCATCATCTCAGCTCTCCCCATCCATCTCAATTTCCCAGATCAATCACCCCATATTAATCTCCTGTCTGCACACTGTTATGCATCATCGCCCCATCCATCTCCATTTCCAAGATTCATCTCCCCATATTAATCTCCTGTCTGCATGATGTTATGTATCATCGTCTCCGCTCTCCCCATTCATCTCCGTTTCTAAGATTCATCTCCCCTTATTAATCTCCTGTCTGGGATTTTTATTTATATGTGCCTAAGAACAAGCTGGTGACAGCAGATGTTATTGTACCATGTTTGCGTTGCTTCGAGTGTGCATATTCACATTTACTGCATGTGGCCATATTGTAGTTTGCCTTCTTCCCGGCCTGCAAGGTCAGGAAGTCCCATATAAGGTCATGTGTTTGCCCGGGAAAGCTACTGCTTTCGCAGGCTAGTGACGCCTTTTTGTGTGCATGGCTCAGGAAGTGGGAGGGACTGCCTGGTCACATTCCTGGATCCAGAGAGTGTAGGTGTGGGGCATGAGTGAAACTCTAGTTTTGCATGATTGGACAACAACTGGCTGTTTAAATGGTGCAGATCCTTACCATTGGTGGGCTTGGTCTTGCTTACAGGCTGAATTTTGGATAAGAAGAGGACACCTGCAGTCATTTCTGCAGATCAGCGTTGGAGCCCAAAATCCTGTGTAGAGGAACAGCTGACTGAAGATCCGAAAAAGCGGCCCAGCATCCCTTCCTGTGTCTGGCCCAGTGAAGCCCTGTTTGACTACCTGATCTCTGAAGCAGACTCCCAAAGAGGCCCAGCATCCCTTACTGTGTCTGGCCCAGTGAAGCCCTGCTGGGCTACCTGATCTCTGAAGCAGACTCCTGAAGCGGCCAGCATCCCTTCCTGTGTCTGGCCCGGTGAAGCCCTGCTGGGCTACCTGATCTCTGAAGCAGACTCCTGAAGAGGCCCAGCATCCTTTCCTGTGTCTGGCCCAGGGAAGCCCTGTTTGACTAACTGATCTCTGAAGCAGACTCCTGAAGCGGCCAGCATCCCTTCCTGTGTCTGGCCCGGTGAAGCCCTGCTGGGCTACATGATCTCTGAAGCAGACTCCTGAAGAGGCCCAGCATCCCTTCCTGTGTCTGGCCCAGTGAAGCCCTGTATGACTACCTGATCTGCGAAGGTCATGTGTGGTGCTTCAACCCCCAGACCAGTGGGACCAACCAGTCTCAACGTGCTCTCCAGGATCCAAACGTCCTGAGCCTTCGGAGGTTTTCCTGGACCACCCAGCTCTCCAGTGGGATACTGTGCTAGAACCATCGCCGTTCCACGTTTGCAGAACTTTGGTGGTCACCAGCTTGTGGTGTAAGTCCCCTATCTACTGAATTTCAGCCTCCCAGCTGTCTCTGAAAGGACTTCCTCAACCGCGAATGGAAGGAGACCTGCCGTTGTCTGTGTGCAGTGTTATGTATATGCACGATAAACTGTTTTATGGGTCCAAACCCTTCAGAGTGTGGTTTGACCACTGTCAATATTACGGCGGCTAGCTGCGTCACCAATTCCACAAAGTCTGTCCATAAAGACCTCTAATACATAGGGCCTCATCATGGGCGCTAATAGCCGTACCGCCCAACCCCCCGGTGCTATTAGCGCCAGATCACGGGTTTGGCGGAACGGTTATTGCACATTCCCCATTGCGCCCATTCGGGAATTCCTCCTTCCCTATTGGGCCTAAGGTGGAAAATTTGCGCTCTCACCGCTGGCGGATTTCCTGCTGGCGGTAAAGGTGCCAAAAATTGGCAAATTTGCCGCAGATTTCCCCCCAGCTCAGAGAAGGGGGGAAATCCGCCAAGATCATGATCTGGCGGACTCTTAAATGCGGCGGTAATAGCGCTACCACCACATTTAAGGGTTACCGCCAAACTCGTGATGAGGCCCATGGGGCCCATGGGGCCTCATCACGAGTTGGGTAGTAACGCCGGCGCTAATAGCGGTGGCGCTATCTGCCCTACCGCCAAACCCCCCGGCGCTATTAGCTCCGGATCACGGGTTTGCCGGTCCTGGAAGTCCCCATTCCCCACTGAGCCCATTCGGGAATGCCCCATTCCCCATTGGGCTCAATGGGGAATTTTCACGCTCATACCGCCAGCGGATTTCCCGCCGGCGGTATGAGCATGAATTGTCGGCGGATTTGGAGAACCCTTAAATCATGCAGTAATAGCGCTGCTGCCGGATTTAATGGTTACCGCCAAACTCGTGATGAGGCCCATAGTCTAGAAATTGCATTGGTATTGGTGAGTCGCGCTCTGCCTCTGAATGGTGAGTTGTACAAGGTTATCATGAGAACAAGTCAATTTAATCAAGTTTTCATCTGTGAGTGATTTTGTTCGCAAGCAGTCAGCCAACACGTGTTTCGCCCTAAGTCGTCCTCAAGGCTGATAAAATAACCATAAATCCATGAACACAAATTTGAACAATACATTATAAGTGAGTATGTAGAAGTCATAAAAAAGGCAATGTATTGTGAGAACCATGTGTGGTGAAAAAAGAAACAAGTAAAAAGTTGTATGTATGAATATACACGTGTTACAAACCACAGTTACACATTCGAATTGTGTATCCAAGTAATGGAAAGTTAAATCACAGTTGGTGTCACAGACGGAATGGTATGTAGAAGAACAGACAAAAAGACACTGGGCCTCACTACGAGTTCGGCGGCAGCCATGTCTGCATTACAGGCTGCTACATGGCTGCCACAAAGTCGCATACGGAACTGCCACCGGTGAATGGGCACTTACCGGCCCATTACGAGTTGAATGGGCCGCTAATTGCTCATTTGCGGGTGGCGGTAATGCCGGGCTCCTCATCCCCATAGGGCAGAGTGGGGATGAGGAGCATGGATGCACCGGCACCGTTTATAACGGTGCCGGTGCATCCATGTGTTTCCCTCATGGGTTCTGCACAGCCCGCCAGGTCAGACCTGGCGGGCTGTCAGGGACCCGCGAGGGAAACTCGGAATAAGGCTGTACGGTATGGACAGTGCCAGTGCCATACCAGCACCGTCCATACCGTACCGCCAGGGTCGTAATGAGGTCCACTGTCACAACAATTCACAAGTCATTTGAAATCTCACATTATTTACCTGATGTGTGGATGTGTGGTGCACCCACCTGTACATGGCCATTTTATGATATTCATTGGGTTTGATTATGCAAAGGTTCTGTGTTTTCTCCATGTGACAACTAATATGTGATCAGTTTAAGGCGTAAATACCTACAATAATATGAGGCATGCTAGACATTCCTATCGTAAATTGTATATGCCGTATGTGTATGTATAACCGTTCACCAGATTATAAATCATCACCTTATCACTGTAGGTGCGTAAAAGGGTTGTAGGAGACTCGCCCTTAATTTTCACTGATTGGCATATAACCTAACAATTAGAGAAAGATTGAATACGTTCTAAAATGCTGTGGAGACATCATAACAGTGATGCCATGGCAGTTCCTGTCTTACCAGTGCCAGGCGTTACAGTAGCATGGCGTGATTTCTTGGAAAAATTCTCCGGTAATTCTCAATGCAGAGGGTTCTTTCTCCAAGTGTAGTGTCTGTAAACGATGAGAGTATGATTGATCTAGAAGCCCTAAACGCTTAAAGCAATGATTGTTGAAAAGAGTCAATTCAGTTTTCTTACCACTTAGTGGCGCCGTGGTTTTGAGTCTGGTCTATCTGGGTTAGATCCCAAGTGTGGCATGCTGAGTCATCAGCAATATCTGTATGTGGACGAGAATACATGTGGACATGTAGGGGATCCTGTGTCCCATCCCAGGTCAGATAAGCACATGCATGACATGTGCTGGCCTCCGGCCATGTCCCAGCAGGCTCTTACCTTGTGTGTCTCCTGAATACCAAGTCATTTGCTTGCCTTTATGGGCAGATTGACCTGTTCAAGAGTCTGCAAAACATAGATGCTCTTTCCAAGGTGGGCTGGACACTGCAATGTCATCCAAGTATGCCATGCAAAAGTCCTATGTCCCATTCATAACTTGATTCACCATCCTCTGAAACGTGTCAGGTGCATTTTTAGTCCACAAGGCATAACTTTAAACTGGTCGAGGCCTCCTGGTGTGGAAAATGCAGTTTTCTCCCTGGCATGGTCTGTCAGAGCTATTTGCGAAAATAGGTCAGGTCAAATGTACTGAGGAACTTGGCTGAACCAAGGTTGTCCACTAGCTCATCTGTCCTGTATAATGAATGGGCATCAGTTATGGTGACTGCATTTAGAGCTCTATAGTCCACACACAATCTCAATTCTTTGGATCTTGCCTTTGGTACTAGTACAACTGGACTAGCCCATGGACGTGTAGATGGCTCAATAACCCCTAGACCAAGCATCTTCTTGACATCTTCCTTTATGTAGGTTCCGACATGATCTGACATTCAGTAACTCCTGCTTTTGACAGAGAAATAGTCACCAGTGAGAATATCATGCTGGTCCCAAGGGGTCAAGCCTGGTGTCAGTGAGAACAGGGAGGCAAACTGATTCAACAGAGCCTTGCACTCCTGTTGTGGCAGAGTCAGATCTGAAGAGTGTTTTACTCCTTCAGTAGTCTCATCTGAGGGTTGTACCCTGAGATCAGGGAGAGGCTCACTCTCCTCTTCCTCTTGATCAGAGGATAGCGGCAAAGATCCTAATTCTGGTTTGGAAACATAAGCCTTCAGGCGGTTTGTGTGAAAGACCCTAGGGGCTTCCTTGGAATTGCCCAAGTCCACTAAATAATTGACCTCTCCAAGTTTACCCACACCCTTGAAGGTTCCTATCCATTTATCCTGTCAGGCGCTCTGTCTTGTAGGTACCATAAACAAAACAAGCTGGTCTGGAGTAATCTCCACCATGTTGGCCTTCTGGTCATGCCAATGTTTGATCAGAGCCTGACCTGCTTTCAAGGTTGGTGTGCAGTCATAATGTCGACAGTCAAAATGTCGACAAATAAATGTCGAAAAACAATAATGTCGACAAACAAAAATGTTGAAATTTTTCGATATTTTTTCGAAATTTTGTATTTATTGTAAGAATAAATAAATAAATATATAATAGAATGTGTTGAGTATGAGGGGTGTTGGGTGAGGGGGGGTTGGGGGGGGGACCCCCCCCAATAGTAAATGATACTCTTTTTGGTTATTTATTTATTGAAAAAATAAATAAATAAATATATAATTAGAATGTGTTGAGTATGAGGGGTGGGAGGGTGGTGGTGGGGGGTGTGGGGGTGTCGTGGCAGGGGGGTGTTGGGTGAGGTGTTGATAGTTTTAAGTGAAATTTTTTTTGTCGACATTTTTTTTTCGAAAAAATGACTTTTTACATTATAAGTATAGGATGTCGACATTATTATTTTCGACATTATTATTTTCGACATTTTTTTTTCGACATTTTTGTTTGTCGACATTTTGACTATAAACCTTCAGGTTATCTGAAGCTTCTGTTATCATGACATGAGTGCCGTCCTCTTCCAGAGGCCTAGCACATAGTCACTGGCTCTCGCTGGCTGTAGGGAAGGAGCACTCTCCAACCCTTCCTTGATCAGAGCCAAAGGGACTCTGACTGGATGACTATAGAGAAGTTCAAAGGGGCTGAACCCAACCCCTGCTTGAGGGACTTCTTTATAAGCAAAGAGAAGGCATGGCAGTAGAAGGTCCCACTTTCTTCTAAGGGCTTCCTTAAACCTATCTACTAACCCATTTGTTTTGGGGATGGAAGGCTGTTGTGAACTTTTAGGTCACTCCACAGTTTTTCTACATGGTCTGCATGTAGTAGGATATAACATTTGACCTCCTTAGGACAACTTAACCTGGTAAACATATCAAGGAGGGCCTTAGCCACGGCCTGAGCAGTAACAGCCCTCATGGGTATGGCTTCAGGGTACCTGGTAGCATGGTTTAACACAACCAATATAAATTGGTTGCCTGAAGAAGTTGGAGAGTCAAGGAGACCAATAATGTCAATCCCTACTTTCTCAAAAGAGACTCGCACCACAGGGAGGGGAAACTAAAGATGTTGCATTCTTGGCTCCACTTTTGCCAGAGGTCTGACAAGTGTGGCAGCTCTTAAATAATGTATCTACACCAGCACCCATCTTGGCCCAGTAGAAGTACAGAGATAAACTATCTTTGAACCTCTTAAAATTGAAGTGGGCTACCAGAGGGTTCTCATGTGTCAACTATAGAAACTTCTGTCTCACCTCCAGGAGCACTACCAGTCTTCTGTAGTCCCCTGGGCAGACTCCATATGTTCACTGTAGAGGAGGCCTTCATCCCAGTAAAGCCTATGCTTCCCTGGCTCTTGCCCGTCCAGCTGGGAAGCTGTCTGCTGGCACAGACCTTCTAGAGAGGGACACTGTTTGACCTCTGCTGAAGTCTGTAGCTCTGGATGATCTTTAAGATCCTGATCTCCAATGCAGGGAAGGGTTTCTTCCAGCTCTGTGTCACCAGTAGCTGTCTCTGTTGAGTTTGGTTGGTTCTCCCACTCAGCCTCAGCTGGGGAAGGGGTCACTGAGATGCCCGGGGACTGTCCTCTCGGGGATGTCCTTGTCATGTGAGCAGGTTTAGGTTTAAGATTTTTCTTTCTCCCAGAGATCTTGGGTTTCCTCTTTGTCTCTTTCTGTTGCTTGGGAACAGAAGGGTGGCCTTCCTGTGAACTGGGGGTGTTGGAAATCTCAACCTCCCACTTCGAGTCTCTCACGGTTGCCTCTCTGGCCAATCTTGTTTGCTCCTGCTTCCTTTTGCTGGGAAGCTTGGGGGTACTAGATACAACTCCAAGAGTTTTTAGATAATTTCCAACAGGACTCTCCCTGCACTTCATTCTGTACACTGACACTGTGAAAACATAAAAATTGATATGAGGCTGAGAAGCCCAAAAGAAACACACCAACACAGGTTACAAAGGACATACAAGTGCTTTATTTAAAAGCTACAACAGTTACCAAAGTCAATTGACAAACGGATAGCTATTCGGCTCTCAGAGTAACGTAACGAACTTCAACGAGGGTTCGATGCATTAGTAGAGAGACCGTACATTCGGAATACTTGGGCTTTTATATCCTTTATCTAGCCCTTGGCCAACCCCCTCGCGGGTTAACCATTCTTGGGATCAGGCCTACGGTTCCTTGCCAGGTCAATCCTATAATGTATGCACTTTGATCATTTCCGCTGATACAGTTGTTCATTTACACATAGGTCAGTGATATGACAAAGTCTCAGTTCGCAACCCCGACAAGTGGCCTGCAGGCATATTAATTATTCGTGTGTGCGGAGGTCACAACGGCCAGAATCTCACTCAGAATGTTATTCAGCCTCCATTTTGATGTTCAGGGTGACTTCCACATTACAAGAGAACCTAAAATGGTGGCTAAATCCAAGATGGCGACTTACATTACTTTTCGTTAAGGTCAAGACCTTGCCGCGGAATCTATTTACATGATATTTTAGACAACTTAGCGTAGGCCAATACACATTCAATTACTGCGATAGGAAGCATAATATTATTTCAATTCCAACAACAGGTATTCTTACAGTCATATTATTGCACTGGATGAGAGTTCTGGCAGAATAGGAACCATCTGGACAGGGCCTCCACAGCAAGCTTAGTGTGGCCTTTGGGTGCCTTAGCTACATCCCCAGGTTTGAAAAAGCTGTCCTCAACCAATGTAATGCTTGACCCAGTGTCTCTAATGACAGGGGTCTCCGGACCATTTACAAGTACACTGTCCTTGTAATATTATTTGGTGTTATCTGGTATGGAGTTGTACACATCCACATTCTGTTGTTCCCACAGACTCAGGGACACTAAAGAAATACTAGCAGAGACTTCAGTGTGGTCTGCAGCCAATAGAAGAACGTTTCCACTTGCCATTTGTGCTTCTCCCTCAGGGATTAAGGCTAAGGGACGCAGTGTGGACCCCTGAAGGTCTACCTTACATCTGGGATCCCCTTTCATATGGTCAGTAGACCCACAAGCACAACATTTACCAAATGTTCTCTGGAATGGGGTTTCTGCTGACCTCCCTCTGGTTTGGCACCAGAGGTTTCACTAGACTGACCAGGTTTCCCATGGAATCTATCCTTGCTATGTTTGTGGCCATCTTTTGGATGGTTGGAATTAGAATTTTCTTTTCCCTCTTTCTTGTGCGGCTTCCCTTCTTCCTTTTTGTGAGTTGCCTCATGGTCCTTGTGAGTGGCCCTGTTGGCTACCCACCGCAGCCTGTGCTAACTTTTTGGGATCAATATCTTTTGAGTCAGCCAATTGCTGTCTCAGCTCAGGAGAGCAGGCATCAAAAATAGATTCTAACACAAAATGATTCCTCATTCCTTCAAAGGAGTTCACTCTGTAACCCTTAACCCAACCATCTTAAGTTCCTTAAACACTCGCATACCCAGGTAGCCCAAGCCCAAGGGGTACCATCAGTCTTTTTGAGGGTCCCAAACCTCTTAAGGTACTGGGAAGGAGGTATCCCAAATCTGGCTATTAATGCCAGTTTCACTGATTCATAATCCTTTCTCTCAAAGCACCCAACTCCATCACAGCTATTCAGGGGGAGCCTAAACATGAGCCATGGAATTAAATCATTCCCACTGATTCCTTGAAGACCATAGATGCATTCAAACGTACCCAGCCAATCCAACACATCAGGTTTAGGTTCATACATACTCACTGCTGCTTTGGGAAGGCGAGGCCTCTTGGGGGACTAGCAGACCTAGAGGACCCTGAAAGGGAAGCAGAATCAAGGGACATCCTTTTCATATCCAATCATGTTGCATCTCTTTCTCTTAGTTTCACCTCCTGATGTTTGGCTTCAGCTTGGGTATGTAATTTCTTGAATTCCAACTCTAATCTCAGTCTTTCAAGAGAAACAAGAGAAACATATTCTGGGCTTAACTGGGGACCTTGTGGGGTCCCAATGCAAAATGGCTGGAAAATGGCTGAGGCATAAGTGCAGGCTGTGGCAGAGAGGGTCTCTCTTCCCGAGACTCTTCTTCCTCCTCTGACTCTAACCTGACATCCTCATCATTATCTTCCATGTTACTTGGGGTAGTAGATGTTATAGACCTACTACCCAAACTTTGGTGATTCAACAAACGTGTCATCAATTCACATTCTTTTCCTTTCAGCGTCAGACCCCTGGTTTCTGCACGTGTCTTTCAGTTGATGTACTGTCGGAACAACCGGGGCTGCCTCATTAAAGTTATCCATATTTCGCATGTTACAATTGCTTCACTTTTTGATGGAGCTTAGCCTTGTGGCTATCAATGTAAGCACTCTACGGCCCTGACACCAGTGTTCGGCAAGAATTGATTTAGTAATCCTGTGGGAGACTACATAACACTTGTCCTTTTGGTAACCCAGCTTTTGGTATAGGCCTATACTATACAAGCTGGTAGTGTGACTGAGCAGCCAGGCTCATCCCAAGAGGGGTAAATGTGAGCTGTAGAGCTGTAGAAATGGAATTCGCAAATACAAATATCCAAGTAACACTTAGGGCCTCATTACCCGGTAGGCGGTGAGCCATGGCGCTATTAGCGCCATGGCTCATGCCGGTAAAATACCGGCACCGCCTTGGCGGAAAGGTGATTTACCGCCCCATTCCAAGGTTGGAGGGGCGGTAAATCCCCCTTCCGCTATTGCCCTTCCCCATTCCCATTTCTGCCCCATAGGGCTCTATCGGAATGGGGAAGGCGCTAATTACGGCACCGCAATTTTGCGGTGCTGTAATTAGCTCCGAGGTCCCTTAGCGGGTTGGATTTTAACGCCTGCAAAAAGCAGGCATTAAATCCCCCAACCCGCAAAGGGACCTCGTAATAAGGCGGTAGGGATTTACTGGTACCGATATTTTACCGGTACCGGTAAATCCCTACCGCCATCCGTGTAATGAGGCCTTTACACTCAAGATTTTTAGTTAAAATTATTCTTTATTTAATGGTCATTTTGAAATAAGCACTCTTTAAAAAGAGCAATATATGTAGCACTCAAACTTTACTTTTTCAGATTTCATACAAAGTTAGTAGATACTCTTTAGAGATGCTTCTTACACACTTCCTACACGCTGAGGTGACTTCACTAACTAGGACAGTAATTGCATTTATATATCACTAGTACACTTTGTAGTTCTGAGGTTTGTAGAAAAGAAAAGTAAAAGGAAGGAAACAAGATTAAACAGGTTTTCAGAAGAGGAATCTCATGTCTTGTTAACCTCTTTTGCTAAATCCACGGACCAAGCTATGTGCTTGCCTTTCGCTGAACCCACAAGCGTTGTTCATCAATGACAATATATTGTATACAGTAAATGCCCAACTTTTTCTTCTGACACTAGCCCTTGTGCAATCGTGTACTTTGTATTCTGTGGCACAGCTTTCTTAGCTTGTTCGTAACATTTGTAAATCATGACAATGTGAGCACTTTTAAATCTTTCAATGAAGTCTAGATAAAAACCTTTCCCAGCAATGTTAGTTTAAAACCATTGTATCACTTATGCGGGACAGTAATTATCAAAGTCAAATGGACTAGAAGAATGTGCAGGGAGGCAGGACAGCCAAAGTCAATTGGAGCACAGTCTGTGGAGCTGAGGCACTTCTTAGATGATAATGGTCTTGCACAAAGTTAGAGAGTTTGTTGAAGAAAAACCACTGTAGGGTCACAAGCTGTTAAACTTGTGAAAGTTAAATCTGAAATCAACTCCAGAAAAAGAAGCTACAGCTAGTCTCAACTGAGAAGAGCAAGCTGCAGACACCGAGGTAAGTACCCCAAGTCAGAACAGTACCTTTGGTTAGAAGAAGAGGGTCCAGCTGGCTTCTGTCTGGTTTCAGCAATGCAGATCCTGTGGTCCTGGGCCTCAGACATGGGTACAAGAGGGAGGACGTCTGGGGACTCCTGCGGCAGCAATTCGAAGCTCGCTGGCAGCTATGGCTTCTCTTCGGATCAGCAGCACTTTGGGGTTTCAGCGCCCGGTAAACAGTACCACTGGTTGGGCTTCCTTCACTTCTTGAGTCCTGCACTCTGGTGAGGAGACGTGAGCTCTGGTCGTCCTGCTTCTGGAGGGTGCTGGGGAGATTCTGGGAGCTTGTGGCCGGATCACAGACGTTGCACTTGACTACGGATTTCTTGACCCCTGGCACTCAGTTCCTGCAGCAGCAAAGAAGTTCAGCCAGTCGAGGAAGGTGTTCCAGTGGAGTTCGTCTCAGGGTTAGTTGGTTTTGGGCCTCTTCTGAGAGAGTGACCTTCCCTATGATACAGATGGGATAAAAGTTCAGTTAGAAGAGCAAAATACCACCAGGTATTCACCACCCAGAAAAGAAATGAAGGACAGATTAGTACCAGAGCAGTGAGGAATATGGGTGTAATATTCAATCAGAGAGCGACTAACCTGAATTAACTGGGAAGCTACTAAGAATGGAAGATTAGAAATATGTGGCAACAAAACTCTTTTTGTGATGTTTTCCGATGGAACTCTGGGATATGAGTAGCAGCACAAGAATTAGGAGGTTTAAATGAGGGAGGGTAAAAGGGAAGGGTAGTTAATATGGTTAGTTAGAAACCATTTTCCTGTACGAATGAGGGTGCTCTAATGGGGACAGCAGTGCAATGGAAAACAGCAATGCCTCTAAAGTTCAAAGCACTCAGATTTTGAAAGAAAGATTTGTTACACGCCGAAACTCGGAGGTATCACGGCGTAGGTTAAATAGTAGTGCTTTTCTGTTTACAGAGGAAGTTACAATACAGGTAGGATTAGTTGCATAGTTAGAAACCATACAGGCGGTACAATTTGGGTGACATAGTAGTTACAGATACATCTAAGCATTTCAGGATAAAGTAATCATTTTAGGATCACAATTCTGCATCGCCAAACTAAACGACACCTTCAGCATAGACAGCAATATCATCCAAGTTGCTAAAGAATTAAAAACTCAAGGTTTCTACTTGGACTCGTTTGGCGCACAGAGTAAAACCCAAGAAAGACCTCACAAACAGAAAATGGCGAAAAAAGAAGCCCGGGGCCATTTTGACAAAATGGTTACCCATGGGTGCTGTTCTGCAGCTGAGGATTCAACCTGCGGTAGAAAAGTACAATGGTAGGAATATTAAACTACTGCCACCAGCCATTTAAAGTAGTGAGGGTAACATAAAATGTTTACATGAGTAAGTAGGAACAAGGGCTACTAGGTAACCCCCCAGCACTCCACATATGGTGTATGCTGGGTCTACAAATTAATAAACGTAAGTAAAGTCAATTTCACTTGACTATTCTTGGGAGCAGTAGTTTATCCAAGAGAAGGTATTTAAACCTTATGAGAAATCTAAAGGATTTCTCAGTGACACTGCACTGAAGGTGCTCTGTGTCACAATACAAAAAGTAGATGCCTATGGAGTTTGTCAGACTCCAAAAACAAAGGAAACATGTAATCCAAATCAGGTCAAAACACATGAGAGAGTAAGAAAAAGGTCTCACTCACTCCAGGGGTAACATTAAAAAGTCATAAAGTCCAGCAAAAGAGCTGGGGGCCTCTAAGGTTTTCAGGAAATTAGCACATAAATGAGAATTCTCCCTAACACTGGCTCATCCTCAAGGTGAGAAAATAATTGAATGCCATCTGCACTAGCATGTTGAGGTCCAGACCCAAGCAGCATGTCCATTTGAACTCTCCGTAGACAGCTGTACCAATGCCCAAACTCTGGATTCTTAACCATGGCCAACATTTTCTGTAATCCCATCAGCCACATGTGAAGACAGGCAAGGGGCTGATCAGCAACATCTAGGCTCAGCTGCACTCCTATTTCTGTCTGGGAGTTCTAGAACTGGGGCCGGCTTAAGCTTAAGGCGATTGGCCGGCAGAGACCCGCTGAGGGTTCTGTGGCAGGCAGAGGCCCGCTGAGGCTTCTGTGGCAGGCAGAGGCCCGCTGAGGCTTCTGTGGCGGGCAGAGGCCCGCTGAGGCTTCTGTGGCGGGCAGAGGCCCGCTGAGGCTTCTGTGGCGGGCAGAGGCCTGCTGAGGCTTCTGTGGCGGGCAGAGGCCCGCTGAGGGTTCTGTGGCGGGCAGAGACCCGCTGAGGGGTCTGTGGCGGGCAGAAGTCTGCTGAGAGGTGTGTGCTGTCTGCACAGCCTCAGAGATGGAATGGGATTCCCTGCCAGTTATGACATCTTGGGGGGAATTTAAAGGGGTCTGGTGTGCCTCTCCTGTCCTGGCTCTTTAACTGAAATTACCTACTCTCCTATCAAATTGCAGGTAACAAAGACAACGTAATATTCATGGTTAATGAAAAGCATCCCTCAGTCAACAGGATTGAAGAACCCAAATAATCCAGGGGCGGAAACATCAATATCTATGGTGGGGAAATCTGCAAAAAGAAAAATGACCCTCTGTTTCCTTGACAGTTAGAAACAATGGACCATCACTCCGGAAACATCTAGAGAACAGGTGACCCGCACAGAAGAGAATATAAAATGGGACAGCAACTTCTTGTAAACGTTCAAAACTCAACTGAAGGCTCCAACGATCCAATAACGATTCAAAAAAGTGCCTCTTCTGTATTAGTACTGGGCGAGGGAGGGGTGGCCTCCCAGTCAATGAGGAGGCTCGTAAAGGTTTCCTTACCACACAGGGAAAGACCCTGCTACGGGCCCCCTCAGAGCATGAGGCTATCATTTTCCCTTACTGGGATGGGAACGAACGTACGTGCGTTCGCACATTCCCAGCCCCTCTCGTCCCACACCCAGCCACCTTTTCCATATATCAACTCCCCTCCCTACCCCAACCTCACTTACCTGTGCTGCTCTGTCCCACGCTGTTGCCAGAAACTATGTGCAGTTCCTTCTACCTGATCCATGGAGGTCATTTTGTTTGTTTACTTTTTTAAATATCTTTTTAATAGCCACCATGGAAAGGGAGAAGGGACAACTTGTAATCCCTTTTCCCCGATCCATGGCGGCCATTTATTTTGCTTACGCACCATTTCACAACTCGAGAAAAAATACTATTAGTACCCTGATACAACATGCCTGGGTACTAATAGCAACAGAATCCTCAAAAGGGGGGCATTACTGTTCGGGTAATGCCTCCGGGGCTACATTAAAACCCTTGCATTGCTCGGGCTTGTAATTATACCCGACTGGTAATGCCCCCCCGCCACCCTCGGGTTCTATTGCTTTATTAAAAGTGGCTGAGCTCGTCATGATGTCCTTCTACACAGCAGGGGTCTCCATTAGAGCCTCGGGCATTGTTGCAGTGTGTTGGGACAGCTAGGAAAGGTCCCTACAATCAGAGGTTTCTGTTATTAGTACCATATTTGTGACTGGGTGGTGTAACAAACTGGGCGCAATGTTACAATTCCATATGTATCCAGTATAGTTAAATATGAATGGGATATTTATTTTATTTATTTGCATTTGTATAGCGCACTTGCAGCCCGGGGGCATCGAGGCGCTGTTACAAGAATTTGTAGGAATTTTGATTCATAGGTTAGACAGGTGACCAGAGGTCTCTTGGTTACAAAAACACAAACTATAGTTACATACAGAAGCAGGATAGGAAGCTTACTTTTACATTTCAAACAAAAAGCTTAGTTTTAATAGCTTTGCGGAATGCTTGGTGGGACTTGGATCATTCTTAAGTGAGTGGGTAGTGCGTTCCAGTGGGTGGCGGCCAGAGTGGGAAAACTGGAGCCCCCGGCCCAGACTTTGCGTGTTTTAGGTGTGACAATCATGTTTGAGTAGCACTTCCTTAGGGGTCTTGTGGCAGTGTGCTTGGTGATTCTTTGGGCCAGGTATGGGGGGAGCAAGTTCATGGAGGCATTTGTGAGTGAGGGCAAGAGTTTTGAAGACAATTCTTTCTTGGACCGGGAGCCAGTGGGCCTGTCTTCTCACTTCGGAGATGTGGTCTTTTCTTAAGGTCCCTGTGGCCGCCCTTAGTGCGTTATTTTGGACAAACTGGAGTTTGGCCAAGTTTTTGTTGGAGATCCCAACGAGTAGGGCATTGCAGTAGTCCAGCCTCGATCCAATTATTGCCCAGGCAATGGTGATGCAATTCTGGGGTGATAGGAAGGGTCTAGCAGCGTTGAGAACTTTAGAGTAGTAGGCTGACAAGGAGACAATGGCATTGACCTGTCTATCCATGTTCAGATCAGAGTCCAGGTAGACTCCGAGTGTCTTAACGTTGTTGGAGACCTTTATGGGAATATTGTCAATAGTGAAGGATGTGTACTGTTCACCGAGGTTACCCAGGGTGGATGGTGACCCTATGAGCAGAAGTTCAGTTTTTTCACTGTTGCGGGAGAGCCAATTATCTGCCATCCAAGATTGGATGGTGGCGTAAATGGTGGTGAGTGTGTTTGTATCTGCTATGTTGTCCCACGTGATCGGGATGAGCACCTGTGTGTCATCCGCATAGTTGGTATACGATATGCACAGGGAGTCAAGGATGCTGAACAGAGGCCTCGTGAAGTGGTTGTAGAGCGTGGGTGGGATACACGAACCCTGTGGAACACTGCATTTGATGTGGCTAAGGGTAGCACAGGCTGAGTCAGCGAAGACTTTCATGGCTTTCTTGGAGAAAGGAGGTAATCCATTCACATGCTTTGGGGGAGAAGTTAGCCTGAGTTGCTAGATGGTGGCACAGAGTGTTGTGATCATCCAAGTCAAAGGCTGCGAATAGGTGCAGGAGCAGAAGTAGAGCAGGTTTACCTGTGTCTCTCAGATCGTCCATTTGGTTCTTTAAATCCAGGAGAGCCGTTTCGGTGCCATGTCGTGTGCGGAATCCAGATTGCCAGAGGCCGAGGAGACGGTTGTCTTCCAGGAACTTTTGGATTTGCAGGTAGGCTGCTTTGTCCAAAATATTAAGTAAGAATGGTACAGTGGTAATGGGTCTATAGTTCCCAGGGACTGTTGGGTCCATGGATGGTTTTTTGAGGAGTGGGCATACCCACGCCTCCTTAAGTCCAGTTGGAACGTGGCCAGCCTGGAAGGATGAGTTGATAAATGCGGTTTGGAAGAGAACTAGGATATATGCCGAGTCTTTGATGAGTTTGGCTGGACAGGCATCCCCCTTGCAGTTAGAAGGTTTGATCGATTTCAGCAGGGCGATGACTTCCAACTCAGTCATATCTTTGAAGTCAAACAGTGGGGAGGACTTGGGGCCTCATTACACGGATGGCGGTAAGGATTTACCGGTACCTGTAAAATACCGGTACCGGTAAATCCTTACCGCCTTACTACGAGGTCCCTTTGCGGGTTGAGGGATTTTGCAGGCGTTAAAAACCAACCCGCAAAGGGACCCAGGGAGCTAATTACGGTACCGTAATTAGCGCCTTCCCCATTCCTATTGAGCCCTATGGGCCAAAAATGGGAATGGGGAAGGGCAATGGTGGAAGGGGGAATTACTGCCCGCCAACCTTGGAATGGGGCGGTAATTCCCCTTTCCGCCAAGGCGGTGCCGGTATTTTACCGGCATGAACCATGGCGCTAATAGCGCCATGGTTCTCCGCCATCCGTGTAATGAGGCCCTTGGTCTTTGTGGGCGTGGGGAAATTACTGTCCAAGTTGGCTATTGGGCGGGAGAGGGCTCTTTGATGGCTGCACATTTTGGTTTGAAGAGAGTTGAGCTTGTCTAGCATGGCAGATTGAATACTGTTTTTGTCTTTGAAAGAGGGGGGAGGAGAGGATGGCTTTTCCAATTCCCTAAAAATGGTGAATATTTCTTTGGACCCAGATTTGGTGTCATAGATCCTTGAATTGAAGGAAGCAGCTTTGGCTAGGGTGATGTTGGCTTTGTATGATTTGGAAATGGCTTTGAAGGCATTTCTGGTGGCTTCCGATGGGTTGGCTTTCCATGCAGAAAGGGCAATCCTCTTCTGAGAGCGTTGGTCAAGGAGTTCTTTTGAGAACCATGTGTTAGAATGTTTGGCTTTTTTGGCTTTTCTGAGGGTGAGTGGCACAATGGCGTCAACTGCTTGGGTGACGATATCTTTGAAGGTGTTAGCTAGGGTTTCTGGGTTATTAGAGAATGGGGCCTGCAGGGCAGGGTTGAGAAAATAAGATGCTATGTTCTCAGCTGTCAATTGGCGCAAACTCCTCGCGAGGGATGCTGGGCAGGGGGCGATGGGCATATGGGGCCCTTTTTTAGTATTGAGGTTGAATTGAATGTAGTGGTGGTCAGACCATGGGATGGGAGTGTTGGCAGTGATTTGGATGGAGCCATTATGGTGGCTGATCCAGTCGAGTGTGCGCCATTTGAGGTGGGTGGGCTCAGAGATAGATTGCGAGAAGCCCACGGTGGATAGGGCTTTCTTGAGTGATTTGGCGTGGGAGTCCTTGGGGTCATTGAGCCCTAGGTTTAGATCACCCACGAGTATGACTTGGGACGTCTTCTTGTTGTTGTCAGACAATGAGAGGATGAGGGTGTCCTGGAAGTCTGTGATGGGCCCAGGAGGTCTGTAGACAATATGCATGGTTATGGTGCAGTTATGGGAGACATACATTTTTAATGGGAGGTAGTCACTGTTGTGGTCAAGTTGCCCTACCGCTTCTCTGATGGCAAAGGTTTCCCTGGCAATGGCAATGTCAGCAGGTGATCCGGGAGTCATATGTCATTTGAACTGAGCCAGTTTAGGGTTTTGCGCCTAAGGGGTTTTGCGCCTAAAGCATTGGAAAGATTGGTCCACTTTCAAGTCTTGAGGAAATACTTTCCAAATCTGTGCCGCCATTACCGTGAAGCTGCTTACACCTGCTTTTTTTAGTTGGAATCTGTGCACTACCAGACAAAAAGAGTTGGCTTATTCTGGAAGGGCGTGATGTGGATTTTTTGACCATTCTCTCAGCGAGTTAAAGTGGCGCTGCATTATTAAGGCATTTATGGGTTAATGAGACCGTTTTAAACAGAATTTTGTCATTGATGGACAGGCATTTGTTCTGTCTCCTCAGCTCCGAGATGTGCTCTCTCCTAGGCATACCAAGTGCGGTTCTAAGGGCATTATTCTGGAGAATTTGGATTTTATTAACAATAAACTTACTTGCACCCAAGTAAAAGGCATTGCAGTAGTACAACTTCGAGAGGATGAGGGCACTGGCTTGGATAGTGCAACTTTCTATTGAGAGGAATAGCTTGCAGGCCCTAATTAATTTACAAGTGTATGCAATGACGTTGGCCATTTTGTCCATATGTTTACTTAGGGTTAAAGCTGAATCTAAGTAAAAACCTAGAGTTTCTACCTCCTTGACCACTTTGATATTGTTCCCATCAATGTTAAATGATGCATATTTGGTGCTATATTTGTTCAGCTTGGCAACGGTACCAAGTATCAGGAGCTCCGATTTATCATTATTCAGGCGTAGGCCATGGGCGGCCATCCATGCCTGGATGATTAGATACATTTTATTCACTAAGGCCATGTTCTTGTCATAATCTCCCGAGAGAGGTATAAGGATATGGGTGTCATCTGCTTAATTGGTGTAGATGACACCCAGATGGTCCAGATCATCAAATAATGGCTTTGTGAATATGTTGTACATTGTTGGTGAGACGCAGGATCCTTGCGGTACACCACAGGTTATTGGGATGGGGTCTGCTGCCACTGACCGAGAGCGAACTCTCATGGTCCTATTGTTTAGAAAGGATTGGATCCATGTTTGGGCGTCCTGGGAGAAGTGGGCCACTGGGCCCAGGTGTTTGCAGAGTACTTTATGGTCCACCAAATCGAAGGCAGCGGACAGATCAAGGAGAAGTAGCATGGCCATTTTCCCTTGATCCTTCCATTCATCTATCAGGGTCTTTAGATCGATCATTGCCATTTCTGTACCATTGTGTGGCCTAAAACCCGACTGGCAGGCACCTAGGAGGTGGTTAGTCTCTAGATACTCCTGTATCTGAAGGTAAGCTACTTTATCTAGTATTTTAAGTAAAAATGGTACAGTTGTGATCGGCCTATAATTTGTAGGAATAGATGGGTCGAGGGAGTTTTCTTTAAAAAGGGGTAGAACCTATGATTCTTTTAGGTTGCTAGAAACAGTACCTGATGAGAAAGATGCATTCATTAGTTTAGAGATAAATGGCGCCAGGCCTCTGGCAGCGTCTTTAATTATCTGAGCCGGACAGCTGTCTCCCTGGCATCTAGTAGATTTGAGAGAGGTAATGATTTCTTCTACCTCGGTGATGGAGACTTGTGAGAATCTGAACTGTTGTGGTGATTTTGTGGAGTGAACTGGAGTTTTGGCGTGCATGTCTGGGTTGGGAATGTTTGCTTTTTTATCCGCAATTTTGTTCTGTAGTAGTGCAATTTTATTCGTTAAGGCATTCTGGATATTAGTACACCAGAGTTTATCCTTCAAGCAGTTATTAGTGGGGGGAGGGAGGCTTCCAGTTCTCTTAAGATCACAAATAGTTCCTTGGTACTTGAGCTTGCTTTATTGATCCTCTCGTTGTAGGTATCCTGTTTAGTACGTATTATTTCTTTTTTGTAGGTGGCAGAAATATTAATCAGTTTTGTTTTCCTCCGAGGGTAGCAGTCTCCAAGCGACTTCCAGTTTTCTTTTTTCCCACTCTGAGGGATTTCAATTGTGGAGTGTACGCGGTGTTCAAGTGAGCTCTTTGTTTACTTTTGTGCATTTTTAGTGGGGCGATTTAAGTCTAAGGCTTTAGTCATGGTGGTGTTGTAGGCATCTACTAGGGTGACTGGATCGGAGGAGTCCGACAATGAGTTAAGGGTAGGTACAATGTGAGGAATAATCTTGTCGACCTTGATATTCTTTTGGTCCTGTCGAGGAGTGGCGGTGCAATTAGATTAGCTTTAGGCGTTGGGCTGTTAGCTGCTAGGGTAAAGGACAGCAAGAGGTGATCTGTCCATGATTGATGGGTAATATATGTAATTGAAGTTTTGCAGTTAAGGTCAGCCACCCAGTCTAAGGTTCTGCCTTTGACATGGGTTGGCTGGGTCACTCTTTGTATGAGTCCAAATTCAGTGAGCACGTTCGACACTGCAGTAGCTTATTGGTAGTTGGGATCGTTGAAGCCGAGGTTGAAGTCCCCAACAATATTATTTGAGAATACTCTTTGGTATTGTCAGATAGTATTATGGAGATTTCCTTCTCGAAAGAGATAATGGGTCCAGGTGGTCTGTATAGTAGGTGTATTGTTACTGTGCGTGAGCTGGAGATGGGTAGTTTAGCCCTGAGAAGTTCACAAGATTTGATTACTGTGAGGGGGCTATTCTCATGGCTAAGCTAGATGTGGTGATGAGGGCAATACCTCCACCTCTGGAGTCAACTCTGTCTGCTCTTATGATGTTTTAGTTTCAGGTACTGCTAGTAGGAGGGCTGGGCCTGCAGCTGCATGTAACCAGGATTCTGTTATTGCTAAGAGGTCGAGGTTATCTGCCATGGTCAGGTCCGCTATCTCCAAGGCGTGCGCCACCAGTGATCTGGCATTAATTAGGGCACATTTGATGTTTGGGGTGTTAGTAGTTGTCTGACAGGCAAAACTTTTGCTCTGGCTTACTTTTGTTCTCATGGTATTGTTTATTTTAGGACTCTGTGTGGTTGGGGTAGCATGGTTGTTTTTTCTAGGGTTAGATTTGTTGGTAAGGTTGTTCCCTTTATTAGGATGGCATGTGTTGGCTAGAGTGCTGATTGGTGACTCATATAGTTTTGGTAATTTAGCACGAAGTCTGTTATTTCTAGAGGATAAGGAGCATGGTATATATAACTTTGCTTCTTACTACAAGTCCCAGAATGCCCCTCTACCTATGGATAATAGTGGACTTTAAGTTCCCATAAGTATTCATGAGTTTCTTGTCTTCTCAAATGTCCCGCATCAGCCGCGCATGCGCACCGGGTATCTTATCTCACAGAAACGTACTGGTTGGTGCAATGCTGTCGTGATGGCTTGCTGGCATAAGCGCTAAGGTCAGGGTCACACCACCTCCCCATCAGACACCTTTGAGACCTGGACTCCCCCCAGGGGAATGAGCATTTGCCTGCCACGAGCAACAATGTTCAGCATGCCCCAATCCAGCTCCCTCGCCACGCTGCAACCCCTCTCACACACTGGTTTGGCTTTTGGCATCCCACTCTCCTCCAGATATTTCGGGGACCTCCATCTGCAACTTCCTGTTCTCTGGCAAAACCTCTCTAAGGAATGTGAAGGGATCCCCTGCTGGACTCAGCCACGCAGCCTCCCTTCTGCTCTCCTAACTGCTTCTGTGGGTATTTTTGAATGCCCCATCTTTTATACACCTGAGGCTTGTTAATATGTTTCAGGCGTGAGTCCTTGGCCTCCCCTGCCTGACTTTCATTGGGCCATTTAATAGGACATTCCTGCCCTTTCAGACCCCTTTTCTCATGGCCAGTCTTGAAGTAGTGTTTAATAGAGTGCGGGTGGGTAGAATTGCTGTCAAGTCCCTGACCTCACCTGACTCCATTAATGGGACAGCCTAATGGTGTTATGTAGTAGGCCTCCCCTTGTATTCCCTTGCTGTACCTATGAGTAATCTGCATTACTCTCAATCGCCTGTTCCTCGTCCTAGTACTTGGAAATGGGGAAGGGGAGATTGGGTGAGAGTGGAAATATACCTTGAAGGCTGAATGAAGGGGTTTCTGATGTAAAATCGGGAGGGGGGGGAATACCATGGGCCTCATTACACGGAAGGCGGTAATGGTTAACAGCCACCGTTAATGGTAACGGTGACCGTTAACCATTACCGCCTTACTACGAGGTCCCTTAGCGGGTTGGTGCTTTAACGCCTGCTTTTTGCAGGCGTTAAAAACCAACCCACTAAGGGACCTCGGAGCTAATTGCGGTGCCGTAATTAGCGCCTTCCCCATTCCCATAGAGCCCTAAGGGGCAGAAATGGGAATGGGGAAGGGCAATGGCGGAAGGGGGATTTACCGCCCCTCCAACCTTGGAATGGGGTGGTAAATCCCCTTTCCGCCAAGGCGGTGCCGGTATTTTACCGGGATGAGCCATGGCGCTAATAGCGCCATGGCTCACCGCCTTCCGTGTAATGAGGCCCCATGTCTTGGTATTGGTTTTGTGAGAATGGTTGGGATTGTTGTGTTTCTGATAATAAATATGTGATGCCTCTAATCTTCCCTTTCTCACCTCAGGATTATAGTTATGTGTATGATATTGAATGTTGTTTCTGATTTCTTCTGATTGAGACTATTGGGGTTGTTGTAATGAAGACACGGCTCATTTCTCATCTTCGGCGAGGAGGAACTTGTTGCAGCCAGCACGAGGCTGCAGAAGCCTGATCAGTACACAGCCGACATTAGGTAAACCCAGCAGGGCTTGGTCATTATGGTGTTTGTTACCGTTTGCGTGACGAAGCACAATGTTTGTGCTTTGCCTGCGCTGCTGGGCATTACTTTACTGCTGAAGCACTCCGCTTCATCTACCAAGCCTTGAGGCCTGTTTAATATCGTATTTGGCCATAATGCTAACAGGGTGCTTTGTGAGCAGCACGTTTCAAGATGGCCGTCCACCTCCCCTGAGCACCAGAGTGCTCTGCTGCCTGCCCTGCACTCCGTTGATTGTGCCTCCTTTCCTTCTTGTGGGCCAATCGGAAACCAGCAGGCAAAGTGCCGGCCTCCCAACATCAAGGCCAACCACTAAGGGCCCTATCTGTATCCGTCTGGGCCTGGAATACTCGGAAGGCCCCCCATCGCCTCCCCACAGCACCTCACGCTCTACCACCTCTCAGCTACATGGAACAGCAACCCAACATGCAGCCAGCTACCCCACAAACTTGTGCCTCTGGAGCTTTGTTCTCCCATTAAGAATACGTGTGAGTCATGTCCTGACTACGGTTATGCCTATTCAGTAACTCACAAATCTGTTTAACCTAGGTGTGTTTCAGGAAGTAACTGTGAAAACAAGGGTGCACAGTCTGTGGCTCACAGCACAACCGTCACGAGAGTTAAGGAATGTCAGGTGTGAGCAAGGGTGCGGTTGCAGAGAGAGGGGTCGTCGGGTTGATAAATTGGCTCTATCTTTTTTCTTTAAAAAGAGGAAGAGTCTCGCAAGGAGGAGGAGGTTGTTCCACGAGGGATGGAAGAGGCATTCGTCTGGGCTTATTAGCCTGCCTGGGAAAACAGTACGGGAGGGCAGACGTGAACAGACGCAGAGGCGACAGCGGAAGACCACGGTTGCCATGCGGAACGTCACGAAGGAGGAATAACCACGATACCCCAGAAACCAGAGAATGAGGGGGGAATACTGGTCCAGACGAATATGTTCCCTTCCCAGAGCCCACAATGTTAGGAATGCGCAGAACAGGGCCACATTGCCCGGAATTGTCAAAAAAAGCAAATTTAACCCATGGATATTGGGCTATTTGATGTACAACGTGTAGGACCCTACCAGGGAGAACAAGGCTCACATCCCAGACCGCAATACCCCTATATCTGTGAGGCTGAAGTGGAAGTAATCCCCACCAAAGCACTGCTGGACTCCAGAAGTCTTCAAACAGTTATCAGCACACAATTTGTAGGTGGTGAGAACAATTGGAAAGAACGAATACCGATACGTTGTGTGCATGGAGCTGTGAACGTTTTTCCGACCCAAGATCAAGGTGAAGTTGACTGGGGAGGCCTTAAAAGTCAAGGCTGCTGTGCTACCTGTGCTCCCTGAACCTCTAGTGGTGGGGTCAGATGTGGCACTAATGCCTCAACTTATCTAGTGCATTGAATGAAATTGGTTGGCTAGAACTCCCTTCTGGAAAGAGGAAATTACGCCTCCGGCCGGTCGAAGCCATAATAGTCAGGCAGAGAAATGGGCACTACAGATAAGGTGGCAGGAAAAAGGTGATGATGCCCGTCACTGTCGATTGGAAGATAGATGAGCAAGGGGACAGTTACCGGTTGACACAAGAGTTGGACCCCACTTTAAGTAATTGCCCGAGTCACGGTGAGCAAGGGAACAAAGACCAAGTGCCACACTTTATACACGAAAAAGGTCTGTACTATCGGGTGGTACAGCAACCCGGGTGGAAGAACCGCCTTAAACAGATATTTGTCCCTAAAAAGTTTTGGCCTACAGTATTGGAAGTTGCTCATGTGCAAGTGGGAGAGGGCCACTTCCGGTCCGGGAAAACGTTACAGGAAATCCTGGCACGGTTCTTCTGGCCTGGAGTGTATGGACAGACGCAGAGGTTCTGTCAGCAATATGATGAGTGTCAGAAAAAGAACATAGATAACATTCTGAAAGCTCCACTAATTACTGTACACTTCCAACAGATAGAAATGGACATTGTGGAGCCACTTGATCGCTCCAGTAGAGGACTTAAATATTTATTGTTAATTGTGGACTATGCTACCTGATACCCGGAAGCATTTCCCCTATGAAGCATTAGAACGCAACAGGTATGTGACACCCTAATGCTGTGTATTGCTCGAGTGGAGATCCCCAAGGAGATCATCACGGACCCGGGAACTAAGTTCATGTCAGCCATATTGAAGCATATATTTCAAACCCTCCACATAGAACATTGGAAAACATCAGTCTACCATCCACAAACTGATGGTCTGGTAGAACCGTATAATCAGACGATCAAACAGATGCTGAGGAAATCGATGACACCCACCGACAAAGACTGGGATCGAATGGTGCTGTGGAGCCTCATGACTCTTCGAAATGTGCCACAGTTATCCACTGGATCCGCCCTCTTTCAGCTATTGTTGGCCGACAAGTGAGGTCCCTCATGGATTTCCTGAAGGAGGAGTGGGAGGAACAGCCCCAACAAGAGGTACCTTTGACAGAATACACCACCAAGTTACACAGAAAACAAGCAAAACAAAAACAAACAAAACAAGTTGATGGAAAGGGTATCCAAACTGCAAGTGGTCGCCAACATGCAATTGCAACACACACACAAAGGGGTCAGGAGACCCAGTATGACCGAGGCACCAGGATGCAGAGTTTTCAAGTGGGGCAAAATGTATTGGTGCCAATTCCTTCCTCAGAGAACAAAATGTTGGCGGCTTGGAGGGGCCCGTATACGATAGAGCAAGTACTGGGACTGGTTACATACAAGGTCTGGCAATAAGACTGGTGATTGCCGGTGCAAACCTATCACATTAACTTACTGAAGAAAGGGATGGAGCCGGTCCCGACGGTCGCTCTAATCTGTACGGAACCTCAGTCTCATACCAATATGCATTTTGTATGGGACCGAATTGGGTCAAAGGCGTTGCAGATTACTCAGAACTTGAGAAAAACTGAACTAGAACACCTTTACCAACTACTCCAGGAGATGTTCTCGTCTTTACTCGGGAGGGCTACAAAGGCCTGTTACAAAATAAATATCACTCCGGGGACCACCGTCGGGATACGACTGTATAGAATTCCGGAAGCCAGGGTGCAAGCCGTGAACAAAGAAATACAGTCCATGTTGGCCATGGGAGTCATAGAACCTTCGTATTGCCAGTGATGTTCCCCCATAATGTTGGTGCTGAAACGGGATGGGAGCATACGATTCGGTATGGATTTCTGTAATCGAAACATAATCTCCAAGTTTGATGCTACCGATGCCCAGAATTGATGACCTACTGGAAAGGCTTGGGAAAATAGTGCATCTCACCACCATCGATTTGTCAAAAGGGTATTGGCAAATCCCACTACGGCTAGGGGACAGAGAAAAGACGGCCGTTGCAACCCCCTTGGTAAGTTTCGGGGGCTCCAAGGGGGCTCACAGTGCTGCCATGGAGCCCCCATGGAGCCCCCGCAATTTACCAATGTCTCATGAACTCCCTCCTGAGGGGACATCATTGTCTATAGCACTTCCTGGAGCTCCCATCTGCAGCACCTTTGGGCCATGTTTCAGTCTTTGGAGGCCGCTGGTCTCAACATCAATCCTGTGAAGACTTCGATAGCCTTCGCCCGTACTAAGTATCTAGGATACTACTTTTGCAATTCGGCCTCAACAGCACAAGTTGGAGGCTATTGATCAGCTTCCATTCCCAGCCAATGCCAGACAAATGTGGGCTTTCCTGGGTTGCGTAGGCTGCTATAGAAGGTTCATACCGTACATTTCAGCATTGGCAGCCCCATTGACAGATCGCCTACAGTCGGCCCGGACCGCGAAAGGCCAGGGATAATCAACAAGAGGCCGAACAGGCGTTTAGAGATCTGAAGAAGGCCATGGCTTAACATGTAGTGTTACATTGTCCAGATTATTCGCCACCTTTCTACTTGCAGATGGATGCATCTGGAGTAGGGATTGGGGCAATGCTTTTTCAGAACCAGGGAGAACGAGAATGTCCAATTTTGTTTATGAGCAGGAAACTGTTGCCTCATGAGGGGGCCTGTGCCACTATTGAGAAGGAGTGTCTGGCGGTTAAGTGGGCCATTGAGTCGCTGAGGTATTACCTCCTGGTCACGCAAATTTACCCTGGTAACGGGTAAGGAATAAGGACTCTAAGCCCAGGATCCTGCAGTGGTTTAAACTGCTGACACAAGCAGATTTCTTGTCAAGAGCACATACCCTGCCCAAATGTCAGTGCTTGGTGGGGAGGATATGTGAGGAAGTGACGGTGAAAACTGAGGGAGCACAGTCTGCGGTCTGCAGGACAGGAAGTGGTTTATCAGGGTGTGCACAACAGTTGCGAGAGTGAAGGACTGTCAGGTGTGAGCAAGGGTATGGATCCGGTGAGAGGCAGAGTTGGGTTAATGAATTGGCTCTCTTTTTTTCTTTAAAAGGAGGAAGAGGCTTGCAAGGAGTGGGAGGTTGTGCCACAAGGGGCAGGGGAGACTGCAGGTCAAAGGCCGGAAGATGCCTTTTTTCTGGGCTTATTAGCCAGCCCGTGAAACCGGTATGGGAGGGCCGACGTGAACGAATGCAGAGGGACGGTAGAAGAACAGGGTTGCCATGCAGAACGCCGCCTGCAAGGGAGCAGGTGATCCTGCCCAAGATTGCAGTGGACATTGGGCAGTTGGAGGGCCAGTGTCACGCGGAACCCCGCCTATGAGGGAGCAGGTGAGCCTGCCGAAAATTGCAGTGGACGTTGGGAAGTCAGGGGCTAGACCCACACGGAACACTGCCCATGAGGTAGCAGGTGAGCCGGGCAGAGAAAAGGGTGAACATTTAAGTGGAACGCAACCACAGCGGGATTTTTCATAACAGGGCAGTCTGGGACAGAAATGTACCAGTAGCGGACCCCCATGGGAGAACTGGGTCACTGGGCAGGGGTGAACTAATTATAAATAACTGTTAAGAATGGAAAAAAATGGCGTAAAACTTTCCTTGAGTCTGAGCATGCTTTGCAACGAAAACCAAATTGTGGCAGTGTGCCCATGCCATGCTGCCGTTCTATGCCATTCTGCCTTTTATATGCCTTATTATTTCCCTTTTGTTTAGTGCATTGCTGAGCTCTTTGGTAACGTCGATTCCTGGTGTGTTTTTAACAAACCTACACCCCAATGTTTAGTACTCAAGTGTTTCTGTTGCATTTGCTCGATTTTTTTGGGCTACTAAGCCGCCTGGTAAGTTTGTGCTTATGCTGTTCAGTCTTTCCTTCTATCTTCCATCCTGATCTCTCTGCCACTCCTATGGACTCTCCATCTCCCATTCTCAATTCTAACTGCTATACTTTCACCTATCCTCCTTCTCTCGTGAAGTCTGGAAGGAAAAAGTTTAAAAAAGTCATCCTTACCACTAACCCCGGTTTACCCATTGCAGATACCCATGTCATCGCAACCTTCCAACAGATTGTCACTGATATCCTCTTTTTTTTGTCCCCTCTCCAGATCTTTGGACTCCCCATCTTATCTCTACTCTCTCTCCTTTCACATCTTCACCCATTAATGGTGACACTAGGTGGGAAGTACTCTTGGCAGGCTTCTCATCGTCCAGGTGTATCATTAATGTCTATCGCAATGCACCATCATGGCTCAGGGTCCTCAACCCAATATCCTCCTCTTCGACCGGCGCTTGCCGTCCATTAACTCCTTCCTACACATGCTACTCCTTTTTCCTCTCTCTGTTCACCTTCCCTCTCCTCCGACTGGTGTACCATGACTCTGTACCCCTCATTGGAAAACCTTCAAAGGCAGTGACCTACTACATCTAGCCACACTTAATGCTCGCCCGCTATCAAACATTCTGCTGACATCTGCCTCCTCCTTGAAGGCCTTGACCTTGATATCCTCGCTCTTACCGAGATATGGTTCAATGCCAGCTCAGTCACTGCTTTTGACTGCCCTGTCCCTGATGGCTACAAGTTAATTTCTAAGCCTCACCCTAACTGTACTGGTGGTGGGGTTGCCCTAATTTTCCATGAATGGGTCCCTTCTTCCCTCATACCCAACCAGCCATACTCCTCCTTTCAGAGCCTAGTCTGCAAGCTGGTCATCTCTCCCACTTTCTCCCTGACCATTGCCACTATCTACATGCAAGCTGGCTCTATCACCCTGTTCCTCTCAGAATGGGTTAATTTCTCCTTCTCTCTTCTCACATGAACCTCTATTTCCTTCTCCTGGGTGACTTCATCATCCACCTTGGCTCCTCAAATATGGCATCTTCTGGACCCTACTTCTGGAATTTGGTGGTTAGGAGTAACGGCTGCATTAGATTTACCACCCAGGAAAATGGGTAATGTGCAAATTAAGCATCCAATGGTGTGCTCCCCAATTAGTAGGGGCCGCAACGCGCAGGAAGATCAATGCGCTCTCTGTGCCAATAAAACACTACAAAAATGTGCACTGCTCAAGCCTCTGGAAAGAAGAACACTTGCTTAAGATCTGCTCTGGGTTAAAACAGATTGAAAACGTGTAATTGGCAGTTATCTAGTGACAGCACTCACCACGGCCCGCTCAGTAAACATTCCACAAAGAGACGCAACACAGGGTGCCCCCCCATCCAGAGGTTTGATGCCAGTGGTGCTGTCCTTCACCTAAATGAAGGAGACTAATGGTAACCACCATTTTCACCCCTTAATAGAAGTACAGTCAGACCGGGTAAGAGCAGAGCATATCCAAGAAGAATAGGAACCCTTCTTAACCTTAGATGGCCTAACGGCATTGCTAGAACTTGACCTACCCCAGAGGCGGAGAGTGGGTGTTCAGAGTGACCACAGTCCCTGGCTCTCAGTAGTGTCAGGTGTGGTGTGAAAGCATTGGTGCCACTGCCCCTTCCACGATGCCTACACTGCACGGCGTAGGTCTTCTCTCTGCTCTGTGCCCATCCTCAGTCACCTGGTCATTACTGCAGAATAAGGCAGAGCAGGAAATGGCAGGGTTCCACCCTGCTTTCACACATCAATGTCCCATTCTGCCCCATTCAAAGTGGCTTTTAGTTGCTGGTTATTTATGGTGAGATACGAGATAGCTGCCCCTTTTCCTAGAAAGTCTGAGGGTGCAAACATTTAGCTTTGGCACACTTCATTGTCAAGAACAGGGGTGAAGATGATGGTTGTGGAGATAATGATCTGATTACTAACCATAATCTTCACTACTCCCAGATCTAATCATCCTCTTCACAGTATTAATGCCCACCTCTCCTACCCTGGAGAACAGATTGTGCCATCCTTGCTTTCATACATTCTCTTTCGTGGGAGTTAGAGAGTCTTATCTGCTGGGTGACAAGGACAGGGCAATACAATGGAAAAATAAAAACATTTTTGAGAGTATACTCATACGGAACTGTGGTTACTTTGTATGCTGAGTCCTTTGATGTGGAAGAGTAGGAATAGGAGATGTGACGATTACTGGTAAGAATTCTGTGCACAGTCTTGCTCAGTTGACATGAAATAATATATGAAACCTTTGCTTCTTTCAACAGAGAGTAGAGCCATCACCGAAACCAAGGGTCTGGAAGTGAACATGAGATATGCATGGGAATAAGAGACGAGCTACAGAAGATGGGCAGTGCCATTGCAAAGAACCAGTGCCACCTTCTTGGGACAGCTCAATGCCTGGCACATCTATGAGGATCCTTACCTAGTGCAAGGCATTTTCCTGCAGAGTTTGTGGGATGTTCTTTACTCAGCAGTACAGTCCAATCAAACACAGAAAAGGAGAGCTCAGGGCCAACGTGTTTGTTTTGAAAGCAAGAAAATGCTGAGCAACATAGGTTTGAATCTTGGCTTCTCGCTCTTAGTGACTAGTCTCTGGTATTAAGTGCTTAATAGAAGATTAAATAATTAATTTCACATGGCTGAGAAACTCTACACGTCTACAGAGTGTAAGAAAAGTGTCACACAAATCCCAAATCTGCACAAGCATCAGAGGGTCCATACCGGAGAGAAGCCATATGAGTGCACAGAGTGCAAGAAAAACTTCTGTAAAGCCTCACACCTGAGAAGGCATCTCATGATCCACACTGGAGAGAGACCCTACAAGTGTACAGAATGCAAGAAAAGCTTCAGCCATTCCTCAGATCTGAGAATCCACCAGAGGACCCACACTGGGGAGAAGCCCTATGAGTGCACGGAGTGCAAGAAAAGCTTCAGTACCTCCTCAAACCTGACAAGCCATCTCATAATCCACACTGGGGAGAGACCCTACAAGTGTACAGCATGCAAGAAAAGCTTCAGTGACCCCTCAGCTCTCAGAAGCCATCAGAGGATTCATACTGGGGTGAAGCCCTACCAGTGCACAGAGTGCAAGAAAAGCTTCACTAATTCAGCAGCGCTGAGAATTCACCATAGAGTCCATACTGGAGAAAAGCCCTATGAGTGCACAGAGTGCAAGAAAAGCTTTAGCCAGTTCTCATCTCTGAGAAGTCATCAGAGAATCCATACTGGAGTGAAGCCCTACAAGTGCACAGAGTGCAAGAAAAGCTTCAGTCATTCGTCAGCTCTGAGAATCCACCAGAGGACCCACACTGGGGAGAAGCCCTATGAGTGCACAGAGTGCAAGAAAAGCTTCAGTTATTCGTCAGCTCTGAGAATCCACCAGAGGACCCACACTGGGGAGAAGCCGTACAAGTGCACAGAATGCAAGAAAAGCTTCAGTCAATCCTTACACCTGAGAATCCATCAGAGGACCCACACTGGAGAGAAGCCCTACAAATGCACAGCATGCAAGAAAAGCTTCAGTCATTATTCAGCTCTGAGAATCCACCAGAGGACCACCACTGGGAGGAAGCCCTATGAGTGTACAGAGTGCAAGAACCGCTCCAGTCAATCCTCACACCTGAGAAGCCATCTCATGATCCACACTGGAGAGAAGCTCTACAAGTGCAGAGAGTGCAAGAAAAGCTTCGGAGACCGCTCAGCTGTGATACACCATCAGATGATCCATACTGGGGCGAAGCTGTACAAGTGTACGGAGTGCAAGAAAAGATTCACTGATTCTACAATGCTGAGCATTCATCATAGAGTGCATACAGGAGAAAAGCCCTATGAGTGCACAGAGTGCAAGAAAAGCTTCCGTCAATCCTCACACCTGAGAAGACATCTCATGATCCACACTGGAGAGAAGCCCTACAAGTGTACAGAATGCAACACAAGCTTCAGTCATTCCTCAAACCTGAGCAGCCATCTCATGATTCACACTGGAGAGAAGCCCTACGAGTGCACAGAATGCAAGAGAAGCTTCAGTCGTTCCTCAGCACTGAAAATCCACCAGAGGACCCACACTGGGGTAAAGCCCTATGCGTGCACAGAGTGTAAAAAAAGATTCAGTCAATCCTCAGCTCTGAGCAGCCATCAAAGGACCCATACTGGGGAGAAGCCCTACAAGTGTATAGCATGCATGAAAAACTTCAGTTGTTCCTCAGCTCTGAGAAGCCATCAGAGGACCCACACTGCGGTGAAGCCCTACGATTGCACAGAGTGCAAGAAAAGCTTCAGTCGTTCTTCAGCTCGGAGAATCCACCAGAGGACCCACACTGCGGTGAAGCCCTACGAGTGCACAGAGTGCAAGAAAAGCTTCAGTCGTTCTTCAGCTCAGAGAATCCACCAGAGGACCCACACTGGGGGGAAGCCCATGAGTGCACAGAGTGCAAGACAAGCTGCAGTTGTTCCTCAGCTCTGAGAAGCCATCAGAGAACCCACACTCGGGTGAAGCCCTAAGAGCATACAGAGTGCAAGAACAGCTAGAGTGGCTACTTAACTCTGATCATGCATCAGAAGATACATTATTTTAAAAAGACTAGAGACCCACCTAGTATTTAGGAGATCTTTGAAGACCCTACTGTTCCCATAGTTGCAGCGTGGAGAGATGATGTGAATTTGATCCTATCAGTGATTAGTGCTTAGAAGCATTTAGGCCATCACTAATAGCATAACAACATATTGAACTCTGAGAAGAATAGTCAAGTGCTGAGAAACACAAAAAAAGGAATAAAGGAGATAGTCACAGCAACATTCAGCACTCGGCAGCAGAACTCTGTGTGAAGCGCTTTACTGAGCAGCAAGCTGGTGGCTGATCTCTTTCCTCATCAGTCTCCCTCCATATGGAACAGCCTCCCCCTTCCTCTCCATCTCGAGCAGGATCTCCTCACATTCCTGAAGACCTTTCTTTTCACCACCTTCCAGGTGACCAGGGCCATTATGTGTTCTCCTGGGTCCTGGCCTCCCACACCCAATCGTCTTAGCCTCCACCCGCTACCAGCACTTGCCTTGGCATCCACTAGCCTATACCACCACAGGCTTGCACTTACTTTTTTTATTGGCACCTGACCATTCTCACCAGGTCACTTAACATCTCACTCTCCAGCACTTCCATCCTTGGTACACCTAGCACTTACCCCCATTCCCTCACCCCTTCTCTTGCTAGGCCATAAAGACCGCTTATGGAAACTAAGGCACAATAACCATATACCCAAGTGACCCATCCAGACACAAGGTTCGTTTTCCAAACAACTCTTGTGAGAGGCGAGAGAGCGAGCAAAGCTCAAGCAGCAATATATATACATTAGACATAATCTTTACGAAGGCAATTCGATCCGCCCACATACATGTTATACAGGCTAGGGTTCAGTGATTGACAATTATGACACGTTATGACAAGTCTTCATTCAGTCTAAACATAGATATTCTACCAAAGGCAGCAGAGACAGATTTCTGTTATGGGGAACATGAAGCTCTTAGCTCGGCAAAGATAACATGTTCTTATCAGAGAAACATTCCTTAGTACATTATCTGTGTGTCTCGGTTCATGAGCTAAGGGTCAGACAGTTCTGAAGCAGAAAAAACCACTCTCTGTGAAGGAGCACCGCTAGAAGAATATAATTCATGTTTTAACTGCCTTTTACTACAGCGCTTGCAAGACAAGCCGGCACCTGGACTCCTGATTAGATGCGGCTTCTGCTCGACTTCAAGGACTTAGTGAGAGAGAAAAACAATGTATTTCTGCACAGTTTGACATTCCTGTCTCTGTTAGTATTTCAGCATTCAGGCTGTGGCCTCGCACTGTGGGTGGGTTCGAAGCATAGAATACATTTGCAAAGCTTTTTGACAGAAATGAAAAAAAGCAAATGGCCAACATTTTACAAAATGGACGCCCTCTGGTTACATTGACGATTCTAGGACTGCGATGTTTGTCACATGATGCAATTGGTTTCTGGCCAACATAGTATACATACTATAGGGTTGTTTCTGGTCCAACAAAGCCTCCTTTTGGCCGTAAGCCAATAGCATCATCCATACATCGCGTCTTCATCGGACCACGTGCCTGATTCCGAACTTCCCATACTGCTGTGATCGTCATCAGAAATATTAATTGCCATAAATTCTTTAATTATTTCATTTTCGTGTTGTGCACCTTCACTTAACATGCGAGGAGGTTTTGTTTTGATCGCATGTACACCCTCATTTGTAATGTGGGAGCAGAGGACTGGCAGGCCAATTTGCATACTAATCCACGATCAGCCGAAATTATATCAAGCACCTTTCTATTCTGAAGTACAATTAATCTGATTGCTTTTTGTTCCATTGTCATATTATAGAGTATATCTGTAGTTCCATTTGTCGTTTTTTTCTAACACCCTGTGTTAGGACAGTTTTTCTGAAGTCCAACTAAGGGCTTCTTCAAAACCATTCTACTGAGGCAGTACAAGACTCCACTCTTATTAGTATAAAGCTGTATCACCTGAGTTCAGGGTAGCGTAGACAGAGCAGCCAGGCTTACCTTAAGTGGGAGAGAGGGCAGTAGATACAGTACAAGTGAAATTGTAATACAAATGATCCAAAGAAACACTGAAACACTATGGCCCTCATTACGACCCTGGCGGATTTTTTCCGCCATCGGCGGACTTTTCCGCCATGGCGCAAAGTCCCTTTACGCCATGGCGGATGGCGGACTTACCGCCCCATTCCGAGGTTGGCGGGGCGGTAAGTCCCCATTGACCCATTTACCCTTCCCCATTCCCATTTCGGCCCCATAGGGCTCAATGGGAGTGGGGAAGGTGTTAATTACGCCACCGTACACTACGGTGGCGTAATTAACACCGAGGTCCCATAGCGCCATGGATTTTTACGCCCGCAAAAAGCGGGCGGAAAAGTGACCATGGCGCTCTGGGAACTCGTAGTTGGCGGTAAGGGGTCGGCGCAGCTAACGCTGGCGTAAACCCCTTACCGCCAGGGTCGTAATGAGGCCCAATGTATTGTAAAAATAAAGGATTTATTTAATTACAGGTAGGCCCAGATAAATCTAGGGGTTAAGTAAGTACTAACACATTATATGAAATCACAATATAAAACTTGAAAGTATACAGACCCAAGTATACACCTTATTTGGAACACCTAACAGTAGTTCTAGGGAAGCCAAAACCTTGTTATACACATTTACTATAGGTCAAGCCTATTCTTTGGGAGTAAAAGACCAATGGTTACTTTTAGATTACTTTTGGTAATACCAGGACAGTAGGCCCTTCCAGTGGTACAGTGACTCTTGGAACAAGTCACATAAACAGTCAACTGGACAATATAATTTTGGTGAATAGTGAAAAACTTATTCTAGGTGCAGTAAAAAACCTATAACTACTTTTGTCATAACACACAGTTATACCAGGTGAGTAAAACCTAAGGATGTAATATACAATTACAGATGCTTTGGAAATCGGGGAACCCCAGAGTGAGGTAAGCAATAACTCTGGTAACTTATTTTGGATGGCACACAGCTAACACAAGGTAAGTAAAACCCACATACTTTAACTTCACAATGAAGGGGAAAGTAAAACCCAATGTCACACTTTACTGAATAGTTATTCTAGGTAGGCAACAACCTAATGTAGACTTATTAAGGACAGGCTAGCAGCAAGTCAGGGCAAGCAAGACCCAGTTGGGGGACACTCATACAGTTATCCTAAAAGGACTAACCTGGTGATACCAACAGTTGGAGGACACTCATACAATTACCCCACAGGAATAATCTGGTGAAAACAACACATTACTTTTGTAAAGAGGCACAACCTAATCACAGGAGAGTAAAACACCTTCACATCTACTTTATTTTAGACTGGTAAAACAGTGGCTAAGGAAGAAACAATGTTAACCATACTTTTAAGAATAGTGCATCACACATTCAAGATCAGTAAGAACTTTTGTAACTTTTCACTCTGAGAATTACAGTTACCTACCAACTCTTTACAAGTAAGTAAAACACTTGGTTTCTTTTATATGCAGAAGTTCCAATCCCTTCAAAGTCTTTCCCTTAGAGCATGAGTGTTCACAGTGGCAGAAGGGGGGGAGGGGTCACTAGGACTAGTGACCAACAGGCAATGTTAGAATAAGTTCTTTAGTAGCAAAAGTCAGAGTTCCTTAGGAAAACTGGGCAAGCAGGTGAGTACTTTACTTCTAGAGTTAGAAGAGGGTCCAGGGGCTTCTCAGAAAACACCCCAGCAGGATTCTAGCAGTGGGACTGGGTGTACTGGATGAAGGACCTCCCAATCACAGAAAACACCCCGCAGCTACACAGAAATCCCAACAGGCTTAAGGTATGTATATACCCAAGCCAACACAGTACCTCAGCAATGAAGAAGAGATTGCAGCAGGAGAACTTCAGGGACTGTAGCCAAATTCCCAGTCAGTGGATTCCTTGTCCTGGAGACTGAACACAAGACCTCAGAAGGGACTTTGCAGCAGGGATCGATGAAGAAGGCCCTAGGCAAGATTTCTCTCGTGGCTGAATGCGGTTCTGCGGGTTTGGCGCCTTTTCAAGCAGCACAGAAGAAGACAGAAAATCACGGTTGAATTCTCGTCGTTTAAGAGGTCCAGCACTCTTGTGAGGGAACTTTTTTGACTTGATTTGTGTCTCTGGAGATACACCAGGATGCCCATGAAGTTTCAGCTAGATTCGGAATTCAGAGGACCGTGCAACGCACAGTGGCTGGAGGTCCCAGGGTATTGGGGTATTGCAAGAACGCAAGGTTGCAGCAACGCGTGGGATGGCTCAAAATGCAGGTCTTCTTGAGTCTATTGGGTCTCATCAGGCTCTGGGTTCGGTTCATCGTTTTCAGAGACCCCAGGTCGATTGGAAGGAAGGGCTACAGCAGGCTCCGGTTACACAGCAAGCTCTCCAGTCGCTGGAAATCATTCCCGCCACTTTTCCTTTGTCATCCTCTTCGGTTTTCTGTTCCAGTGGTCGACATGACTTCAGCTTCCAGGTTTACAATATTTATCAGGAACTACAGCACAACCTCTGCATTCTCTCCCTGCATTTTACAAGAAAGGGGCATCTGGCTGTGCAATCAGGACAGCCAGCCCCCCACTGGGATTTGTGCGTGCCGTTATCTGACCATATGACACGGGGTAGCCCGAAACGGGAAAAGTATTCTTTTAGCATGGCTTTAGCTGTGGACATAGCTGTACAATATTTCAGGGATAGGCCTCTACCCATTTACTAAATGTGCAGACCACCACAAGGACATACTTATAGTTTTGGCACCTCCCCATTTCTAAGAAATCAAAATGGATGACTTCAAACAGCATAGATGGTGGGCCAAAACTTCCTACTGGCGTCACTGTTCCCTTTCCAATGTTATGTTGTAAACAAGTCATACAATTCTGAACCAATCTTTCAGCACTTTTTCTAATGTGTGGGTTCTGCCACACAGAATCCAGATGTTGAATCATTTTTCTAGCACATATGTGTGTCGGACTGTGGGCCATGGTGACCATGGCCATCACATAGGCATTCGGCAACATCCATCAGTTATTTTGCTTGTCCACCCAACAACCTTCAGAATCTAATTCTGCTGGACCCTCAGACCAGTTTTTTATTTCATCTACAGTAGCTTCTGCTTGCATTTCCTTAACTGTGGCAATTCCATTATCTATTATGCAGGGTACTTCTATTTTTTCAACATACATTTTTGTGTATAAATCAGTGGCAGTTTGTTTAGCAATTTTGTCTGCAAATGCGTTTCCCTTTCTAATGTTACATGTTACTTTTTTATGTGCTTCACATTTCATTATTGCTAATCGCTTGGGAAGCGCAAGTGCCGACAACAAACTTAGGTGGTTCTACACATGTTGTTTAATACGCACTGTACCAGTATTTAAAATATTTGCACTGTGTAAACTAGGCCTTTTCTCCCCTTTCAGGATTCTCAAACTTAGTTGGCTTCTCCCTGGTTCTATATTTGAGCATTGTGAGCTCTTAACCCTGAGAGTCTATCCTACTGCGCAACTTGATTGCCGTTCGCTATCTTGTCCGCCTGCTCTCGTCTGTGTCTTCCCCTCCCTCCCCCCTTAACCTCCTCCTCTCCCACCTACTCTATGGTGCTCTCTATCTCTCCTATCTTCTCTAATTGCTTCTCTATTGACTATCCTGCTTTCCTCACTAAATCTGGTAGGAAAACGTTTAAAAAGGACATCCTGGTCTCCAATCCAGGCCTCCCTATCGCTAACACCTAAACCAGTGTGTCCTCCAAGGAAACTCTCACCGGCATCCTCTTTGTCGTGCCTTCACCTGACCTATGGACCCTTCATCTGATCTCTGTGCTCGCTCCTTTCTCCTCATCTCCCATTAATGGTGGTACCCGTTGGGATGTCCTCTTGGCCTCCTTCCACTCCTCTAAGGTCATCATTAATGTTTACTCTAATGGGACCGTCTTGGTCCAAGGCCCTCAGGCCAACCGTCACCTCTTTGATAGACGCTTCCTGCGCCTCAACTTCCTTTCTTCTTCTGCTGCTCCCCTCCCCTTTCCTTGGCTACCTTACCTTCCCCCTCCCGGGCTCCTTCTACACCTCGGCAGGGCGTACCTCTGATCTGTAGCCCTCCCTGGAAGTCCTTCAAGGAAGGCAACCTTCTCCACATTGCCACTCTTAACTCTCGCTCTGCTGTCAAACATTCCTCTGATATCTGCCCCCTTCTTGAAGAACTTGACCTCGATGTCCTCGGTCTCACCGAGACATGGTTCACGACCAGCTCTGTCACCAGCTTTGACATGCTTCTACATGACGGCTACAAGATCCTCTCTGTGCCCAGGCCCAACCGCTCTGGTGGGGGTGTTGCCCTTATCTTCCCTGAGTGGATCCCTGCCTCTGTCACTCCTACACAGACCTACTCCTCTTTTGAATCTCTCTCTCTCTCTCCCTCTCCCTCTCCCCCCTCTCCCCCTCTCCCCCCCTCACCTGGTCAGATTTCCTCCTTCCTCTCCGAGTGGGTGGACCTCTCCTCCTCTCTCTTGGCCTCAACCACTCAACTCCTTCTTGGAGACTTCAACATCCACTTGGATGCCTCCTGTCCCCCCCTCTGGACACTTTCGTGACCTCTGCGGCACGACTCATTCTGCAGGGCACACTCTCAATGCTCTGATCTCCTCCAACCTTCCATCTCTCTGTCTCTCTCTCCATTCCTCTCTCCTGGAGTGATCGCTTTCTCCTATCCTCCCACCTCACCCTCCCTACCCCTCAGGCCAAGCTAGCTCCATCACTGCCACCCACCTTCACGGTCATCCGATCCATGAAGCGCGTGTCAGTTGAGGCTTTCGCCGTCACCTTCTCAGCCCCTCATCCCCCTTTGGCTGACTCTCACCCTGACACAGCCCTCTCCATGCTCCACTCTGCTATATCTGATACTCTTGATATCCTTGCCCCTGTCATGAGAATCCACCTGAAGCCCAAAGTCAAGTGTATCTCCTGGTATGACTCTGATCTTGTCACCGTAAAACGCAAGTGCAGGGTGGCCGAGAGGAAATGGCGTGCTTCATGTTCATCCTCTGACATACTGGCCTGCCGCCTGCTGCAAAGGCAACACCAGCTCTCCGTTCTCACCAAGAAGAGAGCCCATATCCAAGCCCGGATCTCTGCGGCATCTAACAACTCGGCTGAACTCTTTAAAATCTGCAAGGAACTGACCAATCCTGCCACTGTCTCAACCTCTCCTGTCTCTTCCCAGGCCCTCTGCATGGCACTGGCTTCTCACTTCATTTCAAAAACTCCCTATCGCCTCCCTCCCTCTATTTTCCGCTCTTCCTCTGGCCCTTCTGCTGCCATCCACCCCCCTCCCTGCCTCCCTCCCTGCCTTTCCCCTTTTCTCTGCAGACGAGGTTTCTCGACAAGTCCGATCTATGAAAGTCTATCAAGGACCACATCGACTCCCTGGCTCCTGCCCTGGCTGATTTCTGCAATTACTCATTCGCCACTGGAGTCTTCCCATCCCCATAAGGCACTCCCTTGTGCACCCTCTTCTTAAGAAACCCTCTGCTGACCCCCTCCTGCCCAGCTATCGCCCAATCTCCATCACTCCCTTCCTTAGCAAGCTCCTGGAGAAACTGGCCATCTCGCAGCTTAATCTTCACACTGAATCTGTTGGTTGTCTTCATGACCATCAGTCTGGCTTCAGGGCTGCCAGAAGCACGGAAACTGCTCTCCTGAACATCCGTGAAGACCTGCTCTCCAACCTTGACTCCAACACCCTGTGTGTCCTGATCTTGCTTTATCTCTCTTCTGCCTTTGACACTGTCAACCACGCCATCCTGCTCAACCGTCTCCGTGATAACCTGGGTATCACTGGATAGGCTCTGGCATGGCTGACTTCTTTCCTCTCCGACCGACCCTCCCAGGTCCAACTTGTGTCCTTCCTCTCCGATATTTCTTTCTCTACCTGTGGTGTCCCCCAGGGATCTAACATCTCTCCTTGGCTGTTCAACCAATACCTGCCACTCCTTGCCCACTGCATCGCCGCTCTCTGCCCCAATTGTCAGTGCTATGTGGACGATACCCAGCTCATTTATAGGCTACCCTTGGCCTTCTCCTCTCCTCATCTCTGACTGTCTGTCTGCTATCCAGGAGTGGTGTGCCGCCAATGACCTCTGCCTTAATGCCAGTAAGACGGAGATTCTACTCATCGGCACACCCTCTCCCTCCTTCCCTGCAGCTCTCTGGCCGGCTTCTCTTGGCTCTCTTCCTGCTCCCACCTGCAAGGCTAAAAGCCTTGGGGTCATCTTCGACTCCACTCTCTCCATCTCTCCTCACATCTCCGACGTCTCTAAGAAATCACACTACCAGCTGCACCTCCTCAGAGGTATTCTTCCTTTCCTCTCCTTCCCGAAGAAGCTCATCGTCTCCAGAGTCCTGGTTCTCGCTATGCTGGACTATTGCAGCAGCCTCTATCTAAATCTGCCTGCCTCTACTCTCCGTCCTCTGCAACTTATCCAAAATAGGACTGCAAGACTTGTCCTTGGCCTCAAGGCCAGGGATCATATCTCTCCAGGACATAAATCTCTGCACTGGCTCCCAGTGGCTGCAAGAATTAAGTTCAAAACCCTCTGCATTATCCACAAGGCCTTCTGGGGTCTGGGGCCGCATTACCTTCAACTCTCTTCCCAAATACCTTCCTTCACGTGCTCTTTGCTCATCTGCCTCCAACTCTCTCAGGGTCAGCCGCTTCTCCAAGGAACGAGTTGGCTCTCTTCGGCAGGGGCATCCCTCTGGAACAGCCTTCCTGCCTCCCTGAAACTTGAGGAGAACCATCTCCGGTTCCGGAAACACCTCAAAACCTTCCTCTTTGCTTCTGCTTTCTCTGCCTCTCTCCCCTGCTGAAATTCCCAACCGAATCTGCGATGGTTACCAGACCACCCTTTCTGATCTTGGGGCCAGGTCCTGCCTTTTGCACACCTGCTCCGCCTCCCTGGCAACCCCCGCACTTAGGGAACAGTTTCTGTATCCCTACAGTCCCCCTACCAGCACTTTTGTCTGCTCCTACCTTGCATTTGCCACCATCATGCCACTTTATTTATCATATTGATTCTTCCATCCCATGTACTGCACTTTCCCCCAGGCAATTTTCCCTTTCTCCCTACCCTGCACTTGCGCGATCCGAATGCACCTGGCCTAGTAGGATAGTTGTCTGTCTTTCCACTGTTTCCCCTCCCTTGCCTTGTCGCGCCTTGAAACACTTGTGTATAGGCATGTTATAAATGCTATATCATAACAGTCTCACTATCAAAGTGCCATGTTGGATTTTGGTTCGTGTGATGTCAGGAAACCTCTTTCAGCTCATAATCGACCAAAATTGTGTACCACCCCAAAGGCATATTGACTGTCAGTATAAATGTTTACATTGAGGTTTGCAGAAATTTCACATGCTCTTGTTAACGCTATTATTTCTGCAGCTTGTGCTGAGTTATATGGGATTATTTTGCTTTCTACAATACTTTTCAGTGTAGTGATGGCATAAGCAGCAGCTGATGTGCCATCTGGTAATTTAAAACAAGAACCGTCACAAAACAGTTCTCCATCTGGCTCTTTCTGTGAGGTATCAGTTAGGTCAATTCTTCCTTTTGTCTCTTGTTCAGTAACCATTAAACAATCATGGGGGAATTGTTTTCCACCCCCTTTGTCATTGGGAGGGAGCATTAACTCGGCCGGATTTAAAGCGCCTCACCTCATAATTTAGATATGTAGTGCAAATTAGAACTATTTTATACCTTGTTAATCTGGCTGATGTAAGGTGGTGCGTCTGCGTTCTATTTAAAAGAACGTCCACTGAGTGCGATACCATAATGGTTAAAGTGTGACCTAAAACCATTCCCTCGGTTTGTTTTACTGACGCAGCGGCAGCAGCAACAGGTTGCAAGCAATGCGACAAAGCACATGCAACAGGATCCAACGTGGAAGAGAAGTAACCGCATGTTTTATTTCTCCCCCAGTGTTCCTGGGTCAAAACAGCCAAAGCACATCCATTATTTTCATGCACAAATAACTTAAAACTCTTTTCGTAATCTAGCGTGCCCAAAACCGGAGCTGAACACAATGCAGCTTTGAGCAGGTCAAATGCTTCTTGACATTCCATGTTCCATGGCAAAGGTAAGGTAACATCTTTCCTTGTCAATGCCACTATTGGTTTCACGATCGTAGAAAAATTAGCGATCCACTGCCTATTATATGAAGCCATGCCAATTAAAGCCCTGACATCTTTCTGCGTATTTGGAATAGGCATATCAGAGATGCTTTCTATTCTTTCTGGTGTCAATCTTCTTCCCTCCTTCGAAAGGAGGTAGTCCAAGTAGGCCACTTCCTTTCGACAATACTGGAATTTTTTAGCGAAGCTTTGTGTCCATGTGCTGCTAAATGTGTCAACAATGCAACTGTACTGTCTTTACAAATTTCTTCTGTGTCTGCTTCTATTAATAAATCTTCTATGTACTGTAATAAAACACAGCCTGCTGGTAGTTCTAGCATATCTAGCTGTTCCTTCAATGCTCTACTATAAATACTCGGACTCTCAGTGTAGCCCTGTGGAATTCATGTGAATGTAAATGAACATCCTCATAGAGTAAAAGCAAATAAATATCTGCTATCTGGATGCACTGGGATACTTAAAAAATGACAACATTAAAGTATGATGCAGAAGCTGGAATCATAGTCAAAATCGTAGTCACATCCGGGACTAATGGAAATTGCGGATCAACCACTTTGTTCACTCCGCGCAAATCAATCATAAAACGGTACGTTATGTCATTACCTCCTTTCTTGTAAACCGGAAGAATCGGACTATTGCAAGTACTACCAGAAGTTTCTTCAATTACGTTTCTTTTAATAAAATCTGATACAATGCATTTCAGTGCTTTTTTCCCCTCAGCCGAAATGTTACATTGCCACGTATTCCGCAATTTAATACCTTCTTTCAAAACAATTATCACTGGCTCTACTTTCAAACAACCAACATCATTGTCGTTCACTGCCCATATACCAGTCGGTACTTTACTCAATTCAGTCGGTAATGGCTTAGATACAAATTGCGATACAGGAGTCTTTTGTGGTGAAATTGTCAAATACACTCCATCAGGAGAACAATAAATGACCGCATTCAATTTCTTCAACAAATTTATGGACTGATTCATGGAATTATTTGCGCCGGAAAAAAGGGATTTGTGTGCCATTCTGACCGCAAATCCCCATTTGTTAAACAGTGATTTGTGGGCAGAATGGCGCACAAATCCCCGTTTTTCGGCGCAAATAATTCCATGAATCAGCCCCTTAATCCCAACAGATTTTCGCGGCAATCTTTCGTCACAAGAAATGGGCAAGACTCAGTGAATGGACCTAGTGTTATAGGTACTGGTTGTGACACTGGACTAATTACTGGTGTACCTGAGAACCCTACTGAGGCATTCTTATGCCCTGACAGTGGTATATCTGGAACCCGCTGATGGTCAGTCGAACATTTTTGTGCACCTGTGTCCACTAATAAAATGTGCTCCCTATTCCCGTAGGGCCCTTTCTGGTCTATGGAATAGATACTGGTTCCAATCCCTGTCTCGGGCTGTCCTAGTAGAACAGTACATCATCAGATGTAAAGTCGCCAGAGTAATATGCATTGGACTGATTGTCAAAAATATTCCCACCATTTGTATTGTTTCGCTGTTGGTTCTGATTCTGGTTCTGATTCTGATTACCCTGATTATCCTGAAATTGTGGCGCTCTTTGGTTTGTATTCTGTCCTTGTATTCTCGGACGACCTCTATTCTGCTTCTCGGGAAAGTCCCATTTCGATTCTGTATCTGCGGGCACTGTGCTCGCCAATGGCCTTCTTGTCTACAATATGCATATTGATTAATCCCTATTGGACCACCTTGCATGTTGGGCGCTAATGAAAATGGTGTTCCCGCCACCTCTATTATTGTTTGCTACTTGCTGCAACAATACTCTTGTTTTCTGATTCCCTTTGTCCCTCAGTTCCTTGTCCTTTTCTGAATTTACTCTGTTCTCATAATACTGTCCCATTTGTAATACTTCACTTTGTGTTTTTGCTTGCCAAGCACTTTCAGATGTCATTATTAAATGAATTTTTGGTAGCAACCCTCGCACAAACTTAACAACAAATAATCTGTTCCCAGGTTTAGTACTTAAATCTTGACCACTAAAATCTGCAAATACTTCTTCAAATCGATTAAAATAATATGTCGCTCCTTCCTCTTTGCCCTGCAAACAAGCAGTCAGTGTATCCCAAACTATTCTCTTTTCGGTACCAAAGTTTTCAATTTCTGTACTATTCGCGCTGGCAAAGCCAACATTACTTGCAGTGGCTTCTCTCCAGCCTTTCTCTCACTATGAATTCTAGTCAAAATCTCCCATGTTTCACCTAACATGTGCGTAGAACTTATATTTCTAATCTGGTTCCATATCTCTACAGGAAGAATCACGGGAAACAATAAATCCATGTCACTCAATGTAAAAACAGATGAATTCAAAACAGATTCAATTTCCTTGTAGAATCCTGATGGGTTCTTCCTAATATCAGGGATCATCTGCTTTATAGTATTTACCTCTTTCCTCGAAAAAAGGGACATGTACAAACTGTGCGATATAATGAGCTTCTATAGTTCGCGCTGGAGTCGCTCCATCGGCAGCAACTTTCGGGACAAACGTGGGAGTCACTTCCCTCAAGGGTAATTGCATACTAGGCGATTCTACATTTGTTTGTCTATTAAGCAACAACGCTAAATCAAGAGAAAAAGCAGTAGTTCCAGTTTCAGGCGAAAATGCTCTTTTGTAAATTGTCATTATATCAGCGGGACAACATATCTTATTCTTCATACATTCATCCTGTAGGTACTCTACCATAACCTGCAATACCTTGCTCTCCATTTCTGGTGTATACTGACTAAACGTATCATGCACTTCAATTGGGGAAATGGCGGCATCCATCTAAGCGTGTCTCGCGTACACATTCGCATCTCTTCACTAACAGGTTTCAACGGCAGAAAAAAACGTTGCTGGACATATGACCTATGTGGGTTATCTTTTTTCATTAATTCTTTATGCAATCGATCAAGTTCTTGCTTAAACACAAATAAGCGGCCTACGTTTTCTCGTACTTTTGTCGCATTATCTCACAAATTCAAAAGGACAATGAAATCATGCAACTATTGCGGTACCACTGTATCAGTCAAATCACTCCATATTTTCACAAGATAATCCCCCATGCATTCTAACAATACCTGCTGTTCACCAAAGCCTCTATGATCAGATATGGAACTTTGCACAGCCACTTCATTGTCATCATCAATATACGTTTCGGCCCATTCTTTCAGTTCTTCTTTCCTTCCTTTGCTAATCGTACTACGAGTGTGTACTGCTTCCTTGCGAGCAGGCCCCATCTCTGTAGATGTGCCTGCTAAAGCGGCTAACTCATGCTCTGGCTACGGTGGAGGAAATTATGTCACAGGCACAGGGGGAGAGGATCTGCTCTCTGCAGGTGCAGATGGAATAACAGGAATGGGAGGTACATAAGGAGCAGGTGCAACTGGGTCAGTACTTTGATGTTCATTTCTTCGCTCATTCAATATTTAGTTTATTAGTTCATCTGATGTATGCAAATCTTGCTGAGGATATATTTTCTGTACATCTAATTGGAAAGCCCTGTCCATGTTCCTAATGGCTTCTGTCTGCTGATGCTGATCATGCTCTTGCGATTTCTCTACATTCGTTTTATGTCTGCGCGTGCGTTTCTCTCTACTTCTCAATTGGAGATTAGCTTCCTTCCTCCAGTCTCTTACAACGTCGAAAGCTGCTGGTCGGGCCTTTCTGCGTAGCAATACTGATTCTAGGTGTTCAATATGTGCTAATTCAAAGCTCCCATTATTAGGCAACTGAAGGTCTGACATACGTTTGGTCTGCCTATGCAAATCGCATTAAATACTATTGCCCCTATACCATACTTTATGAATATCTCATTTGCCGGCGACCCTTGGGGTGGCGCGACCTGGCCAGTTTCCAAAGATTGTCTACCGCATGGGGAAAAAACTCACTAAACAGGAAGACAATTTCCCAGGCATGGTTAATTCTTACCCTTTTCTTACCCTGGGCATTTGATCTTGCAAGAGCAACACTCAACCAATATCAGGACGTTTAGGAATCGGGGCATGACTCACCTGATCAACCAATTCGTCACTCAGGACGCAATTCGTCCGTATACAGACGCAACCAAAAATTGTCGTGACTGTGTGTCTGGCTCAATCTGCCTTGTTCCAGGACCCTTGCCTTGATGCTCTCTGGGCACTGCTCACCGATCAAGGATCAGCTGTGTACAGATCTGTGGAGGAGTCTCATCATTTCTACAGGGGCGCCCCAAACACCTTCCGATCCCGGCTCGACGGCTTCGTACTCAACTCCTTTTTGCCTTCTTCAACTCAACGTATACGATGGAGCATTAGTGGAAGGGTCCCTATTCGGGCTCCATATTTGCTAGGCCATAAAGACCGCATATGGAAATTAAGGTGCAATAACCATATACCGAAGTGACACGTCAGACACGAGGTTCATTTTCCAAACAAGTCTCGTTTATTTCAAAGTATTCGCAGTTGGCCGACTGGGTCGCAACGCCTCACAACGTGTGTTCCCAGACCCCGTGAGATGCGAGAGAGAGAGCAACGCTCAAGCAGCATATACATTAGACATAATCTTTACTAAGGCAATTCGATCTGCCCACATACATGTCATACAGGCTAGGGTTCAGTGATTTACAATTATGACACGTTCTGACATGTCTTCATTCAGTCTAAACATAGTTATTCTACCAAAGGCAGTAGAAACAGCTTTCTGTTATGGGGAACATGGAGCTCTTAGCTCGGCAAAGATATTATGTTCTTAGCAGAGAAACATTCCTTAGTACGTTATCTGTGTGTCTCGGTTCATGAGCTAAGGGTCAGACAGTTCTGAAGCAGAAAATACCACTCTCCGCGAAGGAGCCCCGCTAGAAGAATATAATTCATGTTTTAACTGCCTTTTACTACAGCGTTTGCAAGACCAGCCAGCACCTGGACACCTGATTAGATGTGGCTTCTGCTCGACTTCAAGGACTTAGTGAGAGAGAAAACAATGTATTTCTGCACAGTTTGACATTCCTGTCTGTGTTAGTATTTCAGCATTCAGGCCGTGGCCTCACACTGAGTTTGAAGCCTAGAATACATTTGCAAAGTGTTTTGACAGAAAGGAAAAAAGCAAATGGCAGACATTTTACAAAATGGACGCCCTCCGGTTACATTGACGATTCTAGGATTGTGATGTTTGTTACATGATGCGATTGGTTTCTGGCTAACATACTATAAGGTTGTTTCTGGTCTAACACACTCTCTCTCTGCACTTGCACACTCTAAATGCTCACAAGGCCTAGTAGTTCTGCCTATATCTTCATTGCTATATTTGCTTTTCTTTTCCATGTTCTCTCTCTGCTGCCCTAAGCGCACCATGAAACATGCAGAACTGCCTTACAAATGCATAATAAATAAATAAATAAATAAGATGAATCCAGCAATTACATTTATTAGTTAAACTTTTAGAAGCATAAAATGGCTTAAATACTGCACAGCAGAAGTAATTATTAATAGGCAAATGGCATCACAGCTGAAAAACTAACGTTGGAACACAAAATACAATTTCACCCCCTTGGAAAAACGGAATACAAATAAAATATGGTCACCTTCAGAGAAGACCTGGTGTTACTCGAAGCATCTCTAAAAGGCATAGCAACCGAAGTCCTGAGAAAGATTAAGGAAAACGCCAAGGAGAATCCAGGTGAACAGGGAAACGTGAAGTATATTTCATGTAAAAAGAAAATTTAAGATCCTTAAAGAAGCAGAAAAGTGAGACGGTCCTAGAGAGCAATCAGTTAAACAAGAAAGTCACACTAAAACACCACCAGATATCACTAAACAGAACTATTATAGGAAACCTACATCAAGAGCCATTAGGACATTAGAAGCAATGTAACCATCATTGATTCAGGAAAAAAAAGCAATCGAACAGAAAGGTAACAGAACCAAATACATCAAAGAAAAACTGAGGATGTTCATAGAAGAGAAAACCCTAAGCCCTGATTCTGTGCCACATTTCAGACTGAAATAATCACAGAGGCACGAGAGCCGAGCTTAATGCAGTAAACACCAATAGCAAAAACACTGTGCGTCAACAGGCTACATATCCATATAGAATGCACACCTGTCTACCTGTAATGTGCACATTTTACCCTGGGGTCGACGTGGTGTAGGGGAGGATAGGTCAATAGGACACCCCCCTCTACTACATCTCCCACCCTGGTGAAGACTCATGACTCGTCGGCAGCCCACCGGCCCCTGGGCCTAAGCGGCAAGGTGGCTGCAGACTGACACGTAAGGCTGCACCGCCATGTTATGTGGCAGAACATAGACGCCATCTTGTACTATGCCAACTCCATTTTGTTAAATACGTTTAGTTCTAACCCAGGCAGAGCAAACATGTACACTAGAAGCTGCAGCTTGACCCCCACTCGACTGTGCTCACAGAGGACCACACCCTCCCACCCCCACACCCTTCGCCGCCTGGCAGATCCGCTGAAGACTCGTTCTCACTAGCAACCAGACACGAACAAACAACAAAATAAAACACTGTGGGCCTCATTACGACCCAGGCGGTAAGTTACCGCCTGGGCCGTGACTTTACCACCATGGCGTAAACTACGTTTATGCCATGGTGGTTGGCGGACTTACCGCCCCATTCCGACCTTGGCGGGGCGGTAAGTCCCCAATCCCCATTTACCCTTCCCCATTCCCATTTTTGCCCCATAGGGCATAATGGGAGTGGGGAAGGCGTTAATTACGCCACCGTAAATTACGGAGGCGTAATTAGCACCATGGTCCCTTAGCGCCATGGATTTTAACACCTGCTAAAAGCAGGTGTTAAATCCGCCATGGCGCTAAGGGACCTCGTACTCAGGCGGTAAGGGTCGGCGCCGTTTACGGCGCCGTAAACCCCTTACCGCCTGAGTTGTAATGAGGGCCTGTAGCTATTAACCTTCCGCAGTACATCATTGCCTCAGCCATGAATGAGAACATTAGGAAGTAACTGAGACCAGCCCAAAACCTGCCTGCCCTGACCCTGTACCAGGCCCCCAGCCGTAGACTGTGTGGTGCCCCACACCCCCTGTCAACCCCGAGAACTCTTATAATGTGTAGAAACCATTTATGTAGTATATGTCATGTTGACCAACGTTCGCTGCTAATATGGAGAAGAATGGGTAAAGGGTAATATGCAACAGCTATTGTTTATAATGTGAAGATGTATAAAGATTGGGTAAACTGTTGACGCAATGCAATGATATGCTTTGCCCTCTTTGCACATCCACCTGCCTAAAGCTACCTCATGTTCGTATGTCAACTATAGATATGAAATGTTGTGCTAAAATGGTATAGTCCCCAATGAGTGCCCCTTTTATTGCAAATGTAAATAAGTCGTCTTAAAGACTCCACGTGTTGGTATTCACCCCTCACCCAAGACACAGTGCACCGCTTTGTGCAGGGAGCCTCGCACAGAGCTGCAAGGCCATCTCCCCCTCCTCCCGCCCAGGCCCTCCGGAGATAGCTGGTGTTCGAACAGCACAGCTTTGCCTCCCCTCCCGACCCTGCTGGACCCATCTCAAACAACCACCTCCCCCATGCCAGAGGCCGCCACAGCCCAACTCCATGACTTACGAGCTACATGGTCCTAAATCCCACCGTCTCAGAGGCACCAGTTGCATCCCTCCCATGGGCCAGTGGTATCCCCGCCGACCCCAAGTTAATGGCCCTCAAAGGGGGGTGCCCACCCTTGTACTAACAGATCGTAATACCATCCCTCACAGAATCTAACAAGACAGGGTGATAGAGTACCCCCTCCCATGCCCCTGACCATACGCATGGGACTAGTCTGTTTGAACCCAAGGTTTTGTTACAACTGATGTACTGGAACACCACATATTGCATATCAATGTTCCTGCCTGCCTATTGATCTAGGGTCAGTGCTACATGAATTATAAGCCAGCGGAAGCATGAAGTGTAACGAAATGGTATGAATGTGTGGCCACAAGGGCAAAATGTCAGATTAGTTACCAATCATCACTACGAGGCATGTCCGGCCCAGCACTCCACCCTGATGAGCCCAGCTGACCTTACAACCCCACGTGGCTCTGTATCCACGTCAACCAATCCAGAAGGAGCAACGGCCTACAATGCATACCCCCTAGACATCACCACCCAATCCCCACGGTTATGTGCCCCCTATAGCTTGTGTCACCCATGATGTCATTCTGTAAATAAATAAGCCTGTCTTTGCTATTGTCAGACAGAGCGCTCTCGGAGGTTGCAGAGTCCTTTGCATGCCCTATATTGATTTTAGATAAAGCAAAACCCTTTTATCTCACCCGCACTTGTTCTTGGTCTCATTCCCTCCTGAGGTGTGTCCTTTATTGCCTCCAAATAAGGAGGGGTGCGTTTTTGGGGACGCTTACATTCATTGGTAACCCCATACACGTGATATATTTTTTAATTTCCTAAAAACTGTCCCCTTGGCACGAGACGGCCCTGGTCGCAGTGGAGACGCACGGCGCGCCCGCTCAACAGAGCCGCCCACCTACGGCAACTGGTACGCAGAGTCGTGCGCACGCAGTTAGGGCGAGAGGGTACACGTCCCATTTGAAAAAACCCTTAGTACCGCTCGCCAGAGCTGGGTGGGGCCATTGAGTACGAGGCTGCGCCGCTTGGATGGACCAAATCCGGAGAGTCTCGGATCAAGACGGGCACGTGAGTATTAAGTGCAAGCGATACTAAAAGGGAGATTAATTGAGAGAACAAGGGTAAATAAGTTGGGAACATAGAGAGGACTTCTAATTTCTAAATACTTTCTCTTTCTTTGCATATGGCCATTAGGATACAAAAGTGAACAAGGGAAAAGAGGATGGGAACCTAACTCTGCAAGGGGGTAGAAGGCGGCGCCGCATAGTGCTATCTCGACTAGTGCTGGGAATAAGTTAAACAATGGAAAAATTAATTGAGGGTGTCTAAAGTTAGAGACATGGAAAATTAAGTTAGAATTAGCATTTCCTTCTCCTTTCTTTTCTATCAGAAGTAAAACGAGGTCTGAAAAACAAAGGGGGTCGTGTGAGGGTTAGTGGGTATCGCCGCAGAGACAGGCAAATGGCCAGGCAGGGAGGGCGAAGGTGCTATGCGTGTGAGTTGATGTATGATGAATGTCTGTGTGTGTTGTGCACAGTGTGTGTTCATGGGTCTTGCAATTGATGTCCATATACGTTAATATTGCTTGAAGTGATTTCCAGGTGAAGTGGTCAGTGTGAGTGTGACCTAGTAAGATTTGACAAAGATGTGTTTTTATATATATATACTGATTGTGAAAAACTGACCGTGAGTACAGCCCCTTACACACCGTTACCCACGTGTTGTGATTCAAGGGATTGACTTAAGAGGCTTGAGTAACGCATGCTCAAAGATGGGGGCGGAGACCTTTAGCGCACATCTGAAGGAGCTTACCGGGTTATGCAGAAAGAATCACTAATTACCATGACCAATGGGTCACAGAGCTGAAGGGAGCAGGTCTCCCCCAGGTTTGGCCACAAGTTGGGTCATTTGATAAAAGCATTTTGGATATGGTAGCCACCTGCATATACATACAATACAAGGGAAAACAGTTTCATAATAGGAGAGAGATATTAGATCTATGGCAATTATTTGAGGAAATACCCCCACCAAAGAAGCAAGACACGACTCTCGATCAACCCACCCTCACTGCCACCCCATCAGCAAGAGCAGACGGTGGTAAGGTGGACAGGGAGAAGGAGGGATCGACAGAGGTAACACGATTGTACCCACTCCTGAATAAGCCCGCTCCCGCCGAGGGATATAGTGATCCCACATATGTGCCCACCAGTACCCCTGCCCCCACAGTACGGCCAACAGCACAACCACCATATGATTGCCCCCGATCAAATGGGCAGGTGAGTACCCCTTCAGTAAACATATGTAAATTAACAGAAGACTTAGATGCCAGGCTCTCAATAGCCAGAGAAGAGTTGTCAAGGATACAAAGCATATGTGAACAAGGTGAGCATGGAACAACAAGACCAGAGCGATCGACCCAGTCACACACTTTAGATAAATCAAATGATGAGGGGTGGAAGAAAGGGGAGATACTATTCAAGATACAAGAGGAGCCCACCCAGATTGTAGAACTGGGAGCAAACAATAATGGAGGAAGTGTAGAAGGAGAAGTGAAAGGTGATGGGAGAGAAGAGCTATGGTGTGACGGAGGAAGAGGAGCAGGAAGATGGGAGGTTAGGAATGGCTGCAGGAGGGAGTCTAATAGAGTTTGGGGAGACACCACTGGGGCGAGCAATGGAACAGGAATGGACAGGGAGGTTAAAGAGCAGGACGGGAAGGATAGCCATGGTGGGGAAGAAAGGGACAAAGGTGCGTATTGGAAAAGGAAGTAAAGGACGATTACAACTCCCATTAATACATCGGGGGGTGGGAAGACCAAATTACATACCCTGGGCACAGATGGATAAGGCGAACTTACTGAAATCACTGCCCCCGCTATCAGGTGGAGCTAGCAAGTGGATATACGCCTTTGAGAAACACACTGCAGGGGTGCCCCTGGCCATAGGCGACGTTAAGAGTTTACTCGTGTCAGCAGTAGGGGACCAATCAGACCGGGTATGGGCAAAAGCAGGTTTCCCAGGAAAAAAATTGGATAGTGACAGGCATGATGGCACCCCTTTCAATACAGTGCGAGCGTGAGTTTGGGACGCAACGAGGGAGATATTCCCAGATACACCAGATTTACAGTCAGTAATGCAATTAACTATGAACGATGGAGAAGAGGTTATGGACTACATTTTTCGAGTGCAGGAGATGTGGAGAGCGGAGATGGGTACACCATATGATCAATCAACATCTCTATTTTACTTCATAATAAAGAGGGGGCTCCCAAAAGAAGTTCAAAAAGCGCTTGACAAAATAGCAGGGATTGAAGCGAAGGGGTGGCCCGAAATACAGAGCATAATAGTACACCATTGCAAAAGAATAAGAGAGGGAGAAGGAGGTGGCACAAAAAAGGCTGGGGGATGAGGCCAAGGTAGTACATACAAAACTGGTGAAGGTCGCTGCAGCTATAGCAGCACTCCCACACGATAGAGACAGAGGAGGAGAGGAGGGATTGGTAGCGATACAGGGGAGGATGGCTGCAAATTGGACAGACAACGGGCAAAGACAGTGGAATGGACAGGAGGACTACGGAGGTCCGCAGTGGTAAGTGTGGTACCCCAGCAACAGATGAGGTGGGTACAGAGGGCTCAGAGGGGACGGACAGGGATATGGGGGTAGTGGCGGAAATGGGGGATCGGGACCAAGAGGAGGACAAGGGAACTGTTGGAATTGTGGGAGGTGGGGACATTTCTCACGCGAGTGCAGAAGCAGACCCAACCCAGTTTACCAAGATGATAAATATAACGGGCACCCCCATCCGGGGAGCCCATACGGATTACTCCGGGACGGGGGGAGAGAACAACAAGACCAAAGGGGGCAAGAGCAATATAGGGAACGACCACATAACATTCAACATTATCCACAAAGTAGCGAGCACCTTCCCTACACACAAAACAACCCCTTCACTACAACATCAAACGGCGCGCTGGCCCCATATGGGGGAGTAGCGGTAGTTTCAGGCAATGTTTTTAGCCAAGGGGGTACAACTAGGCATTCAGCATAGAACAGGCCACATCGAGCGCTCGCGTGTCCAATCCTATCGACAACCTTCAATGCAAGCGAGGAACCATTGATAGGGGCAGAGATAGGAAATAAACAATTCATCTTTATGGTAGATTCGGGAGCTGAGAAGTCATGTTTACGTGAATGCCGGTTTCCGCTATCTAATCGTAAATTGGAGACGCAGGGGTTCTCTGGGGCGGTGGTCTAAGTTCCTTACACAGAAGATTTGGACGTGACAGTGGGGGGAAAGACAGTGAGGGCACCCTAATTGTACTATGAACAGTCCCCTGTCAATTTACTGGGGAGGGATCTCCTCAGCAAGCTTAATATGACTATTTTGTTTACCAAAAGAGGAGGGATTGTTTTTTCAACACCAGGAATGTGCACAATGCGAGCAATGCTAGTGATATATTCACGAGCCACGTGCCCAGTGGTGCGCGGCATACCAGTGAACCCAGACATGTTCCTACATGGGTTAAAAACAGTGGCACGGGTGGTCCCAGAGCTGAAAAAACTGGAGTGGAGGGTACCAGCAGAATTCGTTTTCCGCCCAATAGCCCGCCCAGAGATAATGCCAGGGACAGTGATGTCCCTGGACATACATGCAGTGCAAATCGCAGCAAAAAGAATAGCTGTAATTGCAATGGACATACACGGCTGTGAGTGGCGTACAGTATTATGCATGAACGCCAACATTGCACTCCAAGATTTATCAGACAAGGAACTTTTCACTGACTCAGAGAGTGATGGAGAGATCATTATGGAAATAGCCATCCCTTGCGAAATAATGATACAACAGAGACAGGTGCCAGTACATCTGATGGCAGTAGTGGGGGCCCCACCTTCATTCTTTAATGACGACATGTAGTCGGTGCCATGGCAGTTGTGGACAACAGGTCCACATGATGTAGGACTACTACACGTAGTGACGCCAGTGAGTATAAAACTTAAGCCTGGAGCGATTCTGCCCCGAGTAAAACAATACCCCCTGTCCCGGGAAGCAGAAGAGGGAATAAAAGAAACAATAAATGCCCTGCTCACACAGGGAATAATAGTACCCTCAAACTCCCTGTGTAACACATGTATTTACCTAATCAAAAAAAGCAAAAGGAGGGGCGTGGAGGATGATCCAGGACCTATGCCCACTAAATGACGTCATTCAGAAAGAGTTCCCTTTGGTTCCAAATCCTGCATCTATTTTATGCAGCATTCCAAAAGAAGTATCTCACTTTACAGTGGTGGATTTGAAAAATGCTTTCTTTTCCATACCACTCGCAGAAGAGTGCAGATACCTGACAGCATTTACCCTAGGGGGAAGGAGGTATGAACATTCCAGATTGCCCCAAGGCTATTGTGAAAGTCCCAGCATATTCAACAGAATATTGCATGAATATCTTGGGAACATGACAGCAGATAGCACGATCATACAGTACGTGGATGATTTGTTAATCTGCAGCAAAAATGAAGAAGAATGTACAAAGTACTCCATTGCCCTGTTGACATTATTGGCCCAAAAGGGGTACAAGGTTCACAAAGAGAAGTTTCAATACTGCCAACGTGAGGTGCTGTACCTAGGGCGGTTGATTTCAAAAGATGGCAAGAAAATAATCCCAGATAGAGTGGCAGCCATCTCAGCTGTATGGAGACCAAAAACAGTGAAAGACATGCAAAAACTCCTAGGGATGTGCAACTATTGCTGTGCATGGATTTTAGATTATGCAGCATACACACAAGCCCTGCTTCAGGCACTCAAAGAAGCGCAAAAGGAAAATACAGAGATTGAGTGGGATGCAGAAGTGGGTGACGCTTTCACCTCACTCAAAGAACTCATATCGAGTGCGCCAGTTCTCGCAAACCCAGATTATGAACGCGAGTTCTACTTGTTCTCACACTGTAAAGGGACACTCATGACAGCAGTTCTAACACAGAAGACATCGTTGGGACACAAGCCACTGGCATATTACAGTGGAACATTAGACGCTGTAATGCAGGGACACTTCACATGCGAACAGGCCCTCACAGCCGCCGCGTTCGCCATTGAAAATAGTGCCACCATAGTAATGGGGTGCTCACTGACACTGTATGTAGAACATTCATTGTTCGCCATACTAGAACGATCTAAAAGCACATTAACCACACAGAGAGCCACTGCATATGAAGTAATATTGTCAAGCGCCAATATACATGTAGTGAGGTGCAAGGTGGTCAACCCCGCAAGATTCATTTCAGAACCATGCACTGTGGAGGATGTGCAAGCACATGACTGTGCGACATATCAGGGTGAGGAAAATGGAACAACCATAGTAAGTGAAAACGCACTGGCTGAAGGTGAGGTATTTTTTATAGATGGGTCAGCTTCCATAAATTCAGAAACTGGAGAAAAGCATGTGGGGGTTGCGGTCGTGCTGATGGAAGAAAGTGAGTACGAGGTTCTAATACAACAACGACTACCCGCCCATTACTCAGCACAGGCAGCAGAACTGGTAGCACTAATTGAAGCACTACGTGCGGAAAAAGGGTGCGCAGTGACAATTTACACAGATTCAGCACACATGACTACAACAGTGCACGGAGGGCTCGCCAGGTGGGGAAGGAGGGGGTTCAACAGAGCTGACAGTTCGCCCGTACAACATGCAGAACTGCTAAAGGAACTCATAGAAGCATTGAAAGAACCCACCATGGTAGCAATAGTGAAATGCCAGGCCCACACCAACAAGAACACTGGTTCATTCCAGGGTTACAAGAACAACTTTCAAAATTGACAATGGAATGTACAACTTGCCAGATATACAATTCCGGCATGACTCTAAGGACAGTTAGGGGAACAGTACCCAAGCCGGTAGGTCCATTCAGAGAGTTACAGATTTTTGGCAAACAGTTGAGCCAGCTGCAGAGGATTGTGCAAGTATGGGAAAAGCATATAATTTTTCCTTCCTGGCTGTGGAAACATTCCCCGCAATAGACTCAGTTAAAAATTCACAGACTGTACTCCTCTGGGCCCAGAATCGTTATTATCCATGCTCTTGTGGCTATGAAGCTTGTATGCTGCAGAAAGAGGAGTGGGCATGAGAAAGAAAAACAATTGATCGAATCGCTGAAGATCACAAAGCACATGGAGAGTGCTTCAATATAGGTAAGGAGTAACAAAAGCGGCCAATAGGAGCAGGATAATGCACACGTGGCACATTTACTGTGAAGTCTTGGAACTGTAGTGCGAGAAAGTCAGGAGCAGCGCTCAATCACGATTCAGTACCACCAAACCACTGGATGTGGGCCTGTACATTTTCACGCCTCTTCCCGTTGGCCCCGTAGACAATGAAAAAAGACAAACAGCAGCTCCGTTCACGTAAAACACACTATGTGGGTCATTCTGAGGTGGGCGGTAAGGGATACCGGTAATCCTTCTTACCAGACTTAGTGAGAAGGGAAGGATAGTTGATAGAGAAGCAGTTGGAATAGAGAGGAGAAACAGATAACGCCATGGGTAGGTAGAGGGAGGAGGCAGTAGGAGAAATATGCAAGTACAGCGGTGTGGAACAGTCACTGGGCTAGCATGTTACAATTTAGGGCCAAAGTTAGATGAAAAACACACTCAAATTTCACACCTATTGAAATTTCAGGAGTAGCACTTAATTAGTTTCAACATGTTCACAATCGCAGGCATCACATGTAACAGGCACACTGTGAGTAATAGCAGTAGTCATTTCTTTATTTATGATTATATACAAAATCCATAAAAGATACATCATACAAAACCATTAACAAAAAACATTATCAAAACATCAAAAGCAATTGAACAATTAATTTACAAAATCACATAAATAACACAATTTAATGCCCATGAACATTCTCTAAAACCAATAGTAGCCTTAGCAGCCATAAAAAATATAAAAACAAACTCAGCTGGTATTCATCACTTCTTCCTACAAGTGTCCCCTTTCTCGTGTTCGCCAAGATTTTCTAATATATAGGGACAAATTCCAAGCAATTGCTGGCGAGGCTGCATTCAACAGATGATAAAGAGCAGGCCTGTGCTGGGTGAAGCCTCTACCTACAAACAAGGATATCAAATACTTTTTCATTAGGTGACAATAAGCTGGACACAGAAATAAAAAGTGTGCTAGGTCTTCATGCCCAGCTTGACACACAGGGTATTCCGATAAAAAATCCCGGACCAATCTCTGGCTTAAAACCTCGCCCAGCTCAATGCACCCAAAGCGTACCCTGTAATAGGTGCCCTTTGGTACTTTAAGTTAGACTAGACAAGATATTCCTAAATTATATTTGTCGAGATTCTCATCAATTGTCTATTCATTGATTTCAGCAACTCCCGCGTCTTTCTGGCAACATTTACCCACTCCACAAATTTCTTAAAAAACAGCAACTAATATTATCCAATAGTAAGAGATTGGTGATGATACCGTTAACATTTACATTTGTTTCCGTATCTGATAACTAATGCAATTTGACCGAATTTCACTTTTCCAAAAAACAGATAAAAAATAAATCCAGCGTTTCAAAATGACAAGGTTTTATGTAGTTCTCTCCACACTTGGCACCCGCGGTTAATGCAGGGGGACAGCGCTGATACTGTTCCCTTGCCTTAGCATAGCCCGAGTCTTTAATCTATCTGCCTTTAGTGAGTGCTGCTGCGGGCACGATGCCATTGAACCCCTTTCATTCACTTCTTGTCCGATGTGCACAGGGGAACCAGACAGAGGTATGCAGTGGCAAACCTCCATATGTCACCATCCACTGGTTCATAAATCATCCCATTGAGGGCATGCAAGCTGTAGGGAATGAGCGATGTGTGAACTGCCCGTATGTCATTACTCTGTTAACAGCCTTTATCAGCGCACAATAGAAACGCATTATTATTGTGCATTTTTATTTGATTTGTCTTGATATAGCTTTGCGTGTAGCATTTATCCCGAATGTATTATTTATGTATTTAAAAATAAGTATACATTCATTATTTCAACATTTTGGGTAATTTTGAAATGATCACATTTTCGATCACTTATCCATAGTCAACACTTTGCACTTTCGATCACTTATTTTTGGTAAAATCCCCAACATCCATTTACATTCCTCAACATTTTCTTTATATTTGAAAGCCATCCAATTTTATCAGCACCTTTTTTTCCCAATTGGTCCTACATCTTTTTCTGTGTGAGCCCTGCCGTCGCATTAGACCAAAGACACAGCCATAACATACCTGACTCCAAGGCCAATGTATATTCAAAACAGGACAAGCTTCTCTCTCTATGTGATGCAAGGTTTGGAGCTGACACAGGTAAACCCAGAAGTGATTTAACAAAACAGTTTACCTCTTTTTGTAGTACACCATAATCCTCATATCCCCAGATCACAGCACCATATTTAACGGCCCCTACAATGCAAGCATTATAGATCTTTTTTAGAATACAAAGCGGTTGCTGCTTGTGCGGTTTCATGAATCTGTAGATACCACCAAAAGATTGTTTCATATTTGTGACCTGTTTCAGGATATGTGCATTCCCAGTAAAATTCTCTTTGAAACGAACCCCAAGATCATCAAATTGATTCACTTTGGGATCTTCAACCCATCACAGCAAATATTTGGAAATGTGCACTTTTTTTTATCCCTAAACATATAATTACAGCTGATTTATTGGTATTAACATGCAAGTCCAAATCTCTCATGTAAGCAGAGAATGTATTGACCAGGATCTGCAATGCTCAAGGGGTCCGTGCAATGAGGACTGTGTCGGTGGCATAAATTTAAGCTGGGATTAGCATATCGCCCAGCCTAGGTACATCAGTATTGCACTGCAAAAGGTTTCCCAAGAGGTTATTAATATACAGGGAGAAGAGCAGGGGTGCCAATATGCACCCCTGTCTAACCCATGAATTGATTGAGAACCAGGTTGTACAATGGCCCCCACTACCAGATCTCATACAAGCCTCATGTTCTCTATATGCAGGGCATCCAAGATATCCAAGATGGCAACTGGGAAGTTATAGGACCTGATCATATGCCATAGTTTGTTCCGATTAACTTTATCGAAAGCCGTGCTCAGGTCCATCAATGCAAGATACATTGGTTCTTTTTAATGTTCAAGGAACGGGCAATTATCAAATACACATTTAGACACTGCTCCATTGTCCCCAGTTTGACCCTAAACCCGAATTGGATCGGGGATAAAATCTCAGAGTTTGGGACCCACTCTTCCAATTTGAAAAGTGGCCACTTCCCAAACATTTTAAAACTAGTGTTCAGGAGGGATATTGAGCGATATGATTGGGGACTTTTTCAACAGCCTTTTTTTAAAATGTATAGTGTAATTGGTTAATTTAAACCTTAAACACTTATACAAATTAAATTTTTACAAATATAGTATCATTTAAACAAATACATTTTAAAATTTAAACATATATACATTGTGATATAAATTGATCAATCATACGACAATATTATACACATCTTATATCAATACAAAATTCATTTTATATATTCTATGAGCCCATCGCATGAATGTATTCTAATCCTTGAATAAGAGAGGCATTAAAAACACATTGGGCCTCATTACGAACCTTGGCGCTCCCGTAATGAAGGGGGCCGGTACGGGACCGGCCCCCTTCATTACGGGAGCGCCTATTATGAGTTTCCCTTTGCAGGACCTGGATCAGACATCTGGTTTTACCATATCTGCCCTAGTGCCGAACTCCCTGGCGCTAATAGCGCCGGATCACGAGTTTGGCGGTAATGTTAATCCCCATTCCCCATTGAGCCCATTCGGGAATGCCCCATTCCCCATTGGGCTCAATGGGGAAATTTCGCGCTAATACCGCCGGCGGATTTCCCGCCGGTTGTATGAGCGCGAATTTTAGGCGGATTTCCCCCCAGCTCAGAGCTGGGGCGAAATCCGCCGAAGTCCTGATTTGGCGGACCCTTAAATCCAGCGCTAATAGCGCTAACGCCGGATTTAAGGGTTACCGCCAAAGTCGTGATGAGGCCCTTTATCTGCTATCATCTCATGATAATATTTGAGGGAGGTTATTCACAGATTGGCATGCCCAGATATGGGTATACCTCTACAATTTCAATGATCTGTCTATCAATTTTCTATTGATATTTTGATTTCTTACACATGCCATGACCTCCCCCAAAGATCATCATTTTAGTTTTCCCGGCATTTATCTAAAGGTTGTTTTTTCTGCTGTGTACCTTTGAAGTTCGTCTAGTGACCTCTGCAGACCAATCGGCGTCCTGTCCATCAGCACAGTATCATCTGCACAGGACAACCAGCAAATGTGACACCCCTAATTTTAGGTGGAACATTTCTTACATTATCAAATCTCTCTCCCAAATCCGCTAGATATAAATTATATAACACAGGAGAGGTGGCACATCTCAGATTTAAACCCAAATTAGTGGATATGGGAGAGGATTGAGTAATACCCTTATTCAGGCAGATGGTAACAGGTGTGTCTCTATACATTTCCCGCAAAAAGATGTAATACCTACGGATTCATATTCCATCCAGCTAACTTACTCCATAGCCTATCCCTGTTCACACAGTCAAATGCTCTGGAGAAGTCTATGAAGCAAACATACAGTCTTGACTCTTTATTTTTCCTAGTTTCTCCTAGGATGCAGTTCAGAGCTATCATATTATCCAAGGTACTAACGCCCGCTCGGAGATAAGATCCAACTATTAATAATAGTCAGTAAAAGTGAGCAGAAGATTTTGCAGCTGGAGTCAGTCATCGCTAATAAGCGATAATTGTTAGGGCAATTTCTAATCCCTTTTTAAAGATGGGGATGAATAGAGCTTCTCTCCAGGTAGCTGGAATTTCTCCACTTTTCCGAATTTGAGTGAACAAAAGTCACATTGGGCCTCATTCCGACCCTGGCGTTAACCAAGGCGCTATTAGCTATTTGCACCATGGCTGCCTCCAATAACGGGTCCGGCACCGGTCTGGTTCAATGGGGACTTACTGGTGCATTCCGACCCTGGAGGGACCGGTAAATGCCCATTGAACCAACCATTCCCCATTCCCATTGAGCCCCTATAGGGCTCAATGGGAAGGGGGAGGGCGCTTATAACAGGCTCGCGAATAGCAGGCCCGTTATTAGCTCCCTGGTCCCTTAGCGGGACCCGTAAAGGATGTGTGGTCAGAGCAAACGTCCTTTACGGTTCCTGCTAAGGGACCTCGGAATTGGGTGGTAAGGGATTACCGGCACTTGTCTCCTCAACGGTGCCCGGTATCCCTTACCGCCCAACTTGTAATGACCCCAATAGTTTTAGAACCCGAATTCCCAATTGTCGATCACATATTTCTGTCCAATCCGCCATTTTTTTCAAAACTATATCACAGTAGCTATTTAAATCGCCCACTAACATAACAAGACCATTGGGCGATTCCTCCTTCCAATCGTTAAATGTATGTCCAATGACTTTGTCGATACTTTCGAAATCCTCCCCTCCTGGCCTAGAATACACATTGATTATTAGTAGGTCTTTCCCCAAGATGATTGAGGTTGAGGGGTCTAGTAGCTCATATTTTTTAATATTCAAAGTGGATTTCACACCAATGCAAAGACCCCCTATTGGTCTCCCCCTATTCCCAGCTAATGCTGGCTTCAATAAAATGTTGTAGCCATCCATCACTATGGTTCCAAGGACCCATGTTTCTTGGAGTGCAAATATTTCGCTACTCTTTAATAGAAGCACACTTTTTTCTGTAAGATAGAGCGGAAGCCTCTGCAATTCCATGAGATTACTGTAACAATGGATTCCTCTACTCAATTTCCCAATCTATAATTTTCGTCATGGAACCACATTATGGGGGTCATTACGACCCAGGCGCTAATTGCGCCAACTTTACCACCATGGTGTAAACTACGTTTACACCATGGTGGATGGCGGATTTACCGCCCCATTCCAAGGTGAGTGGGGCGGTAAATCCCCATTTCCCATTTTCCCTTCCCCATTCCCCATAGGGCATAATGGGAGTGGGGAAGGCGCTAATTACGCCACCGTAAATTACGGTGGCGTAATTAGCATCATGGCTGGGTCGTAATGAGGCCCTATAGGTTTAATAGATTTACCTAGCCTGGTGGTAGGTGGAGTGTTACCATCCGTCAAACATGGTTTGGTATTGCTGGGAAATTCAAGTTTATTACCCAGTACAATTTCATATTCGTTGTTCCAAATCTCACCTGAATGTACTCGGAGCAATTCAACAATAACGGCTGTGCCCAACTGAACAATTGTTCAATTTTTCCAACTCCTTGCCTTGGGTAAAATTACTCTTTCTATATCAGAGAATTGTATACTATGCAACTGTGGTATTCTCCCGAAATATTCCAGCAACCATTCTCCATTTAAATACTATTACATACACCAGTGGTAACTTTTACCAGGCGTAGACATGTTCGAACTTAAAACACTCCGCCAAGAGTAACAACTATTTTCTCATGTTTATTATTTTCGCATCATCATTACGTTATGACAATCATTTATATTTTTTATCGAGCTCAACTCTCTCTATAGACTTACAGGCCGATTCATGGAATAAATGTGCGCCGAAAATCCCGGCGCAGAGGGGCCAATACGTGCGCTGCGCCGAAAATCAGCGCAAAGCGCAGGGAAACCAGCGCACGTCGATTCATGGAAGTCCGTGCGCAAGAAAAGCAGAGGACGTGCGCCGAAAAAGCGCGCGGCGCAGGCCGGCGCACAGGTCAACCAACGTCGTGCGCCACGGCCACTGCGCCATCACTCCGAGCGCAGCGCACAGCTCTAAAGTAGGCGGAACACAGGGCGGGACACTCGGAATGGGGAATAAAATGGGGCACAACACTCGGAATGGGGAAGAATGTGGGCGGCACGGGGAAAGTTCAGGAGGCAAGTGCGCGGAACGCCCACACGCTCGCATACAACACGTATTCATGGAATAGAATAGGGCAAAAAAGCGCACGCTCAAAGCAGCGCACAGGCACAAACAGGCACAAACACGACCGCCACAAGAAAGCAGGCGGTAGCGTGTCTGCGCCTGCAAGAAATGTGCGCTAAAAGGCGCGCCAACAAATAGCACCTATATACAGACATGACCAATGTACAATACTGTTGCCCTCCTGGACAAATGACGTACAAAGGGGTACCCACAAACACAGACACGCGCAGAGAGAAAAAATAAACGTGTGCGTGCATACCGGGGTGCGCGGTAAGTTCCACACGCGATATGGGCTGGGCGGGTACGTGGATTGCAGGGGTGCGCGGGAAGTTCCACACGCGATATGGCAGGGAACGTGGATTCGAGGGGTGCGCGGGAAGTTGCACACGCGAAATGGCCGGGTACGTGGATTGCAGGAGTGCGCGGGAAGTTGCACACGCGATATGGCCGGGTACGTGGTTTTCAGGGGCGCGCGGGAAGTTCCACACGCGAAATGGCCGGGTACGTGGATTCGAGGGGTGCGCGGGAAGTTGCACACGCGAAATGGCCGGGTACGTGGATTCGAGGGGTGCGCGGGAAGTTGCACACGCGAAATGGCCGGGTACGTGGTTATCAGGGGCGCGCGGGAAGTTCCACACGCGAAATGGCCGGGTACGTGGATTCGAGGGGTGCGCGGGAAGTTGCACACGCGAAATGGCCGGGTACGTGGTTATCAGGGGCGCGCGGGAAGTTCCACACGCGAAATGGCCGGGTACGTGGATTACTGGGGCGCGCGGGAAGTTCCACACGCGATATGGCAGGGAACGTGGATTCGAGGGGTGCGCGGGAAGTTGCACACGCGAAATGGCCGGGTACGTGGCTTTCAGGGGCGCGCGGGAAGTCCCACACGCGATATGGCAGGGAACGTGGATTCGAGGGGTGCGCGGGAAGTCGCACACGCGAAATGGCCGGGTACGTGGCTTTCAGGGGCGCGCGGGAAGTCCCACACGCGATATGGCAGGGAACGTGGATTCGAGGGGTGCGCGGGAAGTTGCACACGCGAAATGGCCGGGTACGTGGATTGCAGGAGTGCGCGGGAAGTTGCACACGCGAAATGGCCGGGTACGTGGTTATCAGGGGCGCGCGGGAAGTTCCACACGCGAAATGGCCGGGTACGTGGATTCGAGGGGTGCGCGGGAAGTTGCACACGCGAAATGGCCGGGTACGTGGTTATCAGGGGCGCGCGGGAAGTTCCACACGCGAAATGTCCGGGTACGTGGATTCGAGGGGTGCGCGGGAAGTTGCACACGCGAAATGGCCGGGTACGTGGTTATCAGGGGCGCGCGGGAAGTTCCACACGCGAAATGGCCGGGTACGTGGATTACTGGGGCGCGCGGGAAGTTCCACACGCGATATGGCAGGGAACGTGGATTCGAGGGGTGCGCGGGAAGTTGCACACGCGAAATGGCCGGGTACGTGGCTTTCAGGGGCGCGCGGGAAGTCCCACACGCGATATGGCAGGGAACGTGGATTCGAGGGGTGCGCGGGAAGTTGCACACGCGATTTGGCTGTGAGCTCCCAGGCATTACCTGTACACCCTCCACGGCCCCTGCAGGCAGCACACACCACAGGGAACTACCCTGCACACCTGCTCATGTCTCCCACCACCCCCACCCCCAGCACTGTGGGCAACCTGCCAGCAGGCCCCCACCCATGGCCAACCCATGTCTCCCACCACCCCCACCCCCAGCACTGTGGGCAACCTGCCAGCAGGCCCCCACCCATGGCCAACCCATGTCTCCCACCACCCCCACCCCCAGCACTGTGGGCAACCTGCCAGCAGGCCCCCACCCATGGCCAACCCATGTCTCCCACCACCCCCACCCCCAGCACTGTGGGGAACCTGCCAGCAGGCCCCCACCCATGGCCAACCCATGTCTCCCACCACCCCCACCCCCAGCACTGTGGGGAACCTGCCAGCAGGCCCCCACCCATGGCCAACCCATGTCTCCCACCACCCCCACCCCCAGCACTGTGGGCAACCAGCCAGCAGGCCCCCACCCATGGCCAACCCATGTCTCCCACCACCCCCACCCCCAGCACTGTGGGGAACCTGCCAGCAGGCCCCCACCCATGGCCAACCCATGTCTCCCACCACCCCCACCCCCAGCACTGTGGGGAACCTGCCAGCAGGCCCCCACCCATGGCCAACCCATGTCTCCCACCACCCCCACCCCCAGCACTGTGGGCAACCAGCCAGCAGGCCCCCACCCATGGCCAACCCATGTCTCCCACCACCCCCACCCCCAGCACTGTGGGCAACCAGCCAGCAGGCCCCCACCCATGGCCAACCCATGTCTCCCACCACCCCCACCCCCAGCACTGTGGGGAACCTGCCAGCAGGCCCCCACCCATGGCCAACCCATGTCTCCCACCACCCCCACCCCCAGCACTGTGGGGAACCTGCCAGCAGGCCCCCACCCATGGCCAACCCATGTCTCCCACCACCCCCAACCCCCCATCCACCTGGGGCACCCTCCACCAGGCCCCCACCCATGTCCCCCTGGCCCCTGGTCCTGACGATACACAATAATGGCAGTAATGACCAGCATACCGAGCACAAACACCCAGGCAAGGATTGCATGCACCCACATAGTGAATGCAATCACATGACACAACCCCAAAGGCAAGTAAGCAAAAGAACACATGTCCGCCACACACACATACACAATGGGTGCAAGTCAATGTCAAAACCCATATCATGGCATGTAAGAAACCAAAGAAAAAATGACACAAGTGTAAGATAATATCAAAATGTATTAAAAATAAAAATAAAGTAAACTCTGACAACTATCTGGTAAAGCAAATAAAAGGTCCATGTCCGTGAACAAAAATTAGAAACCAAAAAACAAAGGATAGAAAAATGAATAGATTTTGTCCAAAGTAAACACATGTAGAATGAAATGAAAGATAAACCATTACGACATGGTGTGACCAATATGAAAGTTAAAAAATTTATCTCACAAAAAATAACTATATTTACAGGATTGTTCAAGGGTCCATGAGCCCAACACCACAAATTAAACCTAATACTAACTATTTAAAAAAATATGTACAAAGAAGTGGCCATTGTCCAAGCGGTCCAAAAAAAAAAAATTAAATAAAGGAAACCTAGCACTAACTAACTAAAAAACTATATACAAAGGCAGCGGGCTAGTCCTGCGGCTCACTTGGTGATGCTGGCCAGGGCATCCTCGAACTCCACGTCAATGTCCTGGAGGCGGGACTCAGTCCTGGCCCCGAGGTCTCGCAGGGACAACCCCATGTGCTCTCCAAATTCCCTGCGAGCCTCCTCGAGGCACTCAGCCCGCCTCAATGCCTGATGCATGGAGATCTCCGCCCTGGCCATGGCGAGCCGCTCCTCTTCCGCCCGCTGCCGCTCCGCACCTATCCGCTGGCCAAACTCCTCCCACACGGAACACACCGCCATGCCAGGGTTGCCCTGCCCTCCGGCCGATGCCTGCCCCTCCGATCTTGATGGCCCTGAGCCATGATGCCTCCCACGTCGAGCCCGCTGCTGCCTGCGACGCCACTGCCTCTGCCAGCACGACGGCATCCAGGCTGATGGTAACCACCGACGCCGTCGTGCACGTGCCCTGCCCGATGATGCCGGCACATCTTCCATCTGCTGGGGTCCACTTGCTGTGTCGTCCACCCCTGCTGGACCTCCGACTCCCAACTGTGGCAGGGATGGGATCCCCACCGAGCTGGCTGCATTGGTCGGGGCAGGTCCACAGGGGGCCATGGTGGCATCTGGGCCGGAAGACGGCAAGGAGAACGACTGGTGGATAGCCTGCACAGAGGAGGAGAGGGCCGTCAGATTGGCCAACACATGCAGGAACCCCCCGAACATGGCCGATCCCAATTGGGCCACGTCGGCACGGTGCACTTCGTGATGACGTGCGTGCTCCTCCCGGGAAGCACGCACGGCATCACGAATCACAGCCGTGCGCATCGCGACCCCAATCAGGACCTGCTCCACGCGGCCAGGGGTTCCCACAGCCGCAGGTGGAGGGGAGTCAGTTGACATGGACATCCCCTCTACCTGCGGACGGGCCTGGGACGGGGCATCCCTGCTGGTGCATGGTGGTGCACTCACAGGGTCAGGGACAGCGACATGCACAGGCCCCTCCACGGTGACCTGTGCTGCCTCCTGCCCCTGGCCCTGGACTGCACCACTTGCACCAGCAGGGATGCTCCCACCAGGGCCCATGTGTGCACCAGTGTCGGCCTCCTCCTCCTCTGTGCAAACCACCAACCTGGATGGCTCCTCACCGTCTCCCGCCGTAGCAGGCCCCTGTGGGGGCTCACCCACCCCTTCCGCTGCAGCCGTGGGGGCATCCCCGCCGCCTTGCTCCACAGCGCCGTCTCCGCCCTCTTCTTCACTAGCCGCTGCGTAGAGGGAGACAAAGAACACAAGCATCAGGCTACTGTACAATGGTCCCCTAGACAGGAACCAATAGCAGATGAGCACCCCTGTCAAAGTACACTTCCATCATGTCCCTCCACAACACATGGGTCAGTCCAGGCAAAACACACACAGTAACAGGCATGGTGCATGCCATGCACATTTCCATGCATGTCCAATTGACTCTTGAAACATTCAATGAAATGTAACTCACATGCATCATGCCTCATGCATATCACATGCACACACTACACCTCAGTCACATCCATCTGGCCACAATCACACCAAACACAGGCAAAACAAGGGTAAGGTGGGTGCGTCACTGAATCTGTGCATTGTCACACACATGAGTCATGCATCCATGGCATGCACAAGTCACAGACATGCAGGTCAGGCACACAGACATGGCTACCATATATGTACCTGGCATCAGCACCCATCCTCACCCCCATCCATGTCCAGGTACAGAGACTGGCATGCTCTCATGTCCCAAATCTGCATAGTGCTCCCCATGCCGCATTTCTACACATGCAACAACCATGTGGGTCACACATCACTGGTCGCACATGCATTACCATGATGTCCCAGCACACATACATGCATACATGGCACATGGCACACATACAGGCAAGTATCATAGAACCAGCACACCACAACATGCCCTGTCTCACACAGTGATGCTTGGACACTTACCGCTCAACTCCAGACGGGTCTCCCTCTCAAGGATCTGGGCGTGGAGCGCTGGGCGTACGCGTTCCAGGACCCTCTTCTGGATGGAACTCATGTGGCCCCGGCCCCCCTCCACGAGGCGCCGGGCCTTCACAAGGGTCCTGGACCTCAAGTCCTCCCAGCGCTTCTTGATCTTCAAGACGTTGCGGGTTGCCACCCCCTCCGCGTTGATGGCAACCACACAGTCGGCCCAGATCCTCTCCCGTCCTTCCTTGCTGGCGCGGGACGATCCAAAGAGGGCATCATACTGCCCCAGGACATGCTCCACCAGGACACCAACTTCGGTGGCAGTGAAGCTGGTGCCCCTCTGCCCCTCTGGCCTGGGGTTGCCACTGGTGCCAGATGTAGAAGTGCCCGACATGGCAACCCCAGAGGCAGGTGTGGGTGGGCAACTGGGTCCTGGGGCTGGGCTGTGGAGCGATGTAATCCCAGTTGGGAGTCTTCAGTTCCAGCAGGGGTGGACACAGCAACTGGACCCCTGCAGATGGCTGATGTGCAGGCACCAAATGGCAGGGCACGGTGGCAGCAGGCAGGCAGGCAGGCAGGCAGCAGCAGATAGCACGTGGGAGGCTGCTCAGGGCACTTGGGGGGCAGTAACTCGGCCTTCGGGGCAGGAGCGTGGTGTTCCGTGTGTTTTCGGGTGGCCAGCTTGATACGGAGTGATTTGGCACGTGAAATTCCTGCACGTCAGCGTGAAATCCGAGGAAAGGCCCTTAGCGCGTAAGTGCGTCAGCACGCATACGCGATTCTATTGGACCAGAGTCCCTCATCGCGTAAGCGCGTCTGACGTGATCCGCACGGGCGTTCCCCACTCAGCACGTGAAGACGAGCACACGTGGAAATCCTGCACGTCAGAGTGTCATCGCGTGTAATTGGCCAAAAGTGCGCGTACACGCCATTGGCCTATGTACGTGTATTTCATCGCGTGTAATTGGCCAAAAGTGCGCGTACACGCCATTGGCCTATGTACGTGTATTTCATCGCGTGTAATTGGCCAAAAGTGCGCTTACACGCCATTGGCCTATATACGTGTATTTCAGGGGCGCGCGGCCACTTACACAGCCAAGTACGTCAGCGCACCTGTATGCCTGCAGCGTGGGAATTTCCACACGCGATTGGAGTGGGAACCCGATTCCAGGGGTGCGAGGCTCACACGCTGCCTACTACACGCGCAAGGCATTAATTTGCGCACTTTTCAATAAACAAGCCAGATGCCAGGATGAACATACCGTTCCTAGCAGCAGTGGCAGTGGGCTACCAAAGGAGGATGAGGAGGAGAGTCAGGGCCAGAATATTCACACCCAGAACCAGCCTATTCGGGATGCCTGATGACCAGGTGTATGGGAGGTACAGGTTTCCAGCACACATCATACTGGACCTGGTCAGTGAGTGGGAGGATGACCTCACATCACCCACCCTGTGCTCCCAAGCACTCAGCCCCCTGCAGAAGGTCCTGAATGTACTGCACTTCTTGGCCACTGGATCCTTTCAGCGGACAAGTGCCATAGTGGGTGGTGTGTCACAGGCCACGCAGTCACGCTGCCTACACCAGGTCTTGAACATCATCACTGCACGGCCTTCAGTCCGCAGGCACATATATCTCCCCAGGACTCATGCAGAAAGGCGGACGTGCATCCAGGAATTCTATGGTGTGGCTCAATTCCCCAAAGTGCTTGGTGCAATTGACTGCACACATGTGGCTCTACGTCCACCCAGGGCAACAGAGCACATCTATAGAAACCGCAAGCACTGGCATTCCATCAACGTCCAAGTTGTATGCAATGCCAAGGGAATCATCACATCAGTATATGCCAACTATCCAGGGTCCACCCACGACAGCTTCATCTACAGAATGTCTACCCTATGCCGGGACCTAGAGGCTGGCCAGCATGGAGATACATGGCTGCTTGGTGAGCATGAATGCCACTCCACATGCATGCATGTCAGATACTGGGTCATGACACAACACCACTAATGATACCCATCACCACCTCCGCAGGGGACAGTGCCTACCCTATCAGCCCCCACATGATGACCCCAATCCGGAACCCCACCACGCCACCCAAGGTAAGGTACAACACAGCCCACATTGCTACACGGGGCATAGTGGAGCGCACATTCGGAGTGCTCAAGTCACGCTTTCGCTCCCTTGACCGTTCTGGCGGGCAGCTGTTATATGCTCCCCGAATAGTGTGCAGGATCATAGTGGCAGCATGTGTCCTGCACAACGTTGCAACACGCCGGGGCCTGCCCGTGGACATGGTGGTGCCCCCACATCCACAACCACATGCACGCCCGCTGCGCATGGGAGGGGAAAGGGCACGGGGGGAGGCAGCCCGTACGCAACTGGTGGCCAACTTCTTCACCTAGGAATCACAGTGCTGGCTAGTGCACACTGCTCTGGCACATACCATCTGACAATCAATGATGACTCTACCTGACAATGTCTGAAAAGTACTTGACAATGAACTGTCAGATACACATCAGCCTGAGATTGTTAACATGGAAGTGTCAATATGTGTGCACCCCTAGCTACACATACACCAGCTATGCATCACAACGCAAAGACACAACTCCATCAATCTAAAATGCATTCCCACAGGCGATTCACTACATGACAACATTGCCATGTCACCCACTCCCTTCACAGTCCCGCCACTGAGGACACCATGTCATGGTATGTGACAGCAAACAAACTGGCCATCACAACATGACACCAGTGTCACAAATAGCAGTGCCCCAAATGGAACATAGCCGCACTTGAGCAGCTAACCGCCCTGGAGCCACTACTACACACCTGTGTAAGAGTAATTTCTATCAAATTACACACCAACCCACCCTGAAGCCCACCCAAACAAGACACATTGCATGTAATCAATGGTAGTCTCATTACCTGATTCAGCTGGTATGTCCTCACCGTCCAGATGTACAGTGATGGCGCCATGCAAAAGTGTCAGTGCACATCTACCGACATGTAGTGTGGCTCCAGAGAGTATGCCCTTGTGAAGATCTGTGTGAAATACCTGCAAAACATGAGCAACATATGTAAGTAGAGGCACATATCATACCATCATGCATAGTTAGGTGCAACAACAATGAACACTATGAATGTCTACACAGTATTGACTATGGACTGGCCAACAGCTCATGGGAGTCCAATGTCACCGTGTAATTTGCTGTCACTTGGGCACACCCTTTGCAAGCCCATGGAAAGGGAAGCAGGAGGGGTGTGGATGTCTGCTACCCAAGCATCGAAACCAAACTCAGGACAAGCCTGCATGTGCCCAGCCACAATACAGTGTATGCCCAGGTACCCACACAAGGCAACACTCTTGCAAAATAAAAATGAAAAAGAGAAAAAATGGCCATGAAAGGGCCGGCGGGGGGGGGGGGGCCACCTATGAGGTCCGAGGACAGGATGCACGCCACAATCCACCTGTGTGGATCATGGGAAAGGAAAACACCCCATAGGCTCGTGGCCCACACGGCTACTCTGTTGTGGGAGATGAGTCGCTATGGCTCTGCCCAGACCCTGCAGCTGACTCTGGAGGTGGGGGAGCTGCCTCAGAAGATGGTGTGACAATGGGAGGCAGCCCACGCAAAGCACGAGTTTGCTCCTCCATGGCTGCAAGCAGGCGGGTCTGGTAGTTCTGGTTCTGGGTTATAATCATGCGGAGGTCCCCATGCAGTAACTCCCGGGATGACCTGACCTCCGCACGAGTTGCCTGCATCTCGGCCGAGAGCGTCCGTGTCAGACGCTCCAGCTGCTCCTCTGTCCTTCTATGGGATGAAGCCTCAAGCTCTAACAGGGTCGACCTGAGGTGACGGAGTTCTTCCCTCAGGGCTTCCCTGTGGCGCTGGGACTCCATGGAAAGTGATTCCCCCAGAGTCGCCAGTGCCGCCCGCCTGTCCATGTTGGACGCCAACATATCCTCCCTGTGTGCCTGGCAGATGGACTCTGTAGCCTGCTCCAGTCGCTCCATCAGCCTTTCTGGGGGGACAATGGAAGTGGCCACCCTATCCATGGCCTGTGCAATCATCTCGGATGATGCTGCCTGTTGGGTGGCCATACCGTAGATGGATTGCTCCCATACGGTATTGCCAGGTGGCATACGGCCACCACGTTGACGGGCACCACACCTGCCTGGGGCAAGGCGGACTGCGCCTTGCTGTGCCGGCAAGGCCTCAGGCTGCAGGACTGCATTCCCTCTCTGATCTGCAGCCCCAGGAACAGGATCAGAGATTGGGTGGTGTGGCCCTGCATCCGTAACCACCGGAGGCTGACCTGCCGACACTGACATCCCCATTGAGGCCAATGGCCTGGCTGCAGGTGGGTCGGACAGAGGAGATTCTCTCCCAAGAACACTCACCTGCGACTGCACATAGGTGTCATCCTCCGAGTCTACACCTGAATACTGCTCGGGGGAGGAACCCCCAGAGACACCCCTCGACAGCACGGCCTGCAGCACTTGTGGGTTTTCACCCACAAACACACCACGTCCCTCACTTGTGGTAGGTCGGCCCGGGTTGCCCTCCTGGGACGGCTCCACCACCACATCCCCAGCATCAACAAGTGCTTCGTCCCCTGCAAAGACATGAAAGAGAAAAATGGAAACAGGCATTAGCACCATGGCATGCAACAAGGGCTGATGAACAACATAGGCAGTAGTCCTACGACACATGTCCTACATGACTGGGAGTCCTCCTATGCATTCACCATCACTGGGTCTGTAGGGGAGGCTCAGGGCATACTATGTACTGATTGGAGAGCAACGCCTGCTCACCTTGATGCCTAGCACTGCCATCACACATTGGGCGGTGATTGCCATGTCAAAGGCACATGCCATCACACACATGGCATGTGACATAGCCACCAAGTGAAGAGGGAGAGGAGGGCTACTTTTTTGGATTTCTACCACTCTGGTCCTGACATTGCATCGTCACATCAATTAGTATACATGTTGTACATGGATCTGCTAGTCCAAATTGGCAACGATGCACAGTGCCTTGTCTAGATCAACATAATGCAGTAAACATTGTGATTCCACCTCCCCAACACCTGTAACGGAATAATTTTGCATTCGTGAAGCACCGGTCAAGTAATGTTTGTAGGTGCAGCGGAGCACTGAGGGGTGGTGGGGCAGAAGGGGATGCCAGTCAACAATACTACTGGTGCTGGTGTCATTCATGTCACGCAAGTGCAGGGGTGGGTGGCACAATGAAGTGCAAGGGGGAGTGGCGGCTGGAAGTGCTGTACAAGGTAAGTAGGACTTGACGTCAAGGGCAGATGGTGTTAGGCGCAGACAAGTGCTGGGGGGGTGGCCTATAGGGGTACAGAGACAATCATGCTGTGCTGTGGGCTCGGAGGGGACAGGGGAGGTACACACTGCCTCTGGCTCGGCAAGGTCCTTTCAGATTTCTATGTGTCCTGCAGAGTTGTCACATGCCGCAGATATGTGCCCTTGGATTGGGGATCTCATCTTGGTGAGAAGGGTGAGGCGCTATTGCCTTTGGAGCATGTGGCAGGCCAGTTTGCCAGAGGATGGCCATGATGCAGGACATTCCCTCTCTGCCACCCGGCACCTGTGGTTTGGGTTCCCAAGATCCGAGTCGTGCCAGGACTCTGCATTGGCATGGGGCTTCAGACAGGTGGTCATGACCGTGGCTAGGACATCCAGTGTACCTGACATGGAGTGGAGCATGGAGTGGGCCCTGTCAGGATGGGAGTGAGCCTAAGGGGGAGCTGGATGGGGGGGACATTTTGGCAGCATGAGCCTCGACTGACACACACTTCATGGGTCGGAATACCAAGAAGGTGTGTGACAGTGGTGAGGGTGGCTTTGCCTGTGGGGTGTTGAGGGTGAGCTGGGAGGAGAGGAGAATGTGATCACTCCAGGAGAGAGGAGTGCAAAGATGGACGGAGAGGGGAAAGTCAGATGAGATCAGAGCATCAAGAGTGTGCCCTGCAGAATGAGTAGGGACAGACGGGAGTCTAGAGGGTGAGAGGGAGTTGCTGAGGTCACAGAAAGGTCACGTGGGGGCGTCAACAGGCATGCAGGTGGATGCGTACCGCACCAAGGATGAGGAATTCTGTGTCTGGGGACATGAGTGAGGAGGAGAGGTGAGGACACTCAGAAAGGAAGTAGTACATTTGACCAGTTTTCCCAGACACAGTACGCACTGTTTGGAATGTCAAGGTGTGGTGGACAGAAACCTCACACAAGCCATTCCAGAGTGGAGTAGGTCTAAGTAGGTGTGACAGTGGCAGGAATACCCTCAGGGAAGCCAAGGGCACACCCCCCCTGCACAGTAGTGGCGGGCCAAGGAGAGGGTCAAGGATGCAGACAGAGCTGGCCGTCAGACATGTTTCCATGAGACCAAGGATGTCAAGGTGCATAACCTCATGTAAGTGACAGTTATCGGAGGAATGCCTGATGCAGCCGCAGTGAAAGGAGTGTGATTGTGGAGGAGGTTGACAGCCTTGTAGGACTTACGGGGAGTGCTAGAGATCAGAGGTGCCGCATGTGTAGGAGTTGGAGTGGGAGGCGGAGAAGGTTCATGGGAGGGTGCAGGGAGGCAGTGCAGGATTGATGAGGAGAGAGGAGGGGGGACAGCAGGAGAGGTAAGGAAGTTGATGAGATGTGGGTAGCATTTCTCAAGGAGATTGAGGTTGGCCTAAGGGCCTTGGACTGAGACGCTCCCATTACCATGCACATCATTAGTGGTATCTGAGGATTGGAAGGAGGCCAGGAGTACACCCCAACGGGTCCCACCTATGATGGTGGAAGAGGAGCAAGGAGAGAGGACAGGGACCATGTGAAGGGTCTATGGGACAGGCAAAGGCATGTATGAGCAGATGTCAGTGAGAGTTAGCTTAGAGTAGGCTCAGATGCACTGGTCAGCAATAGGGTGGGTCGCATTGGAGGGCAGGCTGCCCTCATTTGACTTTTGGCAAGCAGGTGTCGTGCGTAGGGCACGATGGTCTGAACTGTAGAAGTCATGGAAGATAGACCATGAAGAGCAGCATGGAGTGTGAGGGAATGGGGCTCGAAACCAGACGGTACCAAAGGACCCAGGAAGGAGGTGGATGTCAAGGCTACATCCACATTATGACTGCATGTTGGTAGGCATTTATATACAGAGGACGCATTAGCATGTGGTATCATTGCATGTCAGGCATGTGAAGATGAAACTTTAATGGCTGGGGGAAAGGAGAGGAATGGTATGTAAGACATCAGATGAATGGACAGGGGAGTATGAGCAACAATGTAGTGACAAAATTACTAATCAAGGGCAACTTCCATGGTGTTGGCCCATATGTGCACTGTTGCCAGTAGGGATAGTGCTGTGGCCAGATGGTGTTGCACTGTACATACTGGATGAGGCACATGGGTGCCACTGTCAACTCTGCCACACACCCCCTTGACAGGCACCCAACATGAATGCTTCACACACACACCATGCACATGGATGATACACACATGCATGTGCACTCACCGGATGATGCCTCGTAATCAGGGAGGTCTCCCACACCTTGGAGTTGTCCCTCGGTGACGTAGGATCCAGCTACGGACTCGTGTGGTGTGAGTTCTATTTCCTGTGCTGGGGACCCACCTCCAGTCACCAAGGTTGCGGCATGACTTGAGGCCAGCTTATCCTTTGCCCTGCGCTTAAGGTCATTCCAGCGCTTCTGGCAATCACTAGCTGTGCGCCTCACTACTCCAAGGGCACTTATTCTGTCAGCAATGGTCTGCCAGTGTGCCTGGCGTCTGGCATGTGTGGTCTTGGACCCTGCAACGATGACCATTTCCCTATCATGATCTGACACATACTGAACAAGTGCATTAAGTTCGGCGTCTGTGAAGCTTGGCTTCCTTGATGGGCCGGACTGTGCAGCCGTGTCTGGGGCATCAGCCTGTGCCGGACGTGCACTCTTCCTCTTGCACTTGGAAGGGGGTGGGGATCCAGAGTGTCCTACGCCGCTGTGGACACTAGGGGCAGGAGCCGTGGTGGACTCTGTACTGGGTGTGTGTGATTGCCCACTCAGCATGGGAGTAGGTGCAGGCATTGGGGGTAGTGGGATGGGGTCAGGCCTGATCTGAGGTGCATGAACTAGGACCGACACAGTCTTGGCAGGGTGTATGAGAGGTGGGGTGGATTGAGCCACACCCTGGCTACGGGGGCCAGCAGATGACCTATCTGGCATAGATGCGCGTGCCCTGATGACACCAATGTGCACCGGTGCACGTACAGTGGACCTGCTGACCTGGATGTCAGCGATGGAATCACCCTCGGACAGGTCTGGTGCCACAATGGCCTGGTCCGACATGGGCTGATCAGGGTTGGTATCAGCCACATGACTCTCAACTGGGGGGGGGGGGGGGGGCATGGGTGTCCCTGACTGTTCCTCCAGACTGGGGGGAACAGGGGCGCCCTGCAAGTCACAACCACGTCCCCTGTTGGATCCTCCACGGCCACCACGTGTGGCTCGGCCACCTTTGCCACCCTTACGGCTTGCACGCCTCCCAACCATGGCACTGATGGTATTGTGCGTATGGGAGTGGGTGTGCACAATTGTCCTGGGCAATTGGGTGTCAAAGGGGTTGGGTACCAGATGGTATTCGTACCCTAGTGCAGTGGCAAGGCTATATGACACCCCTGGGGAAAGATGACGGGTCACGCAACGCACAGGCACCCCAAAAAAGTTAAGGAACGTGCACAATACCCCTCCTAGACCACGTGTGCTGATGGAAAACCCTGCACTACGCTGTGGCATCCAGTAACACAATGAACGTATGCGTGTCACACGCGGCCTAGATTGACCTCTGAAGGGGTAGGCTACACACGGGGCAAGCACAGATGTTAGATACGTGCGTGACTCACCGTCTGCCAGGTAAAAGAGCGTGAAAAAATAGCACTTTTGGTTGGCTACACCCCCGCCAAAAGAAGAGGTGTACGCTGTCTGAGGAGACAGGACAACTGTAGAAGGGGACACTGTTTGAGGGAACAGGCCCAGGAAAACCAGTACAAGAGGAAAAAGAGAAAAGAGCTGTCAGAGGTAACAGGGAGTACGAACTGGAAACGCTGTGAAGTAAATCGCGTGTGAAACGACAAGAAGTACCGAATTCACCCACTCGCTCGCCACGAAAAGCACGTACAAGGAAATTGTGTTCAACACTACCTTTTATACAGGCCCACACGTACATCGTCACTTACGGCGTGTACGTGCTTGGCCCATTTTCACCAATCACACGCTTTGGCACTCCTGCGTGTAGGTATCTTTTCACCAATCACACGCTTTGTCACTCCTGCATGTGGATCCTTTTTCACCAATCACGCGCTTCGACACTCCTGCGTGTAGCTCACTTTTCACCAATCACACGCTTTGTCACTCCTGCATGTGGATCCTTTTTCACCAATCACGCGCTTCGACACTCCTGCGTGTCGCTCACTTTTCACCAATCACACGCTTTGACACTGCACGTGCAGGTAACTATTGACGCACATATGCTGGTGACGGGTTTTCGCGCGATGCGGGTTTTCGCGCGATGAGTGTGGGGTTTTCTGGTGCAAAATCACTCCCTATCAGGCTGTCCACGCGTTCTAACACGAAAGACCACGCTCCTGGCCAGGAGGCCGAATTTAAGTCCCCAAGAACCCTGAGCACGCTCCCACCTGCCATCGGCTGCTGCCTGACTGCCTGCTGGCCACGTGCCCCACAGTGCTGGTGGGTGGGGGTGGTGGGAGACATGGGTGGGGGCCTGGTGGAGGGTGCCCCTGGTGGATGGGGGTTGGGGTGGTGGGAGACATGGATGGGGGCCTGATGGCAGGTGCCCCTGCACTGCTGGGGGGTGGGGGTGGTGGGAGACATGGGTGGGGGCCTGGTGGAGGGTGCCCCGGGTGGATGGGGGTGCAGGGGGACATGATCAGGTGTGCAGGGTAGTCCACTGTTTTGTGGGCTGCCTGCAGGGGCCGGGGAGGGTGTACAGGGTACACCTGTGGGGGCCCACCCAGCCTATTCGCATGTGATAATTCCCACGCACCCCTGTGATACACGCACCCTGCCTGTTCGCGTGTGATGATTCCCGCGTACCCCTGTAATACACGTTCCCTGGCCTATCGCGTGTTCTACTTCACGCGTCCCCCTGTAATACACGTTCCCTGGCCCATCGCGTGTTGAACTTCCCGCTACCCCTGTAATACACGCACCCTGGCTGTTCGCGTGTGATGATTCCCGCGTACCCCTGTGATGCACGTTCCCTGGCCTATCGCTTGTTCTACTTCACGCGTCCCCCTGTAATACACGTTCCCTGGCCCTTCGCGTGTTGAACTTCCCGCTACCCCTGTAATACACGCATCCTGGCTGTTCGCGTGTGATGATTCCCGCGTACCCCTGTGATGCACGTTCCCTGGCCTATCGCGTGTTCTACTTCACGCGTCCCCCTGTAATACACGTTCCCTGGCCCATCGCGTGTTGGACTTCCCGCTACCCCTGTAATACACGCACCCTGGCTGTTCGCGTGTGATGATTCCCGCGTACCCCTGTGATTCACGTTCCCTGCCTAGTCGCGTGTTGTACTTCCCGCGTACTCCTGATTTGGAGATTGCCCGCTTTGCTTTCCTTGTTTGCCTGCCCTGTGAAGTGGTCCGGGGTTAGCGCAGCCCTTAGCGATGATTTAGCGCTTTTGATGGCTTTTCCGTGCGCGAGGGCGTTCTTGGGGGCGTTACTGGCGCTGCTGCAGGCTCGCTGCGATTCTCTGCGCCACGGCTGTTTTGGGAGCTTGAAATCCATGAATACGCTGTGCGCGGAAATCTGTTTTAGCGCACGTGCCTGGCGCAGACTATCGCAGGCGCACGCTGTGCGCCAGCCGCGTGCGCTACTTGTGCGCTGGATTCTATGAATTAGCCTGTTAGTTTTGCTCATGTCCAATGATACTTCCAGTATTAAGGTTGTGCCCGTGCGTGTTGTGATGTCACGGTGAAGTCACACACATACGACGTACGTTGGTGCCGTAATTACGTCATGCCTAACATACAATATAAAAATGGCCGTCCTCAGTTTTTTGCCATCATTCAGGAAGCATTTCCAGGAGCTGATGGCGTGTGCTGGTTGGGACCATTCTTTTCTGCATAAATTAGCACTAGTAAGTAGTTATGGATAATACTGCCAATAGCTTACCTTCTAGACCAGTTAGGGGTCGGGTTTACCTTATATTAAGGTTTAGGGCCTCATTACGAGGAGCGCGGTAAAAACGGGGTCATTACCGGCATGGAGTTACGAGCGGGTCCGTGCTCGTATGACGCCGCCAATAGCGGGTGATTACGAGTGCGCGAGCACGCGCAAACCCCCATGCCGGTAATGGCCATACCAGCATGCCGCTAAAGGCTCTCCAACCCCCCGATAGCGCCATCACGGGACCTGCCGATACCACCTCCGCCTAGGAGGAACCCCTTAATACTGTCCCGATAATAACAACATGCTAATACTGGGCTCGTAATACCAGACCCGGAAGTAACGTCATCGCGTCGGAACGGGAAATGCTCCGGCGGTCATCTTTAAAAACACAATCCATTGCAATCCTCCCAAATCACCAGTTGTTTCCAGGAGAGGCCAGTGGCAATACTTTCACCATGTAGAAGGCAACCCGGAAGACAACCCCCCCACCTGCGGAAAAAGTGCTTTTCTGATGCAGAATTGAACATGCTTGCAGACACCCTTGCTGCACATGCTGATGTGATAAAAGACCAGAACCTGAAGCATGAGGTGCAGCAGCGCAAGAAGGAGATCTGGCAGGAGGTAGCCCGCAAGGTCTCCGCTGTTAGAACCACGCCACGGACAGTGAAGGATTGCAAGAAGAGGTGGGATGACCTACGCCTCAGGGTCCATAATATTCTGTCAAGCAACAGGAGGGAGGCCATGTCTACAGGCGGCGGTCCCCACTCTCCTGCCAAACTGACCACCTGGGAGGAGACGGCAAGCACCTTCATCAATCTGGAGTCCATCGAGGGATTTGGGGAGATGGAGACGGGTGCGGCAACATCTGCAGATGGAGGTGAGTGACCCTGCAGATGCATGTAGGGGAAACCATGACGTAGCACAAGTGATGTGGAAGAGAGTCTAGGCAAGGCAATGCATGTCCCAACACACACATGAACATATTCTTGTCCAGTTGGAGGCCCAAACCCTGCCACACTGAAATGCATGCTGAATGCCAATCCCATTACCAACACACAGCCAACACACACAGACCTTGCCCATGTAATACACCACACAAACCCCAATACAACGGCATGCAGCAAATACCAAAATGCACCCTCATACTACCCTGTGTGACACACCTGCAAGACCTGAATGCATGATAAATGAAAAACTCCATGTCATGATGCCTGCCCCCGGAAGACCAGACCAGACCAGGCCCAGCAGCCCCGGAAGCAGGCATCATGCCACTTGGAGCATGCCCAAAAGCCCCAGTTAGGGGCTGTTTGGGTACAGTCCTGGCGCCTATGGCGCCAGGCTCATAAAGATAAAGTCAGTCCTGGCGCCATGGGCGCCAGGCTCATTGTTGATAACTTACCTGAAGCAGACCATGCTGCATACTCACCTGAGGCAGACCATGCTGCATGAAGACTCAAGGGACTATTTTGTTACTTGGGTGGGGCTGTGGAAGAATACTTACCTGGATCTTCTTCCAAGGCTATTTAAACCACGCCCGGACAGCCACACGTGCTTTGCGTTATTCTGCAGCTCCAGTCTTCAGCCACGCCCGCTTCAGTCATGGGACTCCTGAAACAAGAAGACAAAAAGGATAAAGGTTAGAACAGGAGTTTTAACTTTAATCCTTACCTGGATCCTGATCCATTTCGCCACGGGTCACAGAGGAAGATGTCTTCTTGGTCTATGGATCATAACTTTTGCCTTGACAATAATATATATCAGGTCTGCAAATGTATGTCTAAAGGGTTAACACAAAAAGTGGATTTAAAATGGTCAATATGAGTGATGAGTGAAGAAGGTTGCTGTTTTGAACTTTATTGGCATATAGCGTCAAATTTGCACTAATTTGAATATTCTTTTCTTTAGATATAATTGTGAAAAATTGTGAATAACAGTTCAGACGCCCCTGAAGAAGTGATTGTTTCACGAAATGCGTTGGGCCTTCCAAATAATAAATGTACTTGTTTTATGTCGAAGAAGTTTAATAGTGTCAGTGTATTTGATATATGATGACATTTGTTTACAATTATTTGTTTATGCAAATGTGTGGGATGGACAAAAAATGTTAATATAGTAAATCTACCAATTTTACCATATTATTAGGTCTCTCTTTAGAGCCACCCATATAGAGTGCAGAGGACGGGAGTTCCCATAATTGAGAACTTTTTTTTCTTTTTTGTATATAGTTACAACCCATATGCCAGGGTTGTTGACTTTCTCCTCTGCACCTTAAACTGCTTAAGTTTACCACCATTTGTTTCTAAAACAACAGCATTTATATTACGGTGTGCAGGATGTTTTCCTTTTTCCTCATCTTACTTGATCTCTCATCTGCCTTTGGCACGGTCAACCATGCCATCCAGGCTCAACAGTCTCCATGATAACCTGGGTATCACCGATCAGGCCCTGGCTTGGCTGACCTCTTTCCTCTCCGATAAACCCTCCCAGGTCCAACTTGGTTCCTTCCTCTCCTCTATCTCTACCTGTGGTGTTCCCCATGGGTCTAACCTCTCTCCCTGACTGTTCAACCAATACCAGGCACCCAATGCCGCTCTCTGCCCCAACTTTCAGTGCTATATGGATGACACTCATTTTCAGGCTCCCTTCTGCCACCTCTTCTCCTTCTCTCATCTCTGACTGTCTGTCTGCTATCCAGGAGTGGTGTGCCGCCAATGATCTCTGCCTTAATGCCAGTAAGACCAATATTCTCCTCATCGGCACACCAGCTCCCACCTTTCCTGTTACTCTCTAGCCGGCCTCTTTTCGCCCTCTTCTTGCTCCCACCTGTGAGGCTAAAAACCTCGGGGTCATCTTCGACTCCACACTCTCCTTCTCTCCTCACATCTCTGAAGTCTCTAAGAAGTCACACTACCAGCTACACCTCCTCAGAGGTATCCTTCCTTCCCTCTCCTTCCCCCAGAAGCTCACTGAGTCCAGAGCTCTGGTTTTCTCTAGGCCGGACTACTGCAACAGCCTCTTTCTAAATCTGCCTGCCTCTACTCTCCGCCCTCTGAAACTCATCCAGAACAGGACTGCGAGACTTGTCCTTGGCCTCAAGCCCAGGGATCGTATCTCTCCAGGACTGAAATCGCTGCACTGACTCCCAGTGGCTGCGAGGATTAAGTTCAAAACCCTCTGTATCGTCCACAAGACCTTCTGGGACCTGGGTCTCAATACCTCCAACACTCTCTTCCTAAATATCTTCCTTCTTGAGCTCTTCACTCATCCGCCTCGAACTCCCTTGGGGTCAGTCACTTCTCCAAGCAACGAGTGTTAAAATGGATTTCTGAACTCTGACCTGGTGGGCAGATGTTCAGAAGGCCAGTCTAGTTTCTTGGAACAGGGTAACCTCTGGACAAGCCAGACCAATCAAGGTAGCGATCGCGGCGGTCAAGACTAGGACTCAGGAGGGGTGAGGGTGACTGAAGGACCTCAATGAGCACACAGAGCAAGGACACTTACAAATTACTCCCAGGCAGGTGTTTATATTAAAAATATAGACACATTTATTACAAGGCCTTTGTAACTCAGCACACAGTAAAATAATCACAGTAAACCAATACAACACAATCAATACAATGTATATACAAGACCATTGGGGTCTAAAGGGTTAACTGCACGAAATATGTCGACAACCTAGAGGGAAGGAAACAGGCAGTGCAGGTAGTCCTTAGGCCCCTTCGACATCAACAACACACCTAACTAAGAGGCAGTCCAAGCCCTAAGAAGAGGGGAGCCTTGTGCTCAATAGTACATGCAAAGCAAGCGCACGCGGTTATTCCTATGGGCAAAACGGGGTCTCTTCAGGGGTCTCTAGCAGCTCAGAAAGGTGGGTGAGGCGATGAAGAATAGATTCCCACTATTCAGGGAGGACTTCCACTTGAAGGCAGAGGCAGTTCCAGAGTTTGGGAATAGTTTGCTAGTTCGCACTAGCAATGGAAAGGAGAGGGGCCCCCAGGGGCCAATCGTGTGTAAAAAGGGGCCCTTGCACAAGGGGCCACCGGTTAAGGTTAGAAGCACTCACCGGTTCCAGGCGCAATAAGACACAAACTTTGCCAGTTCACTCCACTTTGCTTGCAGGTTCGAATGCGACAAAAAGGACGTCTCTACGGCTTTCAGTTCCGAAGATACAGTGATGATTCCCAAACGGGACAGTGGCGATTTCTCTGCTCCCAGTGGATTAAACGTCCCAGTTCCACTGCATCAGGCTTCAGGGGCAAGAGGGTCACAAATGCAGCGCACCTGCAAAGATTGTTGCCGCGGCTGGGCAACACGGTAACTGCATTTATTCCAGGCCTTGCGCACTCGTCTCGCTTCAGACCTGGGAATGCCAAGTGTACGAAAATTCGGTGTGAGGGTGCCGCGGAAACAGAGCTAGCAGTATACCAAGTTTCGAGGGACTCCTCGAAACGGCAGCGGTGACAGAGCAAAGCAACTGGGTAAATTGGTCAGTCCACTGGTTGGCCCAGGGACACTTTCGAGAAAGCTTACTTGCAGGTTTTGATGAAGGTGCCAAGAATAGTAGGTCGAAGTGTCTTCGCAGACCTTCTAGGAAAATCAGATGCAGAGGTGTCCCACGGGACGACAGCGGGCTCAGGGTGCCAAACCTTCCAGTGGGTCACCAGCGGTTCCTCGATTCAGCTTCGTAGTTTCAGGATACTTGGATCCTATCCTTCGTACAGTGAGAACTCCAGAGATCGACATGGTATGGGTGTTTTTGGTCTCCTCTTATCCAAAGTTCCTTTCGTGCCAAAATGAAGAGGACCCAAAGGGAGACCTGCTCACAGACACACACACTCCATATGTGGCCGAATCAAGGACCACGGTGGTCCCAGTCATTCATGTTATGTTATGTTATGTTATTAAATTTCTATAGCGCTACAAGCCCTGAGGCATCCAAGCGCTCCATCACAAGCAGAGAGGTCAGTGAGGACAACCGAAGATGTAGGTTAAATGAAAAGTTCTGTCTTCAAGAGTTTCCGGAAAGCCAGGTGATTGCTCTCTGTACGGAGCCCTAACGGTAGATTATTCCAGGCCTTAGCCACGAGCACCGGGAAAGAACGTCCATTTCCACGGGCTTTCTTAGTCCTTGGCACCTGCAGACTTAGAGTCGTTGTAGAGCGCAGATTTCTTGCCGGTTGATATATCATGATTTTGTCCTTCAAATAATTAGGGACTGTTCCATAGATGCATTTATGACCTAACGTCAATAATTTAAAGGAAATCCTGGCTGATACTGGGAGCCAATGTAGCTCCCTTCTCGCGTTAGAGGTGGGTTCATGCCTCTTCATACCGTATATTATACGTACAGAGGCATTTTGTATTTTCTGCAATTGCTGTACGTCTTCTCTACTAGCCCCCCCCCAACAGAGCATTGCAATAGTCAAGTCGTGGCAAAATAACGGCTCTGACCTGTTTGGCTCGGTTGTTTTCAGAGATAAGAGGGGCGACCTGCCTCAATACTCGTAGATGATATTGGGTATTTTTTACTATAGCATCCACGTGTACGCCTGCATCCAAGGAAGCCTCCATATAAACACCTAATGTTTTTACCTTGCCAACAACTTCAATAAAGCTATCATCAACCTGAAAGCCAGTGAAGGCGTTAGCTAGTCCCTCTCTCGGTTTATTGGGCCCGTAGATCATTAGTTCCGTCTTTCCTGCATTTAGGCATAGGCAGTTTGTGGTCATCCAGTCTTTTATTACACTGTATAACTTATTTAATTTGAGTTGGTCTGCTTGATGGTCACCTGAAAGTTCCATTGACAACTGGAAGTCATCTGCATAGTTGGTGAAAAAATAGCCCAACTTCTCCAATTCTCTGCATAGAGGGGCAATATAAATGTTAAAAAGCAAGGGCGACAGACAAGCTCCTTGTGGGACGCCACAAAGGATAGTCTCTACTTCCGAGAAGGCCTCGCCCCAATGCACCCTGGAACTTCTACTCTCTAAAAAAGATCTCACCCAGTTAACAGTTTCAATGGCCAAGCCGCCGGTATCCCACAGTCTATGTAGTAGAATCTTATGATCTAAAAGAAGCACTGAGATCAAGTAATATTAACAGGCCTAATCTACCTTTCTCAATTAGTGATAGCATCTGCGTCTGGAGATCGATCAAGGCGCTCTCTGTGCCATGGAAGCGGCGGAAACCCGATTGCCTCCCGTGCAACCTTTCCGTGTTTTCAATATATGATTGAAGTTGAGAGGTAGCAACCTTATCTACCAGTTTCAGAAAGAAAAGAGTGTTGGTAATTGGACGATAGTTAGCAGCATCTTTAGGATCCAAGCCAGCTTTTTTTAGAAGGGGGGTAACAGCCACTGATTTAATGGCTTGTGGAACTGTACAATGCCTAAAAGAGGCGTTTACAAATCTGCACAAAAATGGTGCAAAGATGTTTTGATGATCTAATATGATTTTCGATGGAATCAAGTCTCCTGGACAACTGGTAGGATTCATAACTCTCATGATGTTTTCAATCTCATGGCACTCCAGACTCTCTTGCCCCCAGGATGTGTATTGGACTCAGACGTTCCAGCCCACAAACTGGAGGCACACACACAAGGCATGCAGAAGCCAGCGAAAGCATTGCGTTTCGCAGGAAAATGCATGACCAAATAAGGACTAACCCGGGTCGACTCGACCTGGGGAAGGTGAAGGGGCAAGATGGCCAAAGGACAGGACAAAGAACCTCGTGGCATGGCCATTTTGGAGCCAGGCCACCTATTCGTTCCAAACGCGGTTAAAATGACAGGAAAGGATTAAAAATAATGCGAAAAGATAGCTGCTACCAGCCCTGTCCATAACACATCTCACAAAAAGTCCATTGGGAGTATCTACAGCCTTTGGAAATCACTAAGGGACCCAAGTGTGCTATATGGTAAGATACATTGCACACTTGTTACATGTTGCAGAAAAGTTGCAACAGTGGAAAAGGACTAAGGGAAACAAAGTCTCCCAGTACTGACTGTCTTAAGGGCATGTCAGTTTCCCCATTAAAAGTGAGTGAAAGCCCAGAGGAGTGCAGCTGAAGGCTGTGCTTCTCTGGCAAAGTCACACTATGGTGTCTAAACAGCAGCAAAAAGTTTGGGGGTTGACACATGGAGGGAAAGTTACCTACAATTATGAAATCTTTCCTAACACTCGCCCTTCCAAAACTAAGGACAGGGGGAACTAATCCACCCCTGGATGAGTTTCCTGTTCAGGTCAGTTAAACATTCTGGACAAACCATCATCATTGCTATGTTGGACACCTGGCCTATGATCAAAAATGAAGTCAAAGCATTGCAGACTTATGGACCACCTAAGCAACTTTGGATTCTCTCCCTTCATGTTCATTAGCCACTTTAAGGGCTTATGGTCAGTTTTCACAGTGAAGTGGGTCCCATAGAGGTAGGGCATCAGCTTCCTAAGGGCCCACACAACAGAGAAACATTATCAGGCCGATTCATGGAATTAATGTGCGCCGAAAACTTCGGCGCAAGCGTGCGAAAACGTGCAATTGCAGTGCAATTGCGAAATTTGCAGGGAAACCAGCGCACATCGATTCATGGAAGTCCGTGCGCGAGAAAAATATTGGATGTGCGCTGAAAAAGTGCGCGGCGCACAGGTCATCTAACGTCGTGCGCCGCGGCCACAGCGAAATCGCACATCGCGCGGCGCACATAACAAAAGTAGGCGGAACACAGGGCGTGACACGCGGAATGGGGAACAACTCGTGAAAATATGGGCGTCACGGGGGAAGTACAGGAGGCAAGTGCGTGGAACGCCCACACGCTCGCCTACAACACGTATTCATGGAATCGAATAGGGCAAACCAGCACACGGGCAAAGACGCGCACAGGCCCATACACGTCCGCCACACGAAAGCAGGCAGCAGCGTCCCTGGGCATGAAAAAAATGTGCGCCAAAATGTGCGCTAACAAAAAGCACGTATACACAGCTCTGATGAAAGTCCCATACTGTGGCCCTCTAGGACAAATGAAGTGCAAAGGGGTATGCGACAAACACGGACACAAGCTGTGTGAATAATAGTGTGTGCGTGTATTTCGTGGGTGCGCGGGAAGTTTAACACGCGATCGGGCCTGGGGGAGCGGGGTACGTGTATTTCAGGGGCTTGCGGGAAGATGAATGTGTGTAATTCCTTTGAATGTCAATGTGTTCTATGGGCTATGGGGTCTTTTACTCCATAGGGTCTCATATGTTTTTCTATGTGTGTTACACTTCACCCTCCGTGCCGTAACACTGGGGCGTCCTAGAGGATCCCCACCATAGACTCCATACCCGGGGACTGACTACTGTCTCCCCGGGCATGTAAAGTCACAATTGGCTTTACTAGACCTAAATTTACTAACAGAACTAGTACAAACCATCCTATTGTGGACGTACTAGTAGGGGTACTTCGATTACTCCTGGGTCTGTTATTCGAGGGGGCACTGTCCCGTCCCCCTTCGTCGAGTTTTGGCTGGTGGCAGTGGAAACTACTTGTTATATTCGACCCCATTGTTGGAGGTTAATACTCTTTCTCGTTAATCTCTAACATACCACCGGTTTGTTTATCTTAAATAAATCTATCGGTTGGTATTTTCTGCCAGAACTCGGATTTTAAAATGGCGTCTGTGTTCATCTCTGTGACTCCTAAACCAAAGGTTGAACCCTTTGTTCCACTTTTGGCGGGCTTCTGTACAGAGGCCCTCCAAAGTGGTGCCATTCTGTCTGGGTACCACGGGGGGGTGGGAGGGGGTTTTAGGCACCCTGGACAGAGTTGCCTTGCCAACTCAAGTCGCACTCTGGTGTGATTGGCCCAAGTGGTGAGCCTCCCCGCTCACCACTCAGCGTGTGTTGATTGACAGCTAGGCTGAATGAATGGGGGTGTGCTGCATAAAAGCAGGGCTTTTGGGACTGGATCTTCAGAAGTCGCCACAGGACCTAAGAATCCGACGAGGGTAAAGCTGAGCCGACCTGCAACGACGACACCTCCGGTGGAGCCCTGCTGAACCGACTCACCACTTCCCGACGACAGAGGAGATCTCCCCGCCGGAGAGTCTCTTCCCCTGACTGGTGGGAACAACCAGTCCCCTTTGCTTTTTCTTCATTCCAGGACGTAGTGGTCGAATTGCCCGTGCAGAGCACCCCGGCAACCGGATAGCCACTACCCCTGTACCGCGACCAAAAGGTGGTGCCTTGTGATGGAACACTCCGCGGCTGGTCTCTTCCCTGGTGGTGCAACGATTTTCAACTTTCCTTGGTCGACGAGATCATCTCTTCTCTTGGCAAAGCCCCGACCTGCATCCACCACCAGGAACAACTGCCCCCGCCGGAGCTGTCTCTCCACAAACAACGTACCGTGTCCGCCGGGCTCCCCTTGTTTCGGTTAGCGTGAGGTGTATTAATCCTTGCCTCCCCATTGGGTCGCCTCCAAGCTTTCTTAACTTTCTGTTCTGAACTGGTCCAATCTTTCTATAACAATTTGCGACAAAGACTCGAAGTGCATTTCCACTGTAATACTTTTTGGGACATATCGCCTTGCCTCTCTCTGAGTGGGCCTGGCCTCTGAACTTTGTGATCTACAGTACACCGTGCCTTACTTGCCTTGCATTTGTTCGTAAAAGTGTTGGTACCGAGTTGATTTCATACCCTGCCTTTTCTCTCCCGTCCTAACGAATACTGGAGTGCCATCTAGGTTAAAGCATTTACCTCTGTCTGCAAATAAGTGGTGCCATTGAACCTAGACTTGTCGAACTATTGTTAGAGGGATTGACTTACTTATAGTAATTGTGATTGAAGTTGTTTACCGTATTAGTGCCAGTGTGGTTTCCCTAGATGTGTTTTTTATAAATAAATAACTATATATCTTTACACCGAAGCCTTGTTCCGTGTTTGCTTGTTCTACTGTGTGAATTGCCCTATTTTGTATACTCCACATACTGCCTAACTCTTCTTGAGGGAAGTCTGACTGCTCAGCCACAGCTACCAAGTTAATCTGTGTGGTACAGACTGCTACCAAGTGGGTTTACTGCCAAACACCTGTAGTCCTAAATCTTTTGCAGTGGTCCCAGAGGGAACTGCACAGGTTTCCGCCTAACACTGGCGTACAGCGGTGGGATTTGTATCGAGTATACAGTTTAGAGTGCTTGTCAACACTTTAGGATAACTAACCACAAAGCTTAGCACTAAAAAGCAACTTTCAAAAACATGTCTACTATGGAAGTTTACGAGCCCTCTGTAGACAAGAGAATCTTTCTGTAAAAGGCAAGAAAGTAGAACTGATAGCGAGATTGCTGGAAAACCAAAGTCTGGGTAGTGGTTCAGAGGAACCAACTTCTCCAGCGAATGTAGAAAACAGTAATGGTATTCATCTGAATCAAAGTCTTGTCACTAGTCTTAGTCACTCTGAGCCTCTGTCTGCCTTACCTACTGTACCTATGGGGCCCATACCAGGTCCCACATGTAACCCTGCTTATTTTGAACTTGAAAAAATGAAGCTCGAATTAGAATACAAATGGTTCTTGGCTCAATCTGAAAGAAACCAAGAGCTCGAGTTCAGACAGATGAATGCCCAGGCTGAGCAGAAGCAAGCTGAGTTAAGACTCAGAGAAATAGAACTTAATCACGAGTTAGAGATGAAAAAGTTGTCTGTGGAAAATGCTTCTCTCTCCTCTGGTTCCTCTAGAAGCTCCAGTCCCAAAAGACCCCGGATGCCGAAGGAATTAGGGGGTATGTATGAACCGAGATTGGATGTTTTGGATTGGTTAAAATTGTTTGACTACAATCATGTGCTCCAGGACCTCACCGGGAATGATTTACTTCCCTGGTTGTTCTCTAGGCTCCCCCCGTAATACACGTTCCCCTCTTGGCGTTTGCTGTTTTGGCAGTCCGGTAAACTGGTTTTGGGTTGTCGCAGATCTTTGCGCTGGATTGGGGATTTTGATGCCTTTTCCTTGCGCAAGGGCGTTCTTGGGGGAGTAACTGGTGCTGTTGCAGGGTCGCTGCGCCACTCTGCACCACGGCTGGTTTTGGAGGCTAAAATCCATGAATACGCTGTGCGCTGAAATGGATTTTATCGCACGCGGCTGGCGCAGTCTATCGCACTGGAACACTGTGCGCCAGCCGCCTGCGCCACTTTTGTGCGAATTTCCATGAATTACCCTGTATTTATCTACTGTGGACCATCTGAGCTCTGTGCCCTTAAGCTGGCGAATAATGAAGCCAGTAGGGTGTGCCTTACCCGTCTCATCTACTTGTGATAGTACAGCTCCTATCCCAGTGTCAGAGGCATCTGTCTGCACAATAAAAGGTCTTTGGTAATCAGGGGCCCTGAGGACAGGAGTCTTTGAAGACTTTAGTATTCCTCTTTACTGTGTTCTAAGTGTTAGGGTGAGAGTAGGAGATTTTGGACCGGGACGGTATAAAGTAAAGTTTGACTGATAGTTCTAGAAATGGCACATGTCCATTCTACATCAGGGCACTTAAGGACCACGAAAAATCAGAACCAAATGATTCCACGGTTCTAATGGCCAGGAGTACATGTGGATGTTAGGAACTTTGTCGCTACATGTGCACTGTGTCTGAAGACAGCTACACATAACATACCGCCTGCCCCATTACAACCACTCCCGATCATAGAGATCCCTTTCTCAAGAATCGAGAAGGTTATTGTGGGGCCCTTAGAAACATCAAGACTATTGAACAAATATATCCGGATGACTGTGGATTATGCTACCGATACCCAGAAGCATAAGCCATGAAAAATAACACCTCCAAGCAAATATTAAAAGATTTGATCCCTTTTGTTTCCCAGGTGGGCTTTCCCAAGGAGATCTTGACTGATCAGGGCAGTACATTTATGTCCAAGTTCATGGCTGTTGTGAAAATGCATTTATTCAGGTTAGCCTTAAGTTCCTCCAATTTTGCTAATACTTTCCATCTCATTCCATTACATTTTGCGATGTCCTATTTAGAGCTGGAAGGAATACGTTCACTGCACATAAGTGTTGAGCCACACAGAAATGTTGCAAAGAAAGATTAGCTAATTGTTTATACACCTTTGGGTCTTGAACAGCCTGGACCAGCAAGATAATATATACAGTGGGCCTTCTCGTCTGCAGCTTTTAACTGTGTGGGTCTCACAAATTAATAATAAGAATAATTTATGACACAGGAGATGTTCTGTTTTTACCAGGAAAGGGCTATCCTAAAGAAACTGTAAAACACACGTGACACAGTAACCCTCGGCCATGAAAACAAAGATAATATTGGTAGGAATCTCTCCTTTCAGGGAGAACAGTCTGTAGTCTTGTACAGACAGAAAGTTCTTCACCAAAAACACTATAAATAGCAGGGAGCTGTAAACTATCTATGACATGGCACTCGCAGCAGAACTTATGTAAACTGTGGTACATAAAACACGTGATTTCCTTTCTGTAAATGGCTCACTTCTGCACAGCTATTGCTGGGTAGAACCTGAGTCCGCTTGAAGCAAATAAACTCTGTTGTGTTATACTTATCTCTGTGTCTGTTGACGTTATCTTATTTGCAGTACAGTTAACAGATGTTGGTTATATTTTACAATTGGCGCCCGGGACAAGGGGCCATTTTGAGGATGATCTATCGTATTTCGAGGACAGAGTGACCAAGCATTGGGACCACTGAGTAGCGGAGATCCCTGCCAAATCTGAGACAAAGTTTCTTGCAGCTGCTACTGGTGATCCAAATCGGCCTCTCCGCTCAGTGAGCATCCCGATGAGGGTTTTGGACCGTAGTTTTGTCCCTTTTGAAGACCACCAGCCACGGATTTCATTTTGATGGGGGAAGTTTGATTTTGATTACAATCAGGTGAGTTTGTTTTGAGTTGGTAGTACAAAAATATTTTGCTAAATATTTGCCAGGTGAGATACCGTTGTGTGTAGAAATGCCTGGTTTCGTAAAATGCGCACTTGTTGGCCAATGTTGTGCTGCTGTAGAACACCACCCACTAGGTTAGAATATGGACAGCCTACCCCACCTGAAGGAAGGTTCTCCCTCTTATGACATGTATATTAAATATGAGTTAGGAGCAATTGTTTTTAATAGTCGTTGGCATCGCCAGACACATACTGATTTACAATGGCCTGATCATGGCTCATTTGAACTGGCAAGGATACATCAATTTGGAGTCCATTTTATTGCAGAAAAAAGCAAGGCAAGCTGCTTTTGATGTGGTTAGGGATTGGTGCAAAGAGGCAACCCATCACATCAAATGTAGACAGAAGCAGGCTCGCAGACATATGACCCAAAAAGAAAAGGCTTTAGTGCTTGACCAAAAGGAACATGAAGACTGTGATAGGGCAACAGACTGAGCAATACAGTTAGACATATGCAGAATATGCCCACCCAAAGAGCTGCACACAGTTGATAAATTAATTGATGCACTATTAAGTGAAGGACGAGAACATCCGACTGCACCACCTCCCTGTGTACCTTCGGGGCCAGCGCTACCTCGACAAGTGCTGCATGTACCCAATACTGACTCTTGGCCTCTTGCACCTCCACACACTGGAGCTCCTTAAAGCTACTCCACCTAGCTCCCCTGCCGCTACCATATCCAATACCCCTCTACTGCAATATTCATGCCTACTTAGTGATCAGAGAGCAGGGCTTCATAGCGCTCTGACGGAGAAGAAGAAGGCAAGGTTAGAAGAATCAGCAGAAGAGTATATACTGGAAGGGACTGAATTAGCTGAATTAACTGACTACCGTACCCCTGAACAAAAATATATATTAGAACACATGGGAAAAACACTTGCCCGAGAATGGTGCAAACTCACTGATACCGCAGTACCCAGAGAATTGCAACATTTAAGTCATTCAGCATGCACCTCCAATACAATAGAAGAGGCACATCAGCACCTATCTGAGCTGTTCTCACATAAGGAGTTACTACATGAACTACAGAGAGCAAAGCTAGATGCTTTAGGAATATCTAGTGTTTTAATAAACAGCACATTCATTCAGAAGAGCACTCTCCACAAACAAGGTGGAATTACTGCAGAAAAGTGCATCGTAATTAGAGACGCTCTTAGATGGATTTCTAATCTGCCCTATGGAGATCCATGACACGTTTAAGCAATACTCCCCATCCATTCAGAAACCGGTATTACAAATAATGGCTGAATACCTACAAGACAAATACATTAAAAAGAAATTGTGTTGTACAACGGATGTTATGAAAATATATGAGCACACCTTGCACACTGCACTCACTTCCCCGTACCTCAACTTAGCTTTACTGCTCAACAATAGGACTGAAAAGGCCACCGCTCAGATGCCCATGAGAGAGGTGCCTCAGACACTTGTCCCACAAAGAAAGGAGCCAGCCAATGGTAACAGTTGCAGCACACTATATTGAACAATTTGTATATGTCCCCTTTTCTAGGCAAGAAGTTAACACGATTAAGCTATCTATCCCAGACATAAGGAAAAACCCCACCGGGTTCGATAAGGAAACACAGTCGGTCTTCGCTTCTTCAGTTTTAAACTTAAAAGATATACATTTTTTATTTCTCATCATTTTACCTTTTGATTAATTGGTAGCAAATCAGGAACATTGATGTTAATGGGGCATCGGGGGGTGGAGGGGAGACATGGGCAGTACTTATCGCTGCCAACATACAGAGAAAAGCTGGTGAGAAACCTCCAGAGAAAATATTAGCATTACCTAACGCCATCCTTGCTAAACCAAACACATTAGTACCAGAGAAAAGAATGATATGGGACAAATTAACAGCCTGCATGCAAGGGAAATCTGAGGGGGCAACAGAGTATTTCAATATATTTGAGCAGATGTTTGCTGACCACCGCGAACACGATTTGAATCGGCAAATAGATTGTTTGTTGACAAGTTTGTACGTGCTCTCTTGCCTGAAATTCAGTGTCAAATCCTGGCTTCGGAGTGTGCCTGGTAAACAAAGACACCTTCCGAGATACTGCTGATGGCTCCGTTTTAAGAGAACAGAGTTAACACTGAGAAGTAAAGGATAGAAAAGAAGAAAGTGGATCTAACTAAGATATTGTTACAGCAGGTAGCTAGAGGACAGCGAGGATATGCCCAAAATAAGGGGCAAGTTATGCCACACACTGGGATAGTGAATGAGAACCAGTGCACCTAATGTAAGCAGGAAGGCCACTGGAGGGCGCAATGCCCAATACTCCAGCAGAAGGGAAACAGTATGTATGCGAGACGAGGAAGAGGACAATGGCATGCAGGGACCGAATAGAAGCTATTTTTTCCAGCCTCCACAGTTCAGCTATAATAAAGCAAATACAGACACACAGTACACAACTATGTTCGCCAGCATTTTGAATAACACTCTCTCATAGAATTATTTTTCCGACGACTACACATCTGACGACATATTGTTTGGTGAGGACAGCCCAAAACAGGGGCTGGATCCTAACCCTGTCAATCAAAAAGGACTCAACGGTGCAATGAAGGTTGGGGAAGGTGGGGATAGGCCACATACATTTCTTGTTGATACTGGTGCACAGAAGTGCTCCATTGATCACCTATAGGTTCCAGATATTCATCTGTAGGGTTCACTGGCACACCTCTAATAAGTCTGGTCCTCAAACCAGTGCTTATTTCTCTGGGACCTGTGAGAAACCTGAAGGTGTCTCACCTGCTAGTCCCCAGGAATCTGTCATCCAGGTGGCCAGGACACACGCCCATCACTAATGGATCCAGTTCCTGAGGGTGGACCATTGCGGAAGGATCACCTGGATTGTGGAGGGGTCTTCGGGGAGTAGAGGTGGGACACCAAAGGGAGAGATGTGGTCTCCCCTTCCTTATGACACCTTTTCTCCATCCTACCAGGTAGGATATCTAGAAAACCAACCCTCTGCCCCCCTTTTCCGACACAAACACTTTCTCACAAGCAGTCCATTGAGAGCGACAATGGACTAACACCAGAGCTGTATAACTGACATGTCCCTAATTATTTCTCTTTGGGGTTGCCCCACACTAAGGTGATAATCCCTCCTACAAAGTGGGGATACAATGTATATAATCTACAAAAGGAAGGGATAAACAACATATAAATGACACAATAAGTGTGCCCTTGGCAAACAGTCTCTTTACGCAATCTCTCAGCAAATATGGGCTGCGCACTGTGTGTTCAAATACAAACTAGATGTTTCCTAAAATATTATTTTAATTCATTTTCATATTAGAGCACAAGTAAAAAAAACATTAAAAAACACATATGCACAACGTAGCAGTATACAATCATAAAATTATTTCACCTCACAAGATCAAGGGCCTCATTACACGGAAGGCGGTGGTCCAGGGTGCTATTAGCACCCTGGACCATGCCGGTAAAATACCGGCACCGCCTTGGCGGAAAGGGGATTTACCGCCCCATTCCAAGGTTGGAGGGGCGGTAAATCCCCTTTCCGCCATTGCCCTTCCCATTGCAATTTTGCGGTGCCGTAATTAGCTCCGAGGTCCCTTAGCGGGTTTGTATTTAACGCCTGCAAAAAGCAGGCGTTAAAACTCCAACCCGCTAAGGGACCTCGTAGTATGGCGGTAAGGGTTAACGGTCACCGTTGCCATTAACGGTGACCGTTAACCCTTACCGCCGTCCGTGTAATGAGGCCCCAAGTCTAAGATACTTGATGTAAACACAATGGCAACTTAATTAATCTTATTCCCCATTGTGTCAACAAAGCCTTACTTATATATTATGTTACTTTGTTATGTTACTTTGCATTTATATAGCGCCTTATGTACCATTGGTATAGTCTCAAGGCGCTGGTAGGTTGAACGCCCTCAGGAACCAAAGTTCAAGTCAGTAGAGAGAATAGAGTCAAAGGTGCGTGTGCGCACTGGATATGTGTGCAGCTCGTGTGGCATTCGTGTGATAGCTGCTTCTTAGCGGTAGGTGTGGTGGTTGGGAGATCAAGAATATGTGTTAGTTCTGGTTTTTATCCAGACCGATTCTGGCTGCATCAGGCCTGAGGAGGGTGTGCAACCAGCAGTGTTTAGTTAGGGTGATGGGGAGTATGAGGCAGATGATGGTATGAGAACAGCTATACCGAATGGTTTCATAGTATCGCTGTGTTCTAATTGAGTGGTGGTGTAAAGAAGAGAGTAAGTGTGGATATGTGATATGGTGTTTTACCGTAGGTGCTTGAGATCGGGCTCACTCCAATAGTTCCATGTACTCCATCCATTCCATGTCCTCCGACTGTTCCATGTATTACGACCGTTTCAAGCACTGAAAACCGTTCTTTTCCATGCTCTTTCAAACATTCCATACACTCCAAACCATTCGCTGTAAGTCACACCATCCTCTGTACTCCAATCTGTTCCATGCACTCCAATCCGTTCCATGCACTCCATCCGTTCCATGCTCCGAATTCTATCCCTACTTTGCACTCTACACCCGCTCCGCACGTGCACCATCGTCTACATCCGCTCAACACCCTACATTGGCTCAACACCATCATGACTTACATCCGCTCAACACCCTAAATATGATCAGCACCAAGCTCTTATCTGTTCCACGCTCTCATCCGCTCTATTCTCTCATTCATTTTGTGCTCTCATCCGCTCCACGCACTCATCCGCTCCACGCACTCATCCGCTCCACTGACTCATCCGCTCCACGGACTCATCCACTACATGGACTCATCTGGTCTACACACTCGCCCGCTCCATGCACTCGCCCGCTCCACGCACTCATCCGCTCCACGCACTCAGCCGCTCCACGCACTCGGCCGCTCTGCGCAGTCATCCGTTCTACGCACTCGTCTGTTACGCACTCATCTGCTGTACGCACTCATCCGCTCCATGGACTCTTCCGCTCCACGCACCTGTCTGCACAATGCACTCATCTACTCAACGCATTCATCCACTCAACGCACTTCGTTCATTCATCATGCATTATCGGTTCAGACCATGTCACTTGTCGTACTCACTCGATCCGTTCCGTGCGCTACATCTGTACTTCAGCTTTGCACAGAGGGGATATTAGGCACACTTCTAAATTCAACTTTGTACAGAGAGGATATTTAGGCAACCAAATCAATTTTATACTTCTAAATTCAGCTTTGAACAGAGAAGAAATTAGGCACACTTCTATGTTCAAGCAAGGCACACTTCTATGTTCAAGCAAGGCAGGCTATAAGGCACACTTCTAAATGCAACTTTGCACCGAGAGGATATTAGGGACTCTTCTAAATGCAACTTTGCAGAGAGAGGGTATTAGGCACACTTCTAAATTCAGCTTTGCACCGAGGGGATATTAGGCACACTTCTATATTCAACCAGGGCACGCTATTAGGTGCACTTCTAAATTCAACTACGGCATGCTATTAGGCACATTTCTAAATGCAACTTTGCACAGAGAGGATATTATGCACACTTCTAGATTCAACTTTGCACAGAGAGGGTATTAGGCACACTTCTAGATTCAACTTTCCACAGAGAGGATATTAGGCACACTTCTAAATTCAACTTTGCACAGAGAGGATATTATGCACACTTCTAGATTCAACTTTGCACAGAGAGGGTATTAGGCACACTTCTAGATTCAACTTTCCACAGAGAGGATATTAGGCACACTTCTAAATTCAACTACGCACAGAGAGGGTATTAGGCACACTTCTAACTATGGCATGCTATTAGGCACACTTCTAAATGCAACTTTGCACAGAGAGGATGTGAGGCACACTTCTATGTTCAGGCAAGGCACTGTTACGCTCACCTGACTCCCACGGAGGCGCTGGCCTGGTTTGCGCTGCTGTGACCTCTTCTAAGGTGATGCGCAGGGTTCGGAAGATGGACTGGACCGGGCCCCTAAATCTGGCTTGTCTGGCTCGCAGAAGGATCCTTCTGTAGGCGAAAATAGGGAATTAACTGTCTGTGGGGTAATGCAATTGGCCTCCCACTTTCCCCTCTCACCCTCCTTGAAACCCTTCTGTGATTTCTCGTAGCGTCTCACCTTAGGGTCTGGAAGGACGAGCTCTCCATCCTGCTTCTGATGCAGGGGCGCGTTGGTATCCAGTTACTTCACTGGATTTTCGGATTGGTGAGAACCAAACTTGCTTGGCTTCCAGGTAAGTTTTTTGATAAGAGGTTCCCCTTGTGTCCATGCATTAATGTACTAATGCTAGTGTCTTTTTCCCCATAGGGGCTGGGGTACGGAATGCCGGGGAACAGGCACCGACCCGAGATGAGAGGTGAAATCCTTGTAGAAATCAGGTAAGTCTTTAATGAGCGTTTTTTGGTAATGTATTTTCATTCGCTCATTAACGCTGATGTCTTTTTTTCCCCTAAGGGGCCGGGGTCCGGGGTCCGGAAATGCCAGGATGCGGCGTGGACCCGAAATGAAGAGGGAATGAATCAACAGGTAAGTCTTAACATGGAGATTTAGCTTTCCTTATTCCCTTCTCTCTCTCACCTTTTGTTCTCGTGTTTTTCTCCCTAGGCGCTGGGGCGTGACTGCGAATCCGGATGATCGCTGCTGAACATGGAGGCGCCCTGTGAAGGTGAGTGGAATGCGGCGCTGCAGCGATCGACGCGATGAGCTTTTAAATTAAAGTCTTCCTTTTCAGGATTGTCGGCGAGATGTCTCCGGGATGCGGATTTAGCAGGTAAGGACTTTTCCTTCTTCTGTTCTCTTCTTCTCTTCCTTTGCAGGTGATCCAGGATGCTGGCAGGCATGGCAGAAGTCAGGATGCAGGAGCAGACACGGTGAGCGTCCAGCTGCTAGATGCAGAACAACGCGAAGTACGTGTGGCTGTTCGGGTGGGGTTTAAATAGCCTTGGAAGAAGTTCCAGGTATGTATCCTTCCTCCAATCAGGTATGTATCCTTCCCCGACCACGCCCGGATGGTAAATTAGTCCCACAGGTAAAGTAGTTCCTTTCAGGCCTCAAGGAGGCCGGGATCCTGCAGCATGGTCTGCATCAGGTAAGTGCACCCAAGCATTCCCATAATGAGCCTGGCGCCTATGGCGCCAGGACTGATGTCTTTTATGAGCCTGGTGCCATAGGCGCCAGGACACTGTCCAAAGGGCCCCTATATGGGGTTTCTGGGTCCTTCCTTGGGGACTGGATGTCCGCTTTCGGGGATGCCGGGCTTGAACCGGCTCCACGGGAGCGGGCATCATGACAGCACTCCCCCCCCCAAGGCCCCTCCCAAGGTTGTTCCCTCTGGGGGTTTTGGTTTGTCTGGGAAGAGTCGGTGGAATTTCCTGACTAATCGAGGTGCATGCACATGGTCGCTGGGTTCCCACGACCTCTCCTGAGGTCCGTACCCCTTCCAATCAATTAGGTAGAACAGTTTTGACCTAAACATTTTTGAGTCTAAAATGTTCTTCACTTCGAATTCGGGCTCCCCATCTATTAGAATAGGTTCTGGAGGTTTGAGTAGTCGGGTTCCGGGTACCACTGGTTTCAGAAGTGACACATGAAAAACAGGGTGAATTCGCATACTAGCTGGTAAATCAAGTTTAACAGCCACTGGGTTAATTATTGCCGTAATAGAATAAGGTCCCAGATATTTTGGGTTAAAAGTTCGAGGCCCTTTGAGTGGTAAATTTCTGGTAGCTAACCACACTTGATCCCCAATCTGATACGGAGGTACTTCACTCCGATGTAGATCAGCATTCTCCTTGTATTTTCTCTTGGCTTGTTGGAAATGCGTAGTTGCCTCTTTGAAGGCTTGGGTAATTGTAGAATGCAGATGTTCTACTGCAGGCATTCCGAGGTTCTGAGGTGAGTCAAGGTTTGAGGTTCGAGGGTGATGCCCAAAAAAAGTATAAAAAGGACTGTGGCCAGTTCCAGAGTATACCGAATTATTATATGCGTATTCGGCTATCCAAAGAATGTCTTTCCAGTTGCTTTCAGATTGCTGTAACATACACCGTAAGTACTGTTCAAGGGTCTGATTTGTCCTCTCGGTCTGACCATCGGTCTGAGGGTGGTGACTGGTCGATAATCTTACGTCGATCTGCGCCATTTGACAACATTTGCGCCAGAAGTGGGAAATGAATTGGCTTCCCCGGTCAGAGATTACTATAGATGGGAATCCATGTAGCCGAACAATATTTTCGAGGAATTCTTTGGCAGGACAGAAGCTGAAGGTAAACCTTTCAAAGGAATAAAGTGGGCCATTTTGGAAAACAAATCCACAATTACCAGAATAGTATTGTACCCCGAACAAGGAGGCAGGTCTGTAATAAAATCCATTGATAGGGTGTGCCAGGGTGCTGGTGGTATGTCTAGAGGTTGAAGGAGACCGGCTGGTCTTTTCTTTTGACTTTTATTTTGGGCGCAAACACCACAGGACATCACAAAAGATTTAACATCTTTTCGCCAAGAGGGCCACCAAAATTGTCGTTTCACCTTTTCCTCTGTCTTGGTAATACCGGGGTGTCCCTCTATTAATGTATCATAATAACCGGAAATAACTAGTTTGTGTAATTCCTTATGTGGCAGGAATAAGCGTCCTTGGAAATAAGGTAAACCATTATCTATGGTAAAGTCTGATCCCTTTTGTATCCATTCCTGTAAGGTTGTAGGGTCCAGGACTTGTTTCACTCTGGCTTGAATGTCTTCAAGCGTCTGTAACGAAGTCATGCCTAGAATCCTCTGTTCGGGAATTATTGGTACTGGTTCTGAGTTTGCATCAGATTCTCCCATTCCAATTCAGGATAAGGCGTCTGCTTTGCCATTCTTGCAGCCAGGTCGATAGGTAATCATGAAATCAAATTCAGCGAAAAACAAAGCCCATCGGAGCTGCCGTGATGACTGAGCCTTGGCGGTTTTCAAATACTGTAAATTCCAGTGATCAGTGATCCCTGTGATGGTATGTCGAGCGCCAAGCAGATAATGCGGCCAGGCTTTAAAAGCAAACTTAATGGCTAACATTTCTTTGTCCGTGATTGCATAATTAACCTCGGGTGCTGAGAATTTTCTGGACCAAAATGCTACAGGATGCAGTTGGTTGGTTTCGGGATCTCTTTGGGACAGGACAGCTCCCATGGCTAGGCTGGAGGCATCAGTCTCGACGACATAAGGGAGATCTGGACGTGGGTGTTTCAATATAGGTGCAGAGGTAAACTTAGCTTTTAAATCCTGAAAGGCCTGCTCGGCTTCTTCAGACCATTCAAAACGTTTATTTTTCCTCAAGAGTGCAGTAATGGGTTGTACCACGCGTGAAAATTCCGGGATAAACCTGCGATAGAAATTGGCAAAGCCGAGCATGCTTTGAACCCCTTTTACAGAGCTAGGTGATGGCCATTTGAGGATGGCATCCACTTTTCTTGAGTCCATTCGGACTCCTTTGGGTGTCAGGATGAAACCTAGAAACTCGACTTCTGTGGTATGGAAAACACATTTCTCCAATTTAGCAAATAGTTTGTGTTGGCGCAGTTTTTCAAGTACTGCCCTGACGTGTTTTCTGTGATCAGATTCCGAAGAGGAGTACACCAGAATGTCATCGATATATACGACAACACAAACATCGACGAGTTCCCGAAGGACATCATTCATGAAGTATTGGAAGGCAGCCGGCGCGTTACACAATCCGATAGGCATCACCTGGTACTCGAATAATCCGTATTTAGTACGGAAGGCAGTTTTCCATTCGTCGCCTTCTTTAACTCGTACCAGATGATAAGCCCCCCGGAGATCTAACTTGGTGTATATGCAAGCGTCCTTCACCTGGTCAAGGAGTTCAGGGATCAGAGGCAGAGGATAACGGTTTTTAACCGTTATCTGGTTCAATGCGCGGTAATCGATACAAGTTCTAAGGTCGCCTTCTTTTTTGTGCACGAAGAACAAAGCCGAGGATACCGGGGACTTTGACGGGCGAATAAAACCATTAGCTAGGTATTGATCCAAATATTGTCTCAAATGAAGATTCTCAGGTTCGGTAAGGGCATAAATCCTGCTACAAGGGGGTTGTGCACCGGGCACCAGATCGATTTGGCAACCGTACAATCTGTGAGGAGGTAACGTGTTGGCCTGTTCCTTTTGGAAGACGTCCTGAAAGTCTTGGTATTCCAGAGGTAGTTGCATGGAGGCAGAGGTTACAGATGCTAGATTAATCTTCAGGTTTTCTGGGTAGCAGGTTTGTGTACAATCCGGGAAGGTTATTCTCTAAGCTCGCCAATCAATTCGAGGATTATGTGTCTCTAACCAAGGGATTCCAAGAATAACCTGAAACTGTGGAGCCTTGATTACATCAAACAAAACACCCTCCCGATGGCCGTCGGGACCAATAAGAGTCACCTCAGTAGTGGAATGTGTTACCGGTCCAGAGGTAATTTCAGTTCCATCGACTGTGGTGATGACATCTTTGCTGGTTTTAGGACGGAGAGGGAGGTTAATCCTAGAGACCAATTCATGATCCACATAGTTTCCAATAGCCCCACTATCGATGTATGCCTTTATTGCATGCAACCGCTTAGGCTGTTCTGGATCTACGAGAACCATTGGCACAATGAAATGCGAGGTCTGAGAGTTAGTTTTCAAGCTCGGCAAGCGGACCCCTACACTTGTCGGGCGGAGTCGTTTCCCGAAACAGAGTCTTCATGGTTTTTATCAGCGGCTCCTACCGCCTTTCGGGGCGGTTTTGCCGGGCAATCTCGTAGAAAGTGTCCAGAATTCCCACAATAAAGACATAATTTTAACTGCCGCCTCCTTTCACGTTCCTTTTGAGTTAAGGGTCCTTTAACCCCTCCAATTTGCATAGGCTCAGAGACATCAACTCCCTTGGGATTAGCATGGGTCTTGACCAACACCCGGGTCTCAAACCTGGACCGATCTGCTTTTCTGTTTTGAAGTCTGTGATCCAATTGGACCACTAAGTCTATATACTCTGTGCATTCTTGGGGCGGATTTACAACTTGGGCCAAGACATCTTTAAGTTCTCCGCGAAGGCCTCCATAAAACAACGTGACTCTTTTATCCTCTGGCCATCCCGTTTCCACAATTAGTCTATTAAAGGTTGCAATATAGGGTAGGAGGTCCTGATTGCCCTGTCGCAGGGATAGAAGTTCATCATCCAGCGCCTGCCCCTGAGAATGTCGAGCAAATAACCTTTCCATGCTTGCTTGAAACCTTTGAAAATCACGGAGAATCGGGTCATCTTGAGTAACCAGTGGAACTGACCAATCGGCAGCGCAGCCGCTGAGATATGACAATACAAAGGCTACCTTGGTCTGATTATTAAGGAAGGCCCCAGGTCTGCATAGGAAGTGCAAACGACACTGATTCATGAATATGGCGAATCGTTTGGGTTCCCCAGCAAAGCATTCGGGTGGGGCCAGCGGCATGTTTCCAGGTAGATTAATCTGCACAGGGTTACTGGAAACCACAGGAGCGAGGTTCCCTCCGGAACCGGGTAGAGGAGTTTGCCCAGCTTGACCTTGCAAAAGCTGTCTGGCCAGGTCATCAGTTCTTTCCTTTGATATTATTAATTCCCTCCTCAGGGCATTAGTCTCTTGACGAACGGCATGTACTTCGGCCCATAATTCCCCCAGTAATTGGGCCAACTGATCAGTCTCGGAACTTTCCATAGCGCCTGGGTGGGAATTTGTAGGAAGGCTTTGCGTTCTGTTACGCACACCTGACTCCCACGGAGGCGCTGGCCTGGTTTGCGCTGCTGTGACCTCTTCTAAGGTGATGCGCAGGGTTCGGAAGACGGACTGGAATGGGCCCCCAAATCTGGCTTGTCTGGCTCGCAGAAGTATCCTTCTGTAGGCGAAAATGGGGGATTAACTGTCTGCGGGGTAATGCAATCGGCCTCCCACTTTCCCCTCTCACCCTCCTTGAAACCCTTCTGTGATTTCTCGTAGCGTCTCACCTTAGGGTCTGGAAGGACGAGCTCTTCATCCTGCTTCTGATGCGGGGGTGCGTTGGTATCCAGTTACTTCACTGGATTTTCGGATTGGTGAGAACCAAACTTGCTTGGCTTCCGGGTAAGTTTTTTGATAAGAGGTTCCCCTTGTGTCCATGCATTAATGTATAATGCTAGTGTCTTTTTCCCCATAGGGGCTGGGGTACGGAATGCCGGGGAACAGGCACCGACCCGAGATGAGAGGTGAAATCCTTGTAGAAATCAGTTAAGTCTTTAATGAGCGTTTTTTGGTAATGTATTTTCATTCGCTCATTAACGCTGATGTCTTTTTTTCCCCTTAGGGGCCGGGGTCCGGAAATGCCAGGATGCGGCGCGGACCCGAAATGAAGAGGGAATGAATCAACAGGTAAGTCTTAACATGGAGATTTAGCTTTCCTTATTCCCTTCTCTCTCTCACCTTTTGTTCTGGTGTTTTTCTCCCTAGGCGCTGGGGCATGACTGTGAATCCGGATGATCGCTGCTGAACATGGAGGCGCCCTATGAAGGTGAGTGGAATGCGGCGCTGCAGCGATCAACGCGATGAGCTTTTAAATTAAAGTCTTCCTTTTCAGGATTGTCGGCGAGATGTCTCCGGGATGCGGTTTTAGCAGGTAAGGACTTTTCCTTTTTCTGTTCTCTTCTTCTCTTCCTTTGCAGGTGATCCAGGATGCTGGCAGGCATGGTAGAAGTCATGATGCAGGAGCAGACACGGTGAGCATCCAGCTGCTAGATGCAGAACAACGCGAAGCACGTGTGGCTGTTCGGGTGGGGTTTAAATAGCCTTGGAAGAAGTTCCAGGTATGTATCCTTCCTCCAATCAGGTATGTATCCTTCCCCGACCACGCCCGGATGGTAAATAAGTCCCTTTCAGGCCCAAGGAGGCCGGGATCCTGCAGCATGGTCTGCATCAGGTAAGTGCACCCAAGCATTCCCATAATGAGCCTGGCGCCTATGGCGCCAGGACTGATGTCTTTTATGAGCCTGGCGCCATAGGCGCCAGGACACTGTCCGAAGGGCCCCTATATGGGGTTTCTGGGTCCTTCCTTGGGGACTGGATGTCCGCTTTCGGGGATGCCTGGCTTGAACCGGCTCCCCGGGAGCGGGCATCATGACAGCACTCCCCCGCAAGGCCCCTCCCAAGGTTGTTCCCTCCGGGGGTTTTGGTTTGTCTGGGAAGAGTCGGTGGAATTTCCTGACTAATCGAGGTGCATGCACATGGTCGCTGGGTTCCCACGACCTCTCCTGAGGTCTGTACCCCTTCCAATCAATTAGGTAGAACAGTTTTGACCTAAACATTTTTGAGTCTAAAATGTTCTTCACTTCGAATTCGGGCTCCCCATCTATTAGAATAGGTTCTGGAGGTTTGAGTAGTCGGGTTCTGGGTACCACTGGTTTCAGAAGTGACACATGAAAAAAAGGGTGAATTCGCATACTAGCTGGTAAATCAAGTTTAACAGCCACTGGGTTAATTATTGCCGTAATAGAATAAGGTCCCAGATATTTTGGGTTAAAAGTTCGAGGCCCTTTGAGTGGTAAATGTTTGGTAGCTAACCACACTTGATCCCTAATCTGATACGGAGGTACTTCACTCCGATGTAGATCAGCATTCTCCTTGTATTTTCTCTTGGCTTGTTGTAAATGCGTAGTTGCCTCTTTGAAGGCTTGGGTAATTGTAGAATGCAGATGTTCTACTGCAGGCATTCCGAGGTTCTGAGGTGAGTCAAGGTTTGAGGTTCGAGGGTGATGCCCAAACAAAGCATAAAAAGGACTGTGGCCAGTTCCAGAGTATACCAAATTATTATATGCGTATTCGGCTATCCAAAGAATGTCTTTCCAGTTGCTTTCAGATTGCTGTAACATACACCGTAAGTACTGTTCAAGGGTCTGATTTGTCCTCTCGGTCTGACCATCTGTCTGAGGGTGGTGACTGGTCGATAATCTTACGTCGATCTGCGCCATTTGACAACATTTGCGCCAGAAGTGGGAAATGAATTGGCTTCCCCGGTCAGAGATTAGTATAGATGGGATTCCATGTAGCCGAACAATATTTTCGAGGAATTCTTTGGCTAGGACAGAAGCTGAAGGTAAACCTTTCAAAGGAATAAAGTGAGCCATTTTGGAAAACAAATCCACAATTACCAGAATAGTATTGTACACCGAACAAGGAGGCAGGTCCGTAATAAAATCCATTGATAGAGTGTGCCAGGGTGCTAGTGGTATGTCTAGAGGTTGAAGGAGACCGGCTGGTCTTTTCTTTTGACTTTTATTTTGGGCGCAAACACCACAGGACATCACAAAAGATTTAACATCTTTTCGCCAAGAGGGCCACCAAAATTGTCGTTTCACCTTTTCCTCTGTCTTGGCAATACCGGGTTGTCCCTCTATTAATGTATCATGATAACCGGAAATAACTAGTTTGTGTAATTCCTTATGTGGCAGGAATAAGCGTCCTTGGAAATAAGGTAAGCCATTATCTATGGTAAAGTCTGATCCCTTTTGTATCCATTCCTGTAAGGTTGTAGGGTCCAGGAGATGTTTCACTCTGGCTTGAATGTCTTCAAGCGTCTGTAACAAAGTCATGCCTAGAATCCTCTGTTCGGGAATTATTGGTACTGGTTCTGAGTTTGCATCAGATTCTCCCATTCCAATTCGGGATAAGGCGTCTGCTTTGCCATTCTTGCAGCCAGGTCGATAGGTAATCACGAAATCAAATTCAGCGAAAAACAAAGCCCATCAGGGCTGCCGTGATGACTGAGCCTTGGCGGTTTTCAAATACTGTAAATTCCAGTGATCACTGTGATGGTATGTCGAGCGCCAAGCAGATAATGCGGCCAGGCTTTAAAAGCAGACTTAATGGCGAACAGTTCTTTGTCCGTGATTGCATAATTAACCTCGGGTGCCGAGAATTTTCTGGACCAAAATGCTACGGGATGCAGTTGGTTGGTTTCGGGATCTCTTTGGGACAGTACAGCTCCCATGGCTAGGCTGGATGCGTCAGTCTCGACAACATAAGGGAGATCTGGACGCGGGTGTTTCAATATAGGTGCGGAGGTAAACTTAGCTTTTTAATCCTGAAAGGCCTGCTCGGCTTCTTCAGACCATTCAAAACGTTTATTTTTCCTCAAGAGTGCAGTAATGGGTTGTACCACGCGTGAAAATTCTGAGATAAACCTGTGATAGAAATTGGCAAAGCCAAGCATGCTTTGAACACCTTTTACAGAGCTAGGTGATGGTCATTTGAGGATGGCATCCACTTTTCTTGAGTCCATTCGGACTCCTTTGGGTGTCAGGATGAAACCTAGAAACTCGACTTCTGTGGTATGGAAAACACATTTCTCCAATTTAGCAAATAGTTTGTGTTGGAGCAGTTTTTCAAGTACTGCCCTGACTTGTTTTCTGTGATCAGATTCCGAAGAGGAGTACACCAGAATGTCATCGATATATACGACAACACAAACATCGATGAGTTCCCGAAGGACATCATTCATGAAGTATTGGAAGGCAGCCGGTGCGTTACACAATTCGAAAGGCATCACCTGGTACTCGAATAATCCGTATTTAGTGGGGAAGGCAGTTTTCCATTCGTCGCCTTCTTTAACTCGTACCAGATGATAAGCCCACTGGAGATCTAACTTGGTGTATATGCAAGCGTCCTTCACCTGGTCACGGAGTTCAGGGATCAGAGGCAGAGGATAACGGTTTTTAACCGTTATCTGGTTCAATGCGCGGTAATCGATACAAGTTCTAAGGTCGCCTTCTTTTTTGGGCACGAAGAACAAAGCCGAGGATGCCGGGGACTTTGACGGGCGAATAAAACCATTAGCTAGGTATTGATCCAAATATTGTCTCAAATGCAGATTCTCAGGTTCGGTAAGGGCAGAAATCCTGCTACAAGGGGGTTGTGCACCGGGCACCAGATCGATTTGGCAATCGTACGATCTGTCAGGAGGTAACGTGTTGGCCTGTTCCTTTTGGAAGACGTCCTCAAAGTCTTGGTATTCCAGAGGTAGTTGCATGGAGGCAGAGGTTACAGATGCTAGATTAATCTTCAGGTTTTCTGGGTAGCAGGTTTGTGTACAATCCGGGAAGGTTATTCTCTTAGCTCGCCAATCAATTCGAGGATTATGTGTCTCTAACCAAGGGATTCCAAGAATAACCTGAAACTGTGGAGCCTTGATTACATCAAACACAACACCCTCCCGATGGCCGTCGGGACCAATAAGAGTCACCTCAGTAGTGGAATGTGTTACCGGTCCAGAGGTAATTTCAGTTCCATCGACTGTGGTGATGACATCTTTGCTGGTTTTAGGACGGAGAGGGAGGTTAATCCTAGAGACCAATTCACGATCCACATAGTTTCCAAAAGCCCCACTATTGATGTATGCCTTTATTGCATGCAACCGCTTAGGCTGTTCTGGATCTACGAGAACCATTGGCACAATGAAATGCAAGGTCTGAGAGTTAGTTTTCAAGCTCGGCAAGCGGACCCCTACACTTGTCGGGCGGAGTCGTTTCCCGAAACAGAGTCTTCATGGTTTTTATCAGCGGCTCCTACCACCTTCGGGGCGGTTTTGCCGGGAATCTCATAGAAAGTGTCTAGAATTCCCACAATAAAGACATAATTTTAACTGCCGCCTCCTTTCACGTTCCTTTTGAGTTAAGGGTCCTTTAACCCCTCCAATTTGCAGGGGCTCAGAGACATCAACTCCCTTGGGATTAGCATGGGTCTTGACCAACAACCGGGTCTCAAACCTGGACCGATCTGCTTTTCTGTTTTGAAGTCTGTGATCCAATTGGACCACTAAGTCTATATACTCTGTGCATTCTTGGGGCGGATTTACAACTTGGGCCAAGACATCTTTAAGTTCTCTGCGAAGGCCTCGATAAAACAACGTGACTCTTTTATCCTCTGGCCATCCCGTTTCCACAATTAGTCTATTAAAGGTTGCAATATAGGATAGGAGGTCCTGATTGCCCTGTCACAGGGATAGAAGTTCATCATCCAGCGCCTGCCCCTGAGAATGTCGAGCAAATAACCTTTCCATGCTTGCTTGAAACCTTTGACAATCACAGAGAATCGGGTCATCTTGAGTAACCAGTGGAACTGACCAATCGGCAGTGCAGCCGCTGAGATATGACAATACAAAGGCTACCTTGGTCTGATCATTAGGGAAGGCCCCAGGTCTGCATAGGAAGTGCAAACGACACTGATTCATGAATACGGCGAATCGTTTGGGGTCCCCAGCAAAGCGTTTGGGTGCGGCCAGCGGCATGTTTCCAGGTAGATTAATCTGCACAGGGTTACTGGAAACCACAGGAGCGGGGTGCCCTCCGGAACCGGGTAGAGGAGTTTGCCCAGCTTGACCTTGCAAAAGCTGTCTGGCCAGGTCATCAGTTCTATCCTTTGATATTATTAATTCCCTCCTCAGGGCATTAGTCTCTTGACGAGCGGCATGTACTTTGGCCCGTAATTCCCCCAGTAATTTGGCCAACTGATCAGTCTCGGAACTTTCCATAGCGCCTGTGTGGGAATTTGTAGGAAGGCTTTGCGTTCTGTTACGCTCACCTGACTCCCAAGGAGGCGCTGGCCTGGTTTGCGCTGCTGTGACCTCTTCTAAGGTGATGCGCAGGGTTCGGAAGACGGACTGGACCGGGCCCCCAAATCTGGCTTGCCTGGCTCGCAGAAGTATCCTTCTGTAGGCGAAAATAGGGGATTAACTGTCTGCGGGGTAATGCAATCGGCCTCTCACTCTCCTTAAAACCCTTCTGTGATTTCTCGTAGAGTCTCACCTTAGGGTCTGGAAGGACGAGCTCTCCATCCTGCTTCTGATGCAGGGGCGCGTTGGTATCCAGTTACTTCACTGGATTTTCGGATTGGTGAGAACCAAACTTTCTTGGCTTCCAGGTAAGTTTTTTGATAAGAGGTTCCCCTTGTGTCCATGCATTAATGTACTAATGCTAGTGTCTTTTTCCCCATAGGGGCCGGGGTACGGAATGCCGGGGAACAGGCACCGACCCGAGATGAGAGGTGAAATCCTTGTAGAAATCAGTTAAGTCTTTAATGAGCGTTTTTTGGTAATGTATTTTCATTCGCTCATTAACGCTGATGTCTTTTTTTCCCCTTAGGGGCCGGGGTCCGGAAATGCCAGGATGCGGCGCGGACCCGAAATGAAGAGGGAATGAATCAACAGGTAAGTCTTAACATGGAGATTTAGCTTTCCTTATTCCCTTCTCTCTCTCACCTTTTGTTCTGGTGTTTTTCTCCCTAGGCGCTGGGGCATGACTGTGAATCCGGATGATCGCTGCTGAACATGGAGGCGCCCTATGAAGGTGAGTGGAATGCGGCGCTGCAGCGATCAACGCGATGAGCTTTTAAATTAAAGTCTTCCTTTTCAGGATTGTCGGCGAGATGTCTCCGGGATGCGGATTTAGCAGGTAAGGACTTTTCCTTCTTCTGTTCTCTTCTTCTCTTACTTGCATGTGATCCAGGATGCTGGCAGGCGTGGCAGAAGTCAGGATGCAGGAGCAGACACGGTGAGCGTCCAGCTGCTAGATGCAGAACAACGCGAAGCACGTGTGGCTGTTCGGGTGGGGTTTAAATAGCCTTGGAAGAAGTTCCAGGTATTTATCCTTCCTCCAATCAGGTATGTATCCTTCCCCGACCACGCCCGGATGGTAAATTAGTCCCACAGGTAAAGTAGTTCCTTTCAGGCCTCAAGGAGGCCGGGATCCTGCAGCATGGTCTGCATCAGGTAAGTGCACCCAAGCATTCCCATAATGAGCCTGGCGCCTATGGCGCCAGGACACTGTCCAAACGGCCCCTATATAGGGTTGCTGGGTCCTTCCTTGGGGACTGGATGTCCGCTTTCGGGGACGCCGGGCTTGAACCGGCTCCCCGGGAGCGGGCATCATGACAGGCACGCTATTAGGCACACTTCTAAATTCAACTTTGCACAGAGAGGATATTATGCACACTTCTAGATTCAATTTTGCACAGAGAGGGTATTAGGCACACTTCTAGATTCAACTTTCCACAGAGAGGATATTAGGCACACTTCTAAATTCAACTACGCACAGAGAGGGTATTAGGCACACTTCTAAATTCAACTTTCCACAGAGAGGATATTAGGCACACTTCTAAATTCAACTATGCACAGAGAGGGTATTAGGCACACTTCTAGATTCAACTTTGCACAGAGAGGGTATTAGGCACACTTCTAAATTCAACTATGCACAGAGAGGGTATTAGGCACACTTCTAAATTGAACTTTGGACGGAGAGGGTATTAGGCACACTTCTAGATTCAACTTTCCACAGAGAGGATATTAGGCACACTTCTAAATTCAACTATGCAAAGAGAGGGTATTAGGCACACTTCTAAATTCAACCAGGGCACGCTATTAGGCACACTTCTAAATTCAACTATGCACAGAGAGGATATTATGCACACTTCTAAATTCAACTATGCACAGAGAGGATATTATGCACACTTCTAGATTCAACTTTGCACAGAGAGGGTATTAGGCACACTTCTAGATTCAACTTTCCACAGAGAGGATATTAGGCACACTTCTAAATTCAACTATGCACAGAGAGGGTATTAGGCACACTTCTAAATTCAACTTTCCACAGAGAGGATATTAGGCACACTTCTAAATTCAACCAGGGCACACTCTTAGGCACACTTCTAAATTCAACTTTGCACAGAGAGGATATTAGGGACACTTCTAAATTCAACTTTGCACAGAGAGGGTATTAGGCACACTTCTAAGGTCGGGCAGATTTTCTAACCATAGATATGCTACTAGGCAGACTATACCACAGATATGTTATTAGGGGAACTTTCTAAGTATAGGCTACTTAGGTGGGCAAAGTGGTTTCTATGGGTGGAGTGGTAGGGTAGTATGGCGTGAAGTATTTGCTTCAGGTCCTGCCCTTGCCACACTTACTTATTGTTGGCTTCTTGCTTCTCCTGCGGATACCTTCAGATACGTTCTGGAGCCGTCGTTATAGGAGCCGTCCTTTGCCTCGGGTCCTTAGGCGATGGGCTACCGGGCAGAGGGCTGCCCTGGGGGGACCAGCAATGAAAGGGGGAGCTTCTCGTCAGGTCCAATCAGGGCGGTGCAGGAGGCAGACCAGCCAATCAGGGGTGGAGGGAGGCGGGAGGAGGAAGAAAACACAGAAGGGAGATGGACTGGGGGGGAGGGCTGCATGGGGTGAAAACAGGCTAGGGGTACTCCAAGAAGCGTCTGCAGGTGACAAAATAAACGGGCCCAAAGGGTCATAGCAAGGCACAACGGAAGGGGTTGCACAAGTCTGCCGACACTCAACTGCTTCTCTGGGTTAAAGTGGAACAGGGGTTGGACGTTCGAGTCACTAGACTCAAAAGCACCGGGGAAATTAGCCAATCCGGGGGCCGGACAGGAGGCGGGAACCAGGAAGGGGTTAGGGGTGCTGGGCCTATGCGCTACAGCACATGGGGTCTGGGGCTGTTTTTAAAAATATTATGGCCTGAATTTGGGTCGCTCAAGTCTGCCCACACTCACCTGCTTCTCCGGTTTAAAGTGGAGCAGGGGTTGGAAGTTCGAGTCAGCACCACTCAGGGACTTCCAGTCTCCCGTGCCTCCCACTGCACATGAGACACTTCCAGGAACAGTTACTGGATTGTAAGTGATTATATGTCCTCAACCTTCTCTAGCGTGAAATTGACTTTGCTGTCTTTCTGGTGCATTTTCCTGGACTGCTGGACTCACTTTACTGTAGTAAAACAGCAGGTTTGAATAAGTAATTGACCGCCTATCATTGAGGGACACCTACTTACATCTGAAGACTCCCCGCCCATTTTCTCCACAAGAAGATACATATTTACTCTTACGGGTACCTGTTCGTTTGAGTGAAACCTACATTCTGCTAGGAAAGTGAAGAGCAAAAATAGGAATTGCTATTAGTTTGAAGATATTCATTTCTACAGACTAACGGTTCAGGAATCTGGTGTTTAAAAGAAATGAAAAGATCTACTTGAAGCGCAAGACACATTTCTGCCCCTGAAGAATGTCCAGTTATTTGTAACTTCGAGGACAGAAACTTATATCAATTGGGCTTTGTTGACACAATGGGGAATAAGATGAATTAAGTTGCCATTGTGTTTACATCAAGTATCTTAGACTTGATCTTGTGAGGTGGAATAATTTTATGATTGTATACTGCTATCTTGTGTATATGTGTTTTTTAATGTTTTTGTTACTTTTGCTCTAATAAGAAAATGAATTAAAATGATATTTTAGGAACCATCTAGTTTGTATTTGAACACACGGTGCGCAGCCCATATTTGCTGAGAGGTTGCATAAAGAATCTGTTTGCCAAGGGCACACTTATTGTGTCATTTATATGTTGTTTATCCCTTCCTTTTGTTGATTATATACCTGACATGTCCCAACACAAGGGTCAGGCAGAGTCAGGCAATTACTGATAACTACACACACAAGACATCCCTCACACTTCCCCACACGGATACAAGGCATGCACGAAAGCACACTCTGAGCAAGGCCAAATGCATGAGGAAGCAGCTATTTCGGGATGGCCGCTTAAAATGAGGAAAAAGGTGGTAAGACCAAAGAGGATGACAAGGAGGGAAATACAGTTGCCCTTTGGAAGAAGGGATTGTGACTTTCTAGAAGCCTCAAGGAAAAGAGACATAAGACCAGGGATTACAGCTGGCAAAAGGTGTAGTGTGTATCAAAGGTACACAGGGCCCTCCCGCATAGATAGCCAAGGTGGGGAGACACGATTACCACCACGGTACTATCCTTGACTCCAACAGCAAAGCAACGGCAAGTTCAGCACAGCCGGTGAGTCGGGAGAAAGTGATAACTGTGTGACGCTCAAGGTTGCAATCGGCAACATTGTATGAAAAAAAGAACTTGTGTGCAATTGAATTGTGAAAGAAAACAGTGAAATCGAAGTGGTCCTGCAGCGGGTTAACTGGAAACCCGTGCACATTTGAAGGTCTTTGATTGCCAATGAAGTGAAATTGGTCTGAGCCCGGCTGAAGGGGACTAATTGTCAAAAGGGGTTCTGATCCCAGCTGAGGGGGATCCAGGTTGAACAGTAAAACTCACCCACGAAGATATTGTAGTGGCAAATGTGAACCCGACTGAAGGATGCCTGCAAATTAAAGTTGGTCTGAACCCGACTGAGGGAGGCTAATTGTGAAAGAAGGATCTGAGACTGGCTGAGGGGGATCCAGGGCAAACCGTAAATCGCTCAGCTTAACTATTCAAAAGGAACATTTTCTTTGGTGTTTATGGTCAATCGGGCCCTCTGAAGCAAGAGACTTTGTATGAAAGAGACTTGGGCACAGAAGGCCCTAATGTTGGCAAAAGGAAATGTGACCTCATGCCGAAGAAGCTCAAGAGTGTTGTGCTCGAATGACCCGCCTTATCCTGTGCTATAAAATGTGTGAAAGGGAGGCTTACGGCATCAGCATCTTGACTTTCTTTTGTTAACACTTCTTTCTTTTTGTAAACATTATCCCACACTATTTTGTAGCATAGTGGTAAGGATTGGCAATAGTTATTTTTTTTAGTATAGGCCCTTTTTATTTGTCTAGACTCCACTAGAACTGTATTATTATTATTTGATGGTTGTAGCTTGCTCCCATCTTAGATTAAGGCTTAAATAGGCGTTTTTCACACCCCTGACAAAAGTTCAATTAACACCCTTGAACTGTGATCACTTGTGTCTGTCTTACTTTGATACCCGGCCTTCCTTGCAGACCATTCACTGATGCATGTCCTTTTCTATGGACAACTAGCTGTGGTGAAAACTTGTTAGGTTTGAATTTACTGTAGAAATTATATGCTGTTATTTTCTGCTCGCCTGGTGGTGTATATTTGACTATTTCACTGCAGTACACTTCTACATCTCATTTGTTAGTACTCCCACTACTCAGTGAATTGCAAAGTGTACCCACTTGTTTATGGGCCCTTAGTGATAATGACGTGGGAATGTTCGATGTTGATCCAGTACGCATCCAGTGAAAGCAAAATGACACATTACCGCACATACCACAATATAAGGTTTCAGTGGACGTAGAGGCTGCACTGAAAGTGATAATTTCAGATCTTGTACATCTTGGTGTCGTTGAACGGATTATGGGTAGCACTTGTAACAGCCCCATACCTCCTGTATACAAGAAGGGTGACAACGCACAGCCTTACCATTTTGTAATTGATTTACGGGCCTACAATAACATTCTTTGTCCCCAGTTTCCCATTGTGCCTGATATCACAAATGTTTGACTACGATTCCTGCCCATGCCACCCATTTTTCTGTGGTAGAATTAAAGAATGCGTTCTTCAGCATAACGATTCATGCTGACAGTAGGTACTTCTTTGCCTTTACTGGGGGCGGGTTGTCGTTTACATTCACTAGAATACCCCAAGGCTACACTGAAAGCTCTAGCATTTATAGTAGAGCCCTCAATGAACAACTGGACACTTTAGAATTACCTTCATCTTGCACATTGATACAGTACATTGACAACCTACTTATTGCTGCAGATTCTGAGGAAGCTTGCAAGGAGGGCACTGGACACTTGGCTAACAACGGTCACAAGGATTCTTTGAAGAAATTCCAATATTGTGAACAGGAGGTTGCCTACTTAGGATACCTCCTGTCGAAGGAGGGTAGGTGTCTTTTTCTGCACACGGAAGTACATGAAAGTACTGTTGGCTGTATAGGAACGCTTTTTGGAATTTGACTGCATCGTGGACTTCTGTTTTCACTTTTCAAGAACTATCGCTGCTGTGATCTGCTGAATAGCAAGACCGGCGCTGAGCGGACGTCTATTACAGACACACGGAAGCTGCCTGACTCGCTCTCAGAACGTCCTTGTGATTGGGCTAGTGGCTCTTCCTCCAAGCTCTGATCCCGCCCCCCCCTCACTTCAAAACCAGCGTGTGTAGCGAACTCGCGCGCGCACATGGAGTACATGAAAGTACTGTTGGCTGTGTAGGAACGCTGTTTGGAATTTGACTGCATCGTGGACTTCTGTTTTCGCTTTTCAAGAACTAGCGCTGTCGTGATCTGCTGAATAGCAAGACCAGCGCTGAGTGGACGTCTATTACAGACACACGGAAGCTGCCTGACTCGCTCTCAGAAGTAAATATTGAAAGTGACAATAGTGTCTGTAATTGAACTTATACGTATACAGCCTCCGCTACCTCTGTAGAGCCGATCTAAACTCCTCCCTTTTTCCTTATTTGCAGCGTCCTTGTGATTGGGCTAGTGGCTCTTCCTCCAAGCTCTGATCCCGACCCCCTCACTTCAAAACCAGCGTGTGTAGCGCACTCGCGCGCGCACACGGAAGTACATGAAAGTACTGTTGGCTGTTTGCTGTTTTGGTGTTTGTGTTTGCTGTATTTATATATGCCATTTCCAATGTGCTTCAGGGGGAGAGACTGAGTAGGTCTACTAGTGGATTACTGCATGGTGAGTCCTCCAAATTTTTGAGTCATTTACATTGAACAATCTACTCTCAATACGATTTTCTGGTCGAGACTTGGTGGGAAAGTTAACTGACAAAGCCAGAGACAAGTAAGCTCTAGATATTGATAGTTTTGACTTGCTACATATATATATATCATATAAGCTGTGGTCTGTTGCTCGCCCATAATGGTGCTAACATTAAAAACCGGAATGCCGCATCAAGATAAAATAAAGGCTTGTGTGGGTGCAGCTTTTCAGACCCCAAAATCCTCCTCGCGCTCTATTCAGCTAGTACGCGCGTGCAAATCTGCAACAAATATACGATCTTGTGCTCACTTAGCTGACATACGCACATTTTGTGAGCTGGGTGCTAAAATGGGGGGAGGAGGTGAAAAGTCTCAAGTATCTCACTCAATTAAGGAGGCTTGTAATGAACCTGTAGATAAACAGGAGGAAATCAGGGGGGTGGTTGATTTAACAAATACCCACCTGATTCCTTGATAGCGGCTGGTGCGATAGCTATCATCAAAGATCAATTGGGAATACAAGGGGGAGTAAATGGTGTCATAGACACAGTAAATCCCCCAAATCCAACAATAGATGAACAGGTGGAAACTGTGGCTGAAACTGAATCCCCTAAACTAGCGCTGAAAGATGTAACACCAAGCAGAGATAATCACTCCAAGAAGAATGATGACTGTGATGTGAGTTCTCTTTGCTCCAGTAAGGTGGTTCATTTTGAGTGTGAAAATGGAGCGAGTGTTCATGATCTATCTAAATCACCTATGATGTTCTCAACCTCGGCAAATGAGTCATCTCCATTGTCTTGTTCCTTTACGCACCCTACTCCAAGGCGAAATCAATATACGCCAGCTTTAAATCACCCTCCCTCTCAAGGGACATTTATCATAGGTGTTGAGACCTCTTTACAAACGATGAATGCAGCACTTTTTTCACTAACACTTTTGTATGATTCTTTAGACTCAAAAATGAATGAGCAATATGTGTTATTAACTAAAGTGTTACAGAATCAAAAAAAATGCCACGCATTAATGTGATTGCTGTAATAATCAAGACAATATTGATCTAAATGTGGAAAAACTCGCTGAAGAGAAACAGGTGAAAATGCAAGATGATAAACTTGATAAACCCGATGTACTATTGATTGATTGCTCTCAGAACCAACAAATGGTGTTACAGCTTGATGCAGGAAAGTCCAAAAAACCTGTGCTAAATAATGCCATTGTTGAAAAGATAACAGGGAAAGTGCTGGAGATTAAAAAGGATGAAATTACTCCAATTCCTGAGAGTGAAAATTGTAAAAATGATAAATGTGTGCCTGGTCAGCAATGCTCCAAAAAAAGAAAGGATACATTGAAGAATATAGAAATAGCGTCTGCTTCTTTAAGTGAGAATGATCCACAAAGTGAGGATGTAAAAATCGTAAAAGAATCAGTGCCAGATAACAAAGGGACTACTTACCTCATATTTGACAAGCAAGCAAAAAAAGGGCTAACTCCCACACTTAATGCTATGAAAACATCAAAAAATGTAAAATCCATTCCTAACTCTTATATCTCTGGAACTAGACAGTTCATTCAGTCGCTATCAAAACCTATTTCGGCAACGACAATGGCGCGGAAAGCGATTGCTAATAAATAACGCAAGGTGCTATTGTTTAAAGCAAATCAAACCAAATTGGCCAAAGTAGCATCGCTGGAGTATGAACCTCTAGATAGTCTGGTTTTATTGAGTAATCAGAATAATAAACTTGATTCCAATCAAGTGGCATTGGCGCCTGTGCTGCCAGGGAATGATAGGGATTCTGGTGAGCCATCTATTGTAAATATAGCGAATCCTATAGATTTGAAATCCCTTAATGAACTTTTGCCACTGATAATGCAAGGATGGAAAGAAGAAATTGAGAAATCAGTCCAAAGAATTGTATCTATGGTAAACAAACCAAATACTGTGGAGTTTTTGCAAAGGAACATTCAGAACCAATCTGTTCCAATAGTCAATCCAAATAATATGTTAAATTATAGAGACTCAAAAATGTTAACTGCCTCAAGAGGGCCGTAGTGAACACCTTTGAAACCTGTGTCAACACACCATTTCATTTTGCAGTGTTGCTCGCATCCGTTCCACGCATTTGATCTCAACAGGCAGTCAGTTATGAATATTATTTCAGATATCCCAGCACTGGAAGGAATATGTTCAGCTGACATCGACCAAATAGAGTTCTTGCATCAAAATGACTTATCTGTAGTAACGTTATGGATGAAATTGGGCTTTGTTAAAAATGCATCATGGCAAGCCAGAATGGATCTATATGAATTAGGGTTTCAATTGTTAAATAACTCCATAGCAGATTCTGCACAAAGATCTATAATGAGGAATCAATATCAGTCCAAATCTTTTGTACAAAACCAGTCCACAAATCGACAAGTAAGTTCATCAATTGAAAATGAAAGATGTTACAGTAATAGAGATGAGAGACCCTGCAGAAATTAACTATCCTAGCAGCTAATCTCTCTATCTCCAGCCTCTTGGAATACGAGAGGATTTAAATATCTGACAAAAAGTAAGGATTGTTTGCTGTGAAAATTTGATATTCTGGCTTTTCAAGAGATATGGTTAGCAACTGGTCCGGTCTGGGACACCACAGTATAGCTTTGATTCCAGCTATTATGCCTGTTAAAGGTAGACCGATGGCGGGACTGATGGTAGCCATAAAGATATCTCTGAATTTTCAGTTAGATCCGTGGTTTTCCCCGAATTGTTTTCTCCAATTGGTTAGAATAAAGATCGATTCCAAAATCATAGGATTGATAAATATATATTGGAACCACAAAGCGATTACAGATCAAGAATTCTTTACCTCCTTAGAAGTCCTCTTGAATATGACTTTTCTTGACCCTACCTGTGACCACATAATCATCACAGGTGATCTAAATATAATGTGTCATGTTCAGAGAAACAAAAGTTTATCTACTGCTGCGTTGAGATAGAATTCACTAATGGAAGAGCGTCATCTATTTAAACTAAATGGTGCCAAGTCAGGAGACATTCCACAACACGACACCTGGCATCGGGGCACTCAATCTGCCATGATCGACTATACATTTGTAGATGGGCAATTGTTTAATTGTATAACAGAATTCTCTATTCTCCCCCAAGTATCAAGTGATCATGACATTCAGACCATAAATTGGTTGTGGATCTTTCATGAGAAACAGTATGAAAATTCATTGGCAACAAACCTGTTTTTGAATAAAGCGTTAAACAGATTTAAGTGGTGCCCAAAATCTCTACACATGTTATATGATAATTTGGTAAAGAGCGAGATGAAGGGACAGGGTGGATGTCTTTCTGTTGCGCGTTCATATGTGGAAGAAATGCACATTTTTGCTGTGGAAAGAATCAACACAAAAATGAAAGGTAAAAAAACATTACATTCATTTGATCTAGATGTTTCACTTCGGAAAGCGCAATATAGAAAAGACAAAAGGCAAGTGATGTATTTGAATCATTGTGAGAGGGGACCAAAGCTTAGATCGTTAAAGTGCAAATATAAGAATTGGCTGAAATCAAAACATGCTATATTGTATCAGCAGGATGCAGAGAATATGTTAGAAAAATTGAGGTCCAAGAATTCAGCTAAGATATGGTCCCTGTTGAATTTTAGACAGTTCAAAGACCAAACAATCCATCAGTTAAATCCCATATCCCAAGAAGTATGGGCTACTTTTTATAAATCCATTTATGCGGATACTAATTTAGAAGAGTTTCCAACTGTGACTGTTAGTAGACAAGCAAAAGACTTATCTTTTGACATGGATGATATAATGTTTCAAATATCAAAATTGTCTATTTCTCGCGCACCCGGGCCTGATGGCTTGTCCAATTATATGATCAAACAACATCCTATGGCTTGGGCAAAAAAAATTCTATGCATTTTTTTGCAAATAGTGATAACTCGTTGTATTCCTAGCTCTTGGAGGAAAGCGATAACAATACCCTTCTATAAAAAAGGAGACCATGAGAATCCTGGCAATTACAGGCCAATATCATTACTAGACATACCAAGTAAAATCTTTGCCAGATTGTTGTTAAGAGACCTCAATGACTGGTTGAATGTTGCAAAATTGAGAGACCCAAATCAGACCGGGTTTATGCCGGGAATGGGAACAGCTATTAATCTGCATATTCTGGAAGTCATTAAAAAGCAAGAACAGTTAAAAGGTCAGATAATATACATGGCATTTATTGACTTCCAGGCGGCGTTTGTTTCAGTGTGCAGAACTCTGTTGATAAAGAAACTCTGGGGGGCTAAGTGTCCAGAATATTTAATATTTTGGATAAAAGAATTGCACTCGGAAACAACTGTGCAAATTAGATTAGCCTCGGATGGAACACTATCAGATCCAATTTTGACATTCAGAGGCCTCAAGCAGGGGTGCATCTTGGCCAGCACGCTCTTCAATTTTTTCATGGCTGCGGTGCGTCATGATTTCATGAATTGTAGAGCTGATGATCCTCACGTGGGAGGTTGTCTGATACCGTGATTGTTCTATGCGGACGACCTGGTAGTAATAGCCAAGACCCCAGGGGGTTTGCAGAATCTGTTGACTGCCTTGAGTAAGTATGCAGATGCATATTTCTTGTCAATAAATCAAGCGAAATGTAAAATTATGATATTGGGTCTTAAGAGAAAAGGGCCTCAGAACAAACATCGATAGATTATTCAGGACGTAGAAATTGAAATAGTAGCAGAGTATAAATATCTAGGTCTCCAATTCAGTAATGATACAGAGGATAAACCGTTTTTTAGAGTCTTGAAACAAAAACTATCTACTGTGATAAATCAAACGAAAATAATACAAGCCAAATATGGCAAGTTTTCTCCGATACCAGCAGTAACATTTTATAAACAGAAGGTTGTTCCTATACTGACCTATGCTGCCGAAACAAAGGAAATTGTGAAGAAGTCTATATGGGTCAAAATGGAAGGTACATTTTGGAAATCTGAATGTGGCCTTCCTATGTCTGTGTCATTTTCCTACTAAGACATGAATTGGGATTGGTATCCTTGAATGCGGTATATTTTTGGAAAGTGTTGAGTTTATATCGGAAATACTTGATGACATTGGAAGATAATGGAGTGATGTTTATGATGGGAAAATTCATGTTAAACTCAGACAACAATAACATCATTAAATGGCGAAAGTGTATAGAACTACTCATTATAGAGGCTGGTATTGATGGAGAGCTCTTAATAAATAACCCAGAAAGAGCCAAAAAGAAATTATGGATGTTTGACTGGATTGAGACCAGGGACACATGTGTAAAATTGAAGACCTTTAAATGTCAGTCTTATGCTATCAAGGAAGTACATAAGATAGAGCAATACCTTGTCCAATTTCCCAGTCCAAAAAGTAGATTTAGCTATCTGAGAATAAGATTGAATATATGTCTTACTAATGAAGTGCGCTGTAAGCGCAGGATGACAAATGGGGATAGTTAATTTTGCAAGGAGCCGCATCAGATGAAACATTAAAACATTTAATTGCCATCTGTCCTGCTTTAAGTGATAAGAGATGTACATTTTTCAAACATTTATTTGAAAATCAGATTCTAATTAACTATGAAGTCCTTTGAGACAAATTGTACCATAGCCAACTGAGCAAAAGGAATTTGGCTATGCTAATGTTTGTCCAGACATTAAGGGGCCGATTCATGGAACCAACGTGCGCCGAAAATCTAGGCGCAAGCATGCGCAAGCATGCGCAAGCGGAAAAAAACAGGCGCACGCGCACGCGTGCGATTCATGAAAGTCCCTGCGCGTGTTCACCGCGGGATGTGCGCCAAACCCGTGCATGGCGCACAAGTCAATGCAACATCGCGAAAGGCGTGCGCGACGGTGCGCGACGCGCACAGTGAAAGCGCACAACCTCAGCGCACACAGCAGAAGGTGGGCGGGACATGGGGCGTAACGCGCGGAATGGGGAACAACACGCGAAAATAAGGGCGTAACTGGGGATGCACTGCACGGAAGCAGAGGTAACGCCCACACGCACACGAACCACACGTATTCATGGAATGGAATAGGGCAAACCCACGCACAGCCAAAGCCGCGCACAAGCTGAAACACGTCCGCCACACGAAGGCAGGCGGTAGAGTCCCAGCGCATCAAAAAAGTGGCGCCGCGGGAAGTAAAATACGCGATTGAGCGGGGTACGTGTATTCCGGGTGTGCGCGGGAAGTGACACACGCGATTGAGCGGGGTACGTGTATTCCGGGGGTGCGCGGGAAGTTACACACGCGAATGAGCGGGGTACGTGTATTCCGGGGGTGCGCGGGAAGTGACACACGCGATTGAGCGGGGTACGTGTATTCCGGGTGTGCGCGGGAAGTGACACACGCGATTGAGCGGGGTACGTGTATTCCGGGGGTGCGCGGGAAGTTACACACGCGAATGAGCGGGGTACGTGTATTCCGGGGGTGCGCGGGAAGTGACACACGCGATTGAGCGGGGTACGTGTATTCCGGGTGTGCGCGGGAAGTGACACACGCGATTGAGCGGGGTACGTGTATTCCGGGGGTGCGCGGGAAGTTACACACGCGAATGAGCGGGGTACGTGTATTACGGGGGTGCGCGGGAAGTTCCACACGCGATTTGGCCGGGTACGTGGATTCCAGGGGTGCGCGGGAAGTTCCACACACGATTTGGCCGGGTACGTGGATTCCAGGGGTGCGCGGGAAGTTCCACACGCGATTTGGCCGTGTACGTGGATTCCAGGGGTGCGCGGGAAGTTCCACACGCGATTTGGCCGGGTACGTGGATTTCAGGGGTGCGCGGGAAGTTCCACACGCGATTGAGCGGGGTACGTGTATTTCGGGGGTGCGCGGGAAGTTCCACACGCGATTTGGCCGGGTACGTGGATTTCAGGGGTGCGCGGGAAGTTCCACACGCGATTGAGCGGGGTACGTGGATTTCGGGGGTGCGCGGGAAGTTCCACACGCGATTTGGCCGGGTACGTGGATTCCAGGGGTGCGCGGGAAGTTCCACACGCGATTTGGCCGGGTACGTGGATTTCAGGGGTGCGCGGGAAGTTCCACACGCGAGTTGGCCGGGTACGTGGATTTCAGGGGTGCGCGGGAAGTTCCACACGCGATTGAGCGGGGTACGTGTATTTCGGGGATGCGCGGGAAGTGACACACGCGATTTGGCCGGGCACGTGGATTCCAGGGGTGCGCGGGAAGTTCCACACGCGATTTGGCCGGGTACGTGGATTTCAGGGGTGCGCGGGAAGTTCCACACGCGATTGAGCGGGGTACGTGTATTTCGGGGGTGCGCGGGAAGTTCCACACGCGATTTGGCCGGGCACGTGGATTCCAGGGGTGTGCAGGAAGTTCCACACGCGATTTGGCCGGGTACGTGGATTTCAGGGGTGCGCGGGAAGTTCCACACACGATTGAGCGGGGTACGTGTATTCCGGGGGTGCGCGGGAAGTTCCACACGCGATTTGGCCGGGTACGTGGATTTCAGGGGTGCGCGGGAAGTTCCACACGCGATTGAGCGGGGTATGTGGATTTCGGGGGTGCGCGGGAAGTTCCACACGCGATTTGGCCGGGCACGTGGATTCCAGGGGCGCGCGGGAAGTTCCACACGCGATTTGCCCGGGTACGTGGATTTCAGGGGTGCGCGGGAAGTTCCACACGCGATTGAGCGGAGTACGTGTATTCCGGGGGTGCGCGGGAAGGTCCACACGCGATTTGGCCGGGTACGTCGATTCCAGGGGTGCGCGGGAAGTTCCACACGCGATTTGGCCGGGTACGTGGATTTCGGGGGTGCGCGGGAAGTTCCACACGCGATTTGGCCGGGTACGTGGATTTCAGGGGTGCGCGGGAAGTTCCACACGCGAGTTGGCCGGGTACGTGGATTTCAGGGGTGCGCGGGAAGTTCCACACGCGATTGAGCGGGGTACGTGTATTTCGGGGGTGCGCGGGAAGTGACACACGCGATTTGGCCGGGCACGTGGATTCCAGGGGTGCGCGGGAAGTTCCACACGCGATTTGGCCGGGTACGTGGATTTCAGGGGTGCGCGGGAAGTTCCACACGCGATTGAGCGGGGTACGTGTATTTCGGGGGTGCGCGGGAAGTTCCACACGCGATTTGGCCGGGCACGTGGATTCCAGGGGTGCCAGGAAGTTCCACACGCGATTTGGCCGGGTACGTGGATTTCAGGGGTGCGCGGGAAGTTCCACACGCGATTGAGCGGGGTACGTGTATTCCGGGGGTGCGCGGGAAGTTCCACACGCGATTTGGCCGGGTACGTGGATTTCAGGGGTGCGCGGGAAGTTCCACACGCGATTGAGCGGGGTACGTGGATTTCGGGGGTGTGCAGGAAGTTCCACACGCGATTTGGCCGGGCACGTGGATTCCAGGGGGGCGCGGGAAGTTCCACACGCGATTTGCCCGGGTACGTGGATTTCAGGGGTGCGCGGGAAGTTCCACACGCGATTGAGCGGGGTACGTGTATTCCGGGGGTGCGCGGGAAGTTCCACACGCGATTTGGCCGGGTACGTCGATTCCAGGGGTGCGCGGGAAGTTCCACACGCGATTTGGCCGGGTACGTGGATTTCAGGGGTGCGCGGGAAGTTCCACACGCGATTGAGCGGGGTACGTGTATTCCGGGGGTGCGCGGGGAGCAGCACACGTGAATTGCACGTGTGGGTCCTCCCAGGTGTACCCTCTACACCCTCCACGGCCCCTGCAGGTGGCTCACACCACAGGGGCCTACCCAGCACATGTCCTGCAGGCACCCCATCCACCATGGCCATGCCCACCAGCCAACCCACATATCAACTAGCACTACTGCCCACCAACGCATGTCCCCCTGCACCCCCAGCCACCAGGGGCAGCCTCCAGCAGGCCCCCACCCATGTCTCCCCCCACCCCCACCCCCCAGCAGTGCAGGGGAAGCCTCAAACAGGCCCCCACTCATGTCCCCCTGCACCCCCACCCCCTAGCATCCAGGGGCACCCTCCACCAGGCCCCCACTCATGTCTCCCACCCCCCCCACCCCCCAGCATCCAGGGGCACCCTCCACCAGGCCCCCACTCATGTCCCCCTGCACCCTCACCCCCCAGCATCCAGGGGCACCCTCCACCAGGCCCCCACTCATGTCTCCCACCACCCCCACCCCCCAGCCACCAGGGGCAGCCTCCACCAGGCCCCCACCCATGTCTCCCACCCCCCAGCCACCAGGGGCAGCCTCCACCAGGCCCCCACCCATGTCCGACTCATGTCTCCCAGCACCCCCACCCCCCCAGCCACCAGGGGCAGCCTCGACCAGGCCCCCACCCATGTCTCCCACCACCCCCACCCCCCAGCCACCAGGGGCACCCTCCACCAGGCCCCCACCCATGTCTCCCACCACCCCCACTCCCCAGCCACCAGGGGCAGCCTCCAGCATGCCCCCACCCACGTCTCCCCCCACCCCCACCCCCCAGCAGTGCAGGGGCAGCCTCCACCAGGCCCCCACCCATGTCCAACTCATGTCTCCCAGCACCCCCACCCCCCCAGCCACCAGGGGCAGCCTCCACCAGGCCCCCACCCATGTCTCCCACCACCCCCACCCCCCAGCTGTGCAGGGGCACCCTCCACCAGGCCCCCACTCATGTCCCCCTGCACCCTCACCCCCCAGCATCCAGGGGCACCCTCCACCAGGCCCCCACTCATGTCACCCATCACCCCCACCCCCCAGCTGTGCAGGGCACCCTCCACCAGGCCCCCACTCATGTCTCCCACCACCCCCACCCCCCAGCATCCAGGGGCACCCTCCACCAGGCCCCCACTCATGTCCCCCTGCACCCCCACCCCCTAGCATCCAGGGGCACCCTCCACCAGGCCCCCACTCATGTCTCCCACCACCCCCACCCCCCAGCATCCAGGGGCACCCTCCATCAGGCCCCCACTCATGTCCCCCTGCACCCCCACCCCCTAGCATCCAGGGGCACCCTCCACCTGGCACCCACACATGTCTCCCACCACCCCCAACCCCCAGCAGTGCAGGGGCACCCTCCACCAGGCCCCCACACATGTCCCCCTGCACCCTCACCCCCCAGCATCCAGGGGCACCCTCCACCAGACCCCCACTCATGTCTCCCACCCCCCAGCACTGTGGGGCACCTGCCAGCAGGCCCCCACCCATGTCTCCCACCACCCCCACCACCCCAGCATCCAGGGGCACCCTCCACCTGGCACCCACTCATGTCTCCCATCACCCCCACTCCCCAGCAGTGCAGGGCACCCTCCACCAGGCCCCCACTCATGTCTCCCACCACCCCCACCCCCCCAGCATCCAGGGGCACCCTCCACCAGGCCCCCACACGTCTCCCACCACCCCCACCCCCCAGCAGTGCAGGGGCACCCTCCACCAGGCCCCCACTCATGTCTCCCATCACCCCCACCCCCCAGCAGTGCAGGACACCCTCCACCAGGCCCCCACACATGTCTCCTATCACCCCCACCCCCCAGCAGTGCAGGGGCACCCTCCAGCAGGCCCCCACACATGTCCCCCTGCACCCTCACCCCCCAGCATCCAGGGGCACCCTCCACCAGGCCCCCACTCATGTCACCCATCACCCCCACCCCCCAGCTGTGCAGGGCACCCTCCACCAGGCCCCCACTCATGTCTCCCACCACCCCCACCCCCCAGCATCCAGGGGCACCCTCCACCAGGCCCCCACTCATGTCTCCCACCACCCCCACCCCCCAGCCACCAGGGGCACCCTCCACCAGGCCCCCACCCATGTCTCCCACCACCCCCACCCCCCAGCCACCAGGGGCAGCCTCCAGCAGGCCCCCACCCATGTCCAACTCATGTTCCCCACCCAACATGTCATCACAGTCCAGATCCCTGGTCTCTATGGTCAGCCCCCAAATGCAAAACACCCACCCGAGTATTGCATCCACCCACTCATATTCTGCAATTACATCACAGAACACCAATTGCAAGTTCCAAAACAAACACATGTCCCTCACATACACCCAATGGGTGTCAGTGATTCTCAAAACACATAACATGAAATGCATGAAAACAATGAGACACCACACATTGAAGTGCAACAAATAAATAATGTATTAAAGGAAAGATGAATAGAAACAAAAATGAAGAAACAGAAATGTGAATGGAAAAAAATGAAAAGAAGCATGTCCGTTCAAAATAAAAAAAAAATTAAAGAATATAGAAATCCAGTAATGTAGTACAAAGTCAATGTCCACCAAACAAAATCCAATGTGAAAAAAAAATTATAAGCCATTGATCCATGGATAATGTTAAAAAAGAAAGTATGTACAAGTCCACAACTATGTACAATGCAAGAAGCCAGGGTCCATCATCCCAACAAAATAAAGGAAACCTAACTAACTACACTAACTAATAAAAAAAACTATATACAAAAATGTGGCCAATGTCCAAAAGGTCCAAATGAAATAAAAACAAAAATGAAACTTAACACTACCTACATAACTATGTACAAGGGCAGCGGGCTAGTTCCACGGCTCACTTCTGGATGTGCCGGGCCAGGGCATCATCGAACTCCTCCTCAATGTCCCGGAGGCGGTCCTCCTCCATGGCCCCGAGGGTCCGCAGGGCCGTCGACGTGTCCACCTCCAAAGCCCTGCGGATTGCCTCGAGGCACTCGACCCGCCTCAGGGCCCTCTGCATGGAGTTCTCCGCCCTGACCATTGAGAGCCGTGCCTCTTCCGCCCGCTGCCGCTCCGCATCTATGGCGTGGCCCAAACGCTGCCACACGGAAGACACTTTTTGTCCTGGGTCCTCCTGCCCTCCGGCCGATGCCTGCCCCTCCGATGTCGAAGGCCCCGAGCCTTCATGGCTCCCACCATGGTGCTGCTGCTGCTGTGCCTCTGCCCCTGCACTGCCTCCTGCTGCCTGCACATCCTACGCCGGCTGGGGTGCAGTCGTTGACGTGGCCACCCCTGCTGGACGTCCGACTCCCGACTGTGGCAGGGATGCCTCCTCCACCAGCCTGGCCGCACCGTCAGAGGCAGCTCCACAGGGCACCCAGGTGACTGATGGGTGGGAAGATGGCACAGAGGACGACTGGCGCGTAGGGGGTCCAGCTGAGGAGGGGGTCGTGGCAAGCCCCATCAGACGGAGGAATCCGGCCTGGGTGACCTGTCCCAGCAGGCTGACGTGGTCAACGAGCCATTCGAGATGATGTGCAGTCTCTTCATGAAAAGACTGCAGGTCACCTCGCATGGCCCGTTGACGCAACGCCACTCCAGCCAGGACAGGCTCAACCCGGGCCTGGATAGCCACGTCCGCAGGCAGAGGAAGGCCAGTTGACGTCAGCTCATCCCCTGCCTGAAAACTGGTCTGGACATGGGCATCCCTGCTGGTGCAAGATGATGCAGGGACAGGATCAGGGACAGGATTGCACACAGGCACCTCCGCGGCGGCCTGTGCTGCCTCCTGTCCCTGGTCCTGCACTGCACCACTAGCACCAGTGGGATCCCCACCCCCAGACCCCGTCTCCGGTGCTTGCACGGCCTCCTCCTCCACCAAACCCCCCACCAACCTGGATGACTCTGTGCCATCTTCCCCCGTTGGGCCCTGTGGGGTCCCAGCTGCCCCTTCTGCTGCCGAGGAGTCCAACTGCAACCTCCGCCTCTTGGACCTCCCCCCGGCAGCTGCGGCCTGGGACGCGGCACCGGACTCCTCACTCCCCGACGAGATGACAACCTGGGAGGGGAGCCGGGCCTTGCGTCTCCGGCTGGCGGTGGGATCCCCGCCGCTGTGCTCCACAGCACCTTCTCCGCCATCTTCATCAGTTGACGCTGCAGACAGGGAGAAACAAAACACAGGCATCAGGGCACTGTACAATGTACACATACACACATAACAGTTGTACATGAGTGGCATTGGCAAACCTCTGACATGTCATCACAATCCCCAACACACATGTCATTACAACTTGCACACACGAGCCATACCACAGCCATGTTGCAACTGCCAACACCATCCATACACATACAACAGCATCAGCAGCCAAAGGTGAGCCAGACATCACATGCAACACAGGAAGTGCACCACACATGTACACACACCACCACACTTGCATGCATGTGTACACCTCTGCTAAGTGTCGCAGTGTTCAGACGGGCATCCATGTCACATCTGCCCATCAGGCATCCACTTAAAGCTGTCACATGCATCCATGTTGCATCACTGTTGCACCCTTGTCAAATACACACACATGCACATGTACACAGCGCTGATACAATCAGCTGAAAACAACATACATGCGTGACATCACGGACATGTCTACTCACATACACATTCATACAAACTTGTGTGCCCACACAACTGCATTTGGCATGCAAGCCCACACACACAGGCACCATCCATGTCTCACACATTACAGCCCTCGCATGTGTCAGCCCCACGGCCCTGTACACCCGCACCCATACTCGACCCCATACAAACAGATGTGCAACCTGCACACTACTGAACAATCACCACACGCACTGCTCACAATCAGGATGCATGTACACTCACCGCTCGACTCCAGACGGGTCTGCCTCTCAAGGACCTGGACGTGGAGCGCTGGGGATATGTGTTCCAGGACCCTCATCTGTTCTTCCGACAAGTGGCCCCGGCGCCCCTTGGCATCCGCTGCCTTCAAGAGGCGCCGGGCCTTGGTCAGGGTCCTGGACCTGAAGTCCTCCCAGCGCTTCTTGACATGTTGGAAGTCGCGGACTGCCACCCCCTCCGCGTTGATGGCAGTCACGATGTCAGTCCAGATCCGAGTCCGTCCTTCCTTGTCGGCGCGGCAACTTCCGAAGAGGGCATCATACTGCCCCAGGACTTGCTCCACCAGGACACCAACTTCGGTGGCACTGAAGCTGGTGCCCCTCTGCCTCTCTGGCCGGGGGTTGTCAGTGGTCACAGATGGAGTTTGCCCCGACATGACAACCCCAGAGGCAGGAGTGGGTGGGCAACTGGGTCCTGGGGCTGGGCTGTGGAGCGATGGAATCCCAGTCGGGAGTCTTTGGTTCCAGCAGGGGTGGTCACACCAACAGCACCCCTGGCTGATGTGCAGGCAGCAAATGGCAGGGCACGTGGGCAGCAGGCAGTCAGGCAGCAGCAGATGGCAGGTGGGAGCGTGCTCGGGGCTCTGGGGGGCAGTAGTTCGGCCTTCTGGGCAGGAGCGTGGTCTTCCGTGTGCTTACGCGTGGCCAGCTTGATACGGAGTGATTTGGCACGTGAAAATCCTGCACGTCAGCGTGTAATTCGAGGAAAGGCCCTTAGCGCGTAAGCGCGTCTGCACGCATACGCATTTTCATTGGACAGAAGGCCCTCAGCGCGTGAGCGTGTCTGTGACGTGACGTGCAAGGGAGTATCCCTCATTGCACGTGATGACAGTACACACGTGGATCCCAACCAATCGCGTGTGAAAGTTCACGGGACCCCGGAACACACGTACCCAGGCCAATGGCGTGTGGAACTACCCGCGCACCCCGAAACACACGTACCCAGGCCAATCGCGGGTGGAACTACCCGCGCACCCCGAAACACACGTACCCAGGCCAATCGCGTGTGGAACTACCCGCGCACCCCGAAACACACGTACCCAGGCCAATCGCGTGTGGAACTACCCGCGCACCCCGAAACACACGTACCCAGGCCAATCGCGTGTACGCTCGCTCCCCTCCGATCACACGCGATGACACCCGAATACGGGAAACCAACGAGTCCGCCCACACGGAGGCGTCCCGCGCCCGCGCACAGCATAAAAGTGCGCGCAAACAACAAACGCGTATATACAGCGACGATGAATGCCCCATTTGTTGCTGCAGTGATTGTGGGACACCGCAGGAGGAGGAGAATAGCCAGGGCACGCATTTTTGCACCACGGACAGGCCTTTTTGGGATGCCTGACGACCAGGTCTACGGCAGGTATAGGTTTCCACCCCATATCATCCTAGACCTGGTCAGGGAGTGGGAAGATGACCTCACATCCCCCACCCTTTGCTCCCAAGCATTGAGCCCCTTGGAGAAGCTGCTCAATGTCTTGCATTTCTTGGCCACTGGGTCGTTTCAGCGGACCACTGCCATAGTGGGGGGGGTCTCACAGGCCACGCAGTCACGCTGCCTACACCAGGTACTGGCAATCATGAGAGCGCGCCACTCAGTCCGCAGGCACATATACATGCCCAGAACACCCGCAGAAAGGCAGGCCGTTGTCCTGGATTTTTTCAGGGTGGCACACTTCCCCAAAGTGCTCGGTGCCATAGATTGCACCCATGTGGCCCTACGTCCACCTAGGGCCACTGAGCACATCTACCGAAACCGCAAGCACTGGCATTCCATCAATGTACAGGTGGTATGCGATGCAAAGGGAATCATCACCTCTGTGTATGCAAACTACCCTGGCTCCACCCATGACAGTTTCATATACAGAATGTCCGCCCTGAGCCGGGCCCTGGAAGCTGGGCAGCATGGCGACACATGGCTCCTAGGTGAGTACAAATGCCCTTGCACATGCATGCAAGTCACACACAGACAAATATACCAACCCTAATAATCTGAACAATTATCACCTCCCCAGGGGACAGTGCCTACCCTCTGAGCAACCACATGATGACGCCAATCCGGAACCCCACCACACCACCCCAGGTAAGATACAACGCTGCCCATATTGCAACCAGGGCCATAGTGGAGCGCACATTCGGAGTGCTCAAGTCACGTTTCCGCTCCCTTGACCGCTCTGGTGGGCAACTACTCTATGCACCAGCAGTTGTGTGCAGGATCATTGTGGCAGCATGTGTCCTGCACAATGTTGCAACACGGCAGGGCGTCCCGGTGGACATGGTGGTGCCCCCACATCCCCAACCACAGGCACAGGCGCTGCCCATGGGAGGGGACAGGGCACGTGGCGAGGTAGCCCGGACCCAGCTTGTGGCCACATTTTTCACCTAAACTCCCACCCCTGCGGAGTGCACACAGGCCTGGCACATACCAGGTGACAATCGATGATGACAAAGTGACAGTCAACTGTCACAACCCTACCACCCTGAGATAGTTGCCATGGAAGTGCCACATCGTCTGCATCCCTAGCTACTTAAACACAAGCTATCCTGTGCAACCAAAATGCACACATATGACATGTGACATGACATGAGCCATACACAAGTATTACAAGGCACAATGAGGCAGGGGGAGGGGGGAACAAGGGAACATAGAGAACGGTACTACTAGGCCAGGTGTCATTGTGATTGTGCAAGTGCAGGGGTAGGGGGAAGGGAAAAGTGCAAGGGTGGGGGGGAGTCCAGTACAGGGGAAGTAGGCCAAAAAATTATACATAGGTCGCCTGGTGGCAACTGCTAAGGTAAGTGCAGACGAGTGCTGGGAAGGGAGGGCTGTAGGGATAGAGAGACAGTACTGCAGTGCAGGGGTTGCCAGGGTGGCAGTGCAAGTGGACAGTGGCTGGGCCAGGGACCGAGGTTGGTGAGAGTGGCCCAGTTGCAGCTCCTGTGCAGTTCCAGTGAACAATTCTGCAAGGGAGAGGCAGAGAGTAAGCAGAAGCAAAGAGGAAGGTCTTGAGGTGCTTCCAGAACTGGAGATGGTTCCCCTCAAGTTCAAGTCAGGAAGTCTGTTCGAGGGGGAGGGCCCTGCTGCGGAGAGAAACCTACCCCCAGCTAGTTGCTCTGAGAAGCGGATGACCTGGACATGCAAGGTGTGCATCACACACACCTGCAAAACAGGCCATGGCCATCACTGTCATGTCAGTCAAACCCTCCCAAACATCAACATGACATGGCAAGCAATACCCATACACCGACCCAGTAACGATAAGGTACACATTTCCATGTCCTAAATGTACAGTGGTATCGGACAATGATGCCTGACCCGGAATCCGATGAAATGACAGACCAACAAAATGTCCCACCAAAAATAAGTCGATTCCAAATGCATTACAACAGTCGTAGACGTAACATCACAATGAATGCCTGGCTATATGCACATGATGCATTGCAAAATGAACACTGCAGCTCATGTGTGCAATGTCCTACTCCTGCATCACACTGCTCAGCGCACAGCACAGTGAACAGCCATTGCGTGTGATGCACACCCTGAGCATCACATCTAAGTGACAGACTACATCAAACATCAAATTAGGCATGTACTCGAACCATAATCGGTCACAGAACATGTGCTGGCGGGACACAGTGGGCACCAGAAGGCAAACAGTGTACACGTGGATATGCAAGGGTGGGAGTACATGGAGTGCATCCGAGTGCAAGTGTGTGGTTCTGCAAGGACATGCACTCCACATATGCATGTGCACTCAAGTGACCATCAGTGTTCCCTACACATCACATGTGAACATCCACCATGTGTACACCCCAGCATGTCAAACCACTACTATCCCCTCGCACCTGAAAGGAAAACACAACACATGAACAGGCATTGATCAGCAGAACACAACATGTACATAGGACAACAACATTACAATGTCAGAGTTCCCATCACACTGCAGGGCAACGCAACTATCAACAACAACCCCCCCCCTCGCAAATGACCATGACCCACTGAACAACTGCACCTGGGTCATGGAGCCTCCAACCCTCATTCCCACCTGGCCACAGGATCACCTTTACCCTTCGTGTCCATCTCCCACCTTGTGTGTAAAGAGATGCCTGAACCCTCAGAATCCACACTCATTTCCAAAATCACATAATCCAAGGCATGAAAAGGAACCCAAACACCCTCCAGTAGATGACTTGACATAGCAGTACGTCTCAAAGGCCAAGTACTACCACAATGATGCAACAACCAAGGTAGCACAGCAAAACAATGTCACGACAGGATGTGAGACATGTGTGGTACATGACATAGGATGATGCACCATGAATGGATGTGTACTGTCACAGATCCCCTGTACAGGCGCTGGAGTCTCATGAAACAACCACCCACACCATGTCCCGGGTGCCTGCAAGGTCAAACTCACACAGGCCCCTGAGATCCTGGTGGGGAAAGAGGTTCAGGGATATGCAGTCGGGACAGGTGTAGACACACTGGATGACTGGAATGCGTGGCAGGTGAGGGGAGTAGGAATGACACATGAAACCAGGGAATGCACGAAAATGTACAGTGGGGAAAGAGGGTCAGGGAACATTGCTTGGATAGGCATGGGAAGCAGGAACACCGGGTAGAGGGTACAGGTTTCGAAATTGCATAGGATCACGGGTGATTAGGGTAAAAAACATACCAAATAGGACCACACATACATCCATGCATCAGTACACTCCCCAGCAAGCCTATGCAGGGCAGTTTGTAAGAAAATACAACAAGACACTTAGCTCTGGTTTTGAGTGCTGGCCTCCTGCCTGCGCACTCTCAGGTCCGGTTACAGGAGCACTGCAATGCTGCAAAGAGAGACACAGTCAGCAACCTGTACGTGCCAATTACACAAAAACACAACACAAAACATGCCCCATAACAACATACAACTCTACAAACAGACAATCTGTGCTCCATGCTTCGTACCCATATATAACATCACCCCTGTGACGGGTCATTCACAGTCAATGCAGTAAGTCAGCCGCTGGTGGGTGCGTGGCAAATGGAACACCAATGTGTCACAATTCACACAACATGCAATGTTCCCTGGGTAAGCAGACAGACCCATATGGCAAGCCATGACTACAGAGCAAGTTGCGTACCACCATGACCAAAACAAAGTTGCCAGTGCATTTATCATGAAGTACGTGGAATAGACATGCACTGCACCCGAGTATGTCCCTTGCTGTATGTCCCTGTGAGCTGCCCCTTTCCATGTCTTGGAAGGCTACATGGTTGATACAAGTGCCTCAATGAACCTTGGTGTACCGCAGGGTATGTGCCACTGCCCCCGCATGTGTCCCAGACAACCCTACTATCAACAGCCATCAGTCCACAAACACATCTGAGCTGCATTGTGTGCTTCAACACCAATATTTGTCTAAGCTCACCCTCAGTGCTGTGACTAAGCCTGCACGTGCAATTCGCCTGGTGCAAGCTTTGCTGTCTCGTGGCCCCCCTGTGATGCTCACCTTGCCTGGAGTTCCTTGGAACATGTCAGCAGTTCTAGGATGTGGGTCTGCAATCACTGTGGCTCTGCTTGTGCACATATGTGCATGTGGGCACCAACAAACGGGTCAGGAATTACGTCGTCCAATGGGCCATGTCTGCTGGCAAAGGTGCTCTGGTGCCTCATCCCCCTGCAGAAAGTGCATGAAACGCATGATTAATGCATCAAAGTGATCTGTGTGTGTCTCATCATGCATCTCATTACTTGACCATGTCAGAGAGTCACATCACAAATCACACCATCAGTCCGTCTTTCACCTCCAAAGTGTGGAACACTATCTACAGCATGATTTGCAACACGCACGTGTACAGGAAAGATATGAAACATAAAACACAATGCATAGCAATCAATGTCCACATTAATCATGACACGCCCCATCTAGCAAAAGCTGAACAGTGGACAATTACACCTAAATCATCCCCACTAGGGGTGTCAACACAAGTCAAAAAGCACCAGACATGCCACAGATATGACAGTCCAAAGCCCTTGTGTAAAAATCTGTTACACCGAACCATCCTTGCGAGCCCATGGATAAGGGAGGCAGGAGTGGCATATGTGAGTCAAGGAACCCAAGCAGCAAACACATACACAAGACAACCATGAAGGGCCCAGCTGGAACAGACAGTGGATGCCTTCAAAAACCACAAGGCACCACACTGTCACATGTAAGCACAATAGACTACAAATTTTAAACTAACTCAACTATTAACTAATTACACTAACTATGGAAAACCTACATTACCTATTTAAACTAACTATCAAACAGAAACTTAACTAACTAAACTAAAAGAAAAATCAAAAATGGCCACATACGACCCGGGGGGGAGGGGAGGCACCCAGGAGGGGGGAGGTACAGGGTGCTGCTCAACATCCACATGCGATGATGCTGAGCCAAAAAAAATTACCTCCATGGGCTCAACGCCTTCACAGCACGACCTATGTGGGAGATAGATGGTCGTCCGAGTCTGGCTCATCCTGGTAAGGAGGACGTGGCACAGTAGCCTGGCCACGCCTAGCCGCAGCTTGCCCCTCGTCGGCAGCAAGTCTGCCGGACAGGTGAGCCTGGTTCTGTGTGGCGATGTTACATAGGTCTGCATGCAGGACCTCACGTGATACACGTGCTTCCTCTTGCAAGGTAGCACGTGTAACACAGAGTTCCTCCTGCAAGGCCTGGCTGGACAACCGCTGCACCTCCCGGCAAGCCTGTAGCTCAGCTGAGATGGTGCGCTCAAGCTGTGCAAACCTCTCCTCTGCCTGCTGCCTCTGGGACATCATAAGGACACCCAGAGTGGATCTGAGGGAGGCATACTCCTCCCTCAGGGCATCCATGTGCGCCTCTGCGTGAGCAGCAATTGCTTGACACAGAGACGACATTTCAGCCTGGCGTGCCCTGTCTGAGGCCGCCATGCCCAGCCTGAGTGAGCGGGCCGTGGACCGTGCCGCCTGCTGCTGGAGAAGCACCTGCCTAGCAGGGGGGAGCACAGATCGGGCCACACGCTCCATGCTGTCAGCGATGTTCTCCATTGCTGCCCCCTGCCGTTCTGAATTGGCAGTCATGGCTTGCTCCCACTCAGTATACAGCGGTTGCGCGCGGCGACCGCGTTGCCGGGCTTGACCCCTGCGGGACCCAAGGACCGGGGGTCCTCGCTGTGTTGGCACCGCCTGCGGCTGCACGACTACATGCCCCCGTCGACGTGATGTCCCAGGCACATCAGTGACTGGTGTGGAGGGTGACCCTGCGTCCCGATCCACCACGGGCGGAGGAACCAAGACTGTCTGATCCCTCAGTGCAGGGGTCGCAGACAGAGGAGTGTCCACATCAGAATCACTCACCCCTGACACATGGACTTGATGGTCATCCAACTCAACATGGACGTCAGAGTCGTCATCAAGGCTGGACTCATAGGCAGCCAGAGACAGGATGGACTGCAGCACTTGGGGGTTTTCGTGGCCTACCACCCCACGACCCCCACTAGTGCCGGGTTGATGTGGTCTTACCAACCCTGTGTCTGGCATGACAACACCATCCTCTGCATCCATTGCATCATCACCTGAAAAATAGAGAGGAAAAGGTCAGTACACATGTCAGAAGCACACAACACACACACACACACACCGACAGCAAAGGCATCTGGCAGACATGTGACACACAACATATGACCTTGCATGCATGCTGGGTCTACTTAGAATAGCTTCTGTGATCAGACCTGTTGAAAGGTGGCAGTTTGCATGGAAGTGGGTCTAAGCAGTGCAGAAAATGTGTACGCCACTCACTACCTACATGTACAAGCACTCCATGGTGTGTGCCAGGAAATGTGAAGGCAGTGCAATGTCAAAATCAGACATCACGTGCATTGTGTATTCAATGTGTACCATGTCTAGAAGGCAAGCACCCCTCCACCCCAGTACCAAAGCAGGGATGCCTAGCATGGTATCAAAAGGCTGACCATACACCTGTGTATTGACAAGCAGTGTTGACTGGCATCAACAGCTTAATGTGATTTCAATTACAACACTGCAAATGATGCTGGGACAGTGGGCAGGACACATGATGGAAGATCCGGAGGCCGGCCACGTGTGAAGAAGACACGACAAGAGTTGGACAGAGTCATTGGCCATTGAACAGGCTGAGGCCTGTGAGCCACACAGATTGTCAGAGCCTAAACATGTGTGCAACGCAGGACTGAGCCACAGTTGACATGGGGAGGCCGATAATATGGCAGGCAATGTATGTAACCAAGGACTCATATTACAGTGATCATCCAGTCAAGGACACATGGGGGCATGTGTGCAATGCACATGGAGCATGAATGGGCACTCATGTCCCTGCGGGACATCTGACCCATGCACAGTACAAGTGGGATGCCCTGCATCGAGTACTAAGGCTGTACCACACGGCATATGTCTGGCAGTTTCTAAGCTGGAAGTTAGCATCTACACAGGACACATGAACATGAAACTACACATTGGCAAGAATGTAGCAGACCAGTGCAAAGGTGGAACTGGGGTGCAGAGTGGCGGAGGAGGGGCAAGGGAGCATGGCCACATGGAGTCCCGCATGCAGGCAGAGGAGACACGCATGACGGTGGCATTGCATTACTTACACATCAGAACCATGTACAGGTCACATGTAGCAGCAATCATGCACAACACATCCCACAAGTGAAACACACACGTCCTCAACAACTACGCATCAACACTCACTGGACTGAGCATCAAAGTCCAGCATCTCTCCCACACCTTCGACCAATTCTGGTGGTATGAACTCCGCAACGAGAGCCTCATGCGGAGTGAGTTCTTCCTCCTCTGGTGCAGGCCCACCGCCAGTCACCAGAGTCAAGTTGTAATTTGAGGCACGCTTGGCCTTAGTGCTGCGCTTGATGTCATTCCAGCGCTTTTTGCACTCCTGCGCCGTGCGCACCTCATGGCCGAATGAACTGACATGTTCCGCCACATGCTTCCAGTGGGTGTCACGTTGGGCAGCCGTAGTCTGACTATTGGCACCCACTAGCATGTCACGGCTGTGTCCCCGCACGTAGTCCACGAGGAAGTCCAGTTCCTGCTTACAGAAAGGCTTCTTCCTCGACGTGCAGGAGGTGGTGGCTGTGTGTGGGGTCCCAGCCTGTGCTGCAGATGCAACCTTCCTCCTCTTGGACTGTGGCGCAGACCCTGGCTGGCTAATGCCGCCCTGACCAGTATGGCCAGTGGGTTGGGTGTATTGAGCCGAGGGAGTGGCAGGTGGAGGGATGACCAAAGGCCTGACTTGTGTCAGTGGCAGCTGGGTGCCCACTAATGGACCCTGCGCAGCAACATCAGCTGTGGCAGGGTCATTGACCGCAACGGTCCTGGTTGGCAGACTCACAACCGGGGTGCTGTTGGGTGCATCTGCCCCTGCACTTGCCAACACCCGGCTGTTCGGGGCAGCAGATGACATGACTGCCCCAGGGACACGTGTCTTGGTCTGAGCAGCCCGGCCTGCCCCAATGGTTTCCCCCCTGGCCTGTTGGAGATCTACCAAGGGCTCTTCAAGTGCCAACGCAGCCTGCGCTGGCAGACCCTGAGCCTGGGTGGCGGTGTCCACAACTGCACCTGCAGCTACCGCTACCCTTGGGCCCGTGGCAGTCGATGAAACGGACTGCCGGGTCATACGGGTGCCAGTGCCAGATGCAGGAGCTGCATCCCCCTGAACCACAGGGGGTGGTGGCATGGCTGCACCAACACATGGCACAACATTGTGCTCAAGTGGCGCACCCCTGCCTCTTCCCCCTCTGTGGCTGCCCTGGACACCCTGGAGTCCCCCTACTCCCTGGTCACCACGGCCACGTCCCCGACCACGCCCGCCACGAGGAGGACGCCCAGCTGAGGCGCCCCTCACCTTTGGTAGCCTCCCTACCATGGCACAGATGTAATAGTGCTGGCACAGATGGAGTGGTGCCAATGGGAGGTGTACAGCACAATTGACCTGGGCAATTGGGGTGAAGGGGGTGGGAAGCAAGATGTTAACAGCCCCCCTGCACCTGCAAGGCTGTATGTGACCCCGGTGATGTGTTGACGGGTCACGCAACGCTCAGGCACCCCAAAACTGCAGTAAAACCGTGCACGCAACCCTGCAGCCTACGTGCGTGGATTAAACCTCCCGCAGTACGCAGTGGCACCCAGTAACACGTATAACGCGTACGCGTGGGACACGCAGGCTACGATGACATCGAAAATGGGTGCGATACACAGGGGCACCCGCAGTGGGAAAAGGAGCGTTTGCGACTCACCGTCTGACTAGCGCGATGCAGAAAAACACGCGTAGCCAATACCCCCGCCAAAAGAAGAGATACGTCCTTGAGAGCTGTGAAGTAGATGGCGCGCGAAACAACTGGAAGCAGCAACACACGTCGGTCTCCACGAAAGGCACGTACAGCGAACTGCTGGGCCCGCTCACCTTTAACCCGTGCTGAGGGAAACGCACGCGCGCGTCACGTCACATGCGGACGTGCACTTTTTCACGTTTGATTACGCGCATTACACGCGGACGTGCAGTTTTTCACGCGCGCACGCTTATGCATGGGCCCTTTCCTCCTATTACACGCGGACGTGCAGTTTTTCACGCGCTTACGCGCATTACACGCAGCGTGCAGATTTTTCACGTGCCTAATCACTCCGTATGAAGCTGGCCACGCGAAAACACACGGAAGACCACGCTCCTGCCCAGAAGGCCAATTCACTGGCCCCCAGTGCCCCAAGCAGCCTCCCACATGCCATCTGCTGCTGCCTGCCTGCCTGCCTGCTGCCACCGTGCCCTGCCATTTGGTGCCTGCACATCAGCCATCTGCAGGGGTCCAGTTGCTGTGTCCACCCCTGCTGGTACAGAAGAGTCCCGACTCAAATGACATCGCTCCACAGCCCAGCCCCAGGACCCAGTTGGTCACCCACTCCTGCCCCTGGGGTTGCCATGTCGAGCACATCCACATCTGACACCAGTTGCAACCCCCGGCCAGAGGGGCAGAGGGGCAGAGGGGCACCAGCTTCACTGCCACCGAAGTTGGTGTCCTGGTGGAGCATGTCCTGGGGCAGTATGATGCCCTCTTCGGATCGTCCCGCGCCAACAGGGAAGGACGGGAGAGGACGCGGAGGGGGTGGCAACCCGCACCATCCAGAAGGTCAAGAAGCGCTGGGAGGACTTGAGGTCCAGGACCCTCATGAAGGCCCGGCGCCTTGTGGAGGGGGGCCGGGGCCGCATGAGTTCCATCCAGTTGAGGGTCCTGGAACGCGCACACCCAGCGCTCCACAGCCAGGTCCTTGAGAGGGAGACCCGTCTGGAGTTGAGCGGTAAGTGGCCAAGCATTGCTGTGTGAGACAGGGCATGTTGCAGTGTGCTGGTTGTCTGATACTTGCCTGCATGTGTGACATAGGCCATGTACGCATGTATGTGTGCAGGGACATCATGGTAATGCATGTGCGACCTGTAATGTGTGAACCGCATGGTTGTTGCATGTGTTTGATTGTGACATGGGGAGCCCTGTGCAGATTGCACACATGACAGCATGGAAGTCTCTGTTCCTGGACATGGGTGGGGGCCTGGTTGAGGCTGCCCCTGGTGGCTGGGGGGGTGGGGGTGCTGGGAGACATGAGTCGGACATGGGTGGGGGCCTGGTGGAGGCTGCCCCTGGTGGCTGGGGGGTGGGGGTGCTGGGAGACATGGGTGGGGGCCTGGTGGAGGCTGCCCCTGGTGGCTGGGGGGGTGGGGGTGCTGGGAGACATGAGTCGGACATGGGTGGGGGCCTGGTGGAGGCTGCCTCCTGGTGGAGGGTGGGGGTGCTGGGAGACATGAGTCGGACATGGGTGGGGGCCTGGTGGAGGGTGCCCCACAGTGCTGGGGGGTGGGGGTGGTGGGGAACAGGAGTTGGACATGGGTGGGGGCCTGCTGGCAGGTGCCCCACAGTGCTGGGGGGGTGGGGGTGCTGGGAGACATGAGTTGGACATGGGTGGGGGCCTGGTGGAGGCTGCCCCTGGTGGCTGGGGGGGGTGGGGGTGCTGGGAGACATGAGTCGGACATGGGTGGGGGCCTGGTGGAGGCTGCCCCTGGTGGCTGGTGGGTGGGGGTGGTGGGAGACATGGGTGGGGGCCTGGTGGAGGCTGCCCCTGGTGGCTGGGGGGGTGGGGGTGCTGGGAGACATGGGTGGGGGCCTGGTGGAGGCTGCCCCTGGTGGCTGGGGGGGTGGGGGTGCTGGGAGACATGAGTCGGACATGGGTGGGGGCCTGGTTGAGGCTGCCCCTGGTGGCTGGTGGGTGGGGGTGGTGGGAGACATGGGTGGGGGCCTGGTGGAGGCTGCCCCTGGTGCCTGGGGGGTGGGGGTGCTGGGAGACATGGGTGGGGGCCTGGTGGAGGCTGCCCCTGGTGGCTGGTGGGTGGGGGTGCTGGGAGACATGGGTGGGGGCCTGGTTGAGGCTGCCCCTGGTGGCTGGGGGGGTGGGGGTGCTGGGAGACATGGGTGGGGGCCTGGTGGAGGCTGCCCCTGGTGGCTGGGGGGTGGGGGTGCTGGGAGACATGAGTCGGACATGGGTGGGGGCCTGGTGGAGGGTGCCCCACAGTGCTGGGGGGTGGGGGTGGTGGGGAACAGGAGTTGGACATGGGTGGGGGCCTGCTGGCAGGTGCCCCACAGTGCTGGGGGCTGGGGGTGCAAGGGGACATGTGGCTTGGCTGGGGGGCATGGCCATGGTGGATGGGCTGCCTGTGGGACATGACATGGGGTGCAGGGTAGTCCCCTGTGGTGTGGGATGCCTGCAGAGGTCGTGGAGGGGGTAGAGGGGAGACCTGGGAGGACCCACACTGCCAATTCACGTCTTGAACTTCCCGCACACCCACCACCTGCGCACCCCTGAAATCCACGTACCCAGGCCAATCGCGTGTAGACTTTCTCGCGCACCCCTGAAATCCACGTACCTAGGCCAATCGCGTGTAGACTTTCTCGCGCACCCCTGAAATCCACGTACCCAGGCCAATCGCGTGTAGACTTTCTCGCGCACCCCTGAAATCCACGTACCCAGGCCAATCGCGTGTAGACTTTCTCGCGCACCCCTGAAATCCACGTACCCAGGCCAATCGCGTGTAGACTTTCTCGCGCACCCCTGAAATCCACGTACCCAGGCCAATCGCGTGTAGACTTTCTCGCGCACCCCTGAAATCCACGTACCCAGGCCAATCGCGTGTAGTCTTTCTCGCGCACCCCTGAAATCCACGTACCCAGGCCAATCGTGTGTAGACTTTCTCGCGCACCCCTGAAATCCACGTACCCAGGCCAATCGCGTGTAGTCTTTCTCGCGCACCCCTGAAATCCACGTACCCAGGCCAATCGCGTGTAGACTTTCTCGCGCACCCCTGAAATCCACGTACCCAGACCAATCGCGTGTAGACTTTCTCGCGCACCCCTGAAATCCACGTACCCAGGCCAATCGCGTGTAGACTTTCTCGCGCACCCCTGAAATCCACGTACCCAGGCCAATCGCGTGTAGACTTTCTCTCGCACCCCTGAAATCCACGTACCCAGGCCAATCGCGTGTAGACTTTCTCGCGCACCCCTGAAATCCACGTACCCAGGCCAATCGCGTGTAGTCTTTCTCGCGCACCGCTGAAATCCACGTACCCAGGCCAATCGTGTGTAGACTTTCTCGCGCACCCCTGAAATCCACGTACCCAGGCCAATCGCGTGTAGTCTTTCTCGCGCACCCCTGAAATCCACGTACCCAGGCCAATCGCGTGTAGACTTTCTCGCGCACCCCTGAAATACACGTACCCAGCCCAGTCGCGTATGGAAACACCCGCTCACCCCTGGAATACACGCTCCCAGCTCTGCGTTTGCTGCTGCCCTTTGCGCTCGGTTGGGGATTTTGATGGCTTTTCCCTGCGCGAGAGGCGTTCTTGGAGGCGTAACTGGCGCTGCTGCAGGGTCGCTGCGCAACTGTGCGCCACGGCTGGTTTTGGTGGCTGGAATCCATGAATACGCTGTGCGCGGAAATGGATTTTAGCGCACGCGGCTGGCGCAGGGATACGCACGCGCACACTGTGCGCCAGCCGCGTGCGCCACTTGTGCACTGAATTCTATGAATCGGCCCCTAAATCTGAAAGAATGTAACGAAAAATGTATTTTGGAAAACACGTAAGTAACCTCTGAAAAGAACGCTTTAAATTTCGTCTCTAAATAGCTAAGCAACCAGCCAAACTAAACTAAGAAACAATGAAGGGTGCTGCTAAATGTGATAACCATAAAAGAGGTGTAAAAATATTTGTTTTAAAAATATTGATACTCTGAATCTATCAATTTAATCTGAATTTTAAGGTGATAAATCTAATTTTATTTTGTTTTCCTTCTTTTAAATGTCATTTTAAGACTGTAAAACCATGTATACCTATTGATTGAATTGTTTTGTTTATTTTGAAAGGCTGTTTTTTACAGCTAAATAAAATAAAAAATAAAAGAAATACAGGCTATCTCTGATATGGCGGTGCCAAACACACAAACTGAGGTGAGAACTTTTATCGGGATGAATTCCTATTGCAGGCAATGGGTTCAGTATGTTTCCCTTTTTATTAAGCCATTGTTAGAACTAACTAAAAAGATGTAGCTCTACCTCTACCTTGGGAAGCAGTTTGTCAAGATGCAGCAGTATTGGGCTCACAATCGTCCGTTGCAGAGATTCTCTAGTCGAGGCGAATTCAGAGCTTTCAGCAATGCAGCAGGGCTTCACCGGGCAAACCAACGATCCAGGAGTTGCAGCAAGCGCCTCTTCCAAGTTCTTCTTTGGATTCCTTCGTCCAGTGGTGACTGCGCCTTCCAAGCCAAAAGGATTGCCTGTTATGCAGGTTTCTCCCATTCATTTGCAGCCTAGCTGTCACTCACACACAGCAGGGTGGCTGTCCTCCAAGGACAGCCATCAGACCATTCAACTTTGGGTGCATTCTTGTAACCAAGGGGATTAAGCACAGGGAGTTACGGGCACCTTCCTCACTTCCTGCCCCTGCCAGACACGCTGGAGCCAGAGACAGGATTCACCAGTGAATCCCGCCACAGAATAAAATGAACAAAGGGACCAAATCTGGTTTGGCGCACAGAGTAAATCTCATGAAGTACCCTGCTAACTAGAAATGGCGAAAAAAGAAGACCAGCGCCATTTTGACAAAATGGGCACCCGTGGGTGCTTTATTACAGCTGCAATTGCAGCCCGCGGTAGAAACACTAAATGGTAGGAAAAAGTAATACACTGCCACCAGCCATTAATTGTAGAAAGGGTAACATAAAACTGGTACATGAGAAACTAGACAAAGGGGATACTAAGTTACTCCTCCTTCACTCTATGGTAAAATAGTGTGTGCTGGGTCTAGAAGGTTGCAAAATGTAGGTAAAGTCAATTTCACTTCACTGCTCTTGGAAACAGTAGTTTCACCAAGAGCAGGTATTTAAACCTTTGGGAAATCTAAGAGACTTCACTGTGTCACTGCACTGAAGGTGCTGTGTGTCACAATGTAAAGAGGATGCCTATGGACTTTGTCAGACTTCAAAGTCAAAAGAAACACAGAGTCCAAATCACAGAAAAATACATGAGTGAGTGGGAAAATGGTCACACTCTCTCCAGGTTAAAAATGAAAAGTCCTAAAAATCCAGCAACCAAATATCATTCTAAATCATGATACTGTGCAAACAACGGCCCACTGTGCACAATGGCGACGTTTCCGGAACACAGGATGTGCTTGTTCAGCCAAAGAATTCACACCTACCAAAAACAATTTTGCTAAAACACTTTTTAAAAAAGATTTTCAAACAGCTTTGGTTTTTTTGCCTATTCGAGTTTCAGCCAAAGTGGGTTTACACATGTTCAAAGAACCCAGCCTTCTTCAGGGAAAATCTAGTGTATTCATATAGTGGGGAATCCAGCATTTCCCATTACTGTCATATCTCATGAAAGTCACTATGTAACACTTTGCTAAGCCCATATTCACAAACTGAAACCTATTCCATTCTGCTGCACAATCAATTATTATTAAAAACATCATTTTCAATTTGAGTGCTCATTTTCGGGGCATCTCTACCTCTCGACCAAACCAATGAGACCCAAACGTTACGCTGGGAAAAAGACGACCAGGCCAGCTTCGACACCTTGAACCACATCCTCTGGAGTGAGCCTGTGCTAAAGGTTCCTTATTTTAACAAGAAATTCATCCTACAGAGGGATGCTACTAAAATGGGTCTGGGGGCAGTTCCTACACAAGAATATGACGGGGTGGAACATCCGGGCCTATATGCAAGTTGTAAGCTCTGTCCCCATGAGAAAAACTATGCAACGATTGAATTGGAGGCTGCTGCCATTAAATAGGCCGTCGGTCATTTACGATATTGTCTCAGTGGTCGTAAGTTTAGGTTGGTGACCGACCATTCCCCTTTGACCTGGCTCAGCCTTCAGAAAGACACTAACCCTTGCATAATGTGATGGTTTTTAGAACTGCAGTTGTTGTTTCCATGTTGAGCATAGGAAGAGAAAAGAACAGGGGAATGTTGACTTCCTATCCTGGTTTCCCCTGGGGTTAGATGAGGAAGCTGAAAGCATTAGGGGAAGGCTATGTGACGATTCACCAGATCTTGTCACTTATCCCCAGTGGGTGAAACCCTTTCCCATGAGACTAAGGAGGTGAGTTCGCTAAACGATAGTCCCCCAAGGGGTGGTAATATGCAGGTGGACCTCATAGTGAGTGTTGAGACGGATTTCTGAACTCTGACCTGGTGGGCAGAGGTTCAGAAGGCCAGCCTAGTTTCTTGGAACAGGATAACCTTCTGGACAAGCTAGACCAATCAAGGTAGCATTGGCGGCGGTCAAGACTAAGGGCCTCATTACACGGATGGCGGTAAGGATTTACCGGTACCAGTATTTTATCGGTACCGGTAAATCCTTACTGCCTTACTACGAGGTACCTTTGCGGGTTGGGGAATATAACGCCTGCTTTTTGCAGGCGTTAAAAACCAACCCGCAAAGGGACCCAGGGAGCTAATTGCGGTACCACAATTTGCGGTACCGTAATTAGCGCCTTCCCCATTCCCATTATGCCCTATGGGGCAGAAATGGGAATGGGGAAGGGCAATGGTGGAAGGGGGAATTACCGCCCCGCCAACCTTGGAATGCGGCGGTAATTCCCCTTTCCGCCAAGGCGGTGCCGGTATTTTACCGGCATGAACCATGGCGCTATTAGCGCCATGGTTCTCCGCCATCCATGTAATGAGGCCCTAAGTCTCAAGAGGGGTGACGGTGACTGAAAGACCTCAATGAGCACACAGAGCAAAGGACACTTACAAATCACTCCCATTCAGGTGTAGATACATTAAAAATACAAATACATTTATTTCAAGGCCTTTGAGTTTCAACACAGTAGTTATTAACAGTAACACTTCTAAAACAGCACAATCCTACTAAAATACATATATACAAGACCAAAGGTGCCTAAAGGGTTAATGAAAGAAATTAGTCCACAACCTAGAAAAGGGAAGGAAGCAGGGAGTGTTAAGCAGAAACCTGTGCAGTTCCGTCTGGGACCACTGCAAAAGATTTAAGACTACAGGTGTTTGGCAGTAAACCCACTTGGTAGCAGTCTGTACCACACAGATTCATTAGGTAGCTGTGGCTGAGCAGTCAGACTTCCCTCAAGAAGAGTTAGGCAGTATACAGAGTATTCACAATAGGTCAAAAGAACATAGTAGAACAAGTAAACACTGACCAGGGCTTGGTGTAAAAGAGATATAATTATTTATTTAAAACCACATCTAGTAAAACACACAGGCACTAATGTTAAGCAGTTCAAAAACACGGTCACTAAAAGATATACACTCCCTTAAAAGAATATTAGACAATTCTTAAGTAAAGCCCCACTTATTTTCAGACAGCGGTGAGTGCTTAACGCAGATGGCACTCTAATAATTTGTTTTAAAAAGGGAGAGAAAAGCAGAGTATAATTTGAAACAGATCCCAACACTTTCACAAGAACACAACAAGAGAGGAAGGCAAAGTAAAACCGTGACATTAGAGTTCAGAAGGCCGGATCCACTTTAAGAGGATCAGAACGAAATGTGTCCAAGGTCACACGGTTGCAGTGCACAAAGGTCTTGAAAAGGTTCAGAAAGGGTTGGACCAAAGAGAGGGACCTGTTAGATGGGCAAGGCGGCCAGCCCAGTCCAGAAGGTTAAGGGATTATTATTACCTTGTAGCAATCTTTAGAAAGGGAGGCTTGGCGGACACAGTACCTTAAAGTGGTGAGAATACTCCAGCGGGGGCAGTTGTTCCTGGCAGCGGATGCAAGTCGGTGCTTCGTCCGGGGGAAGAGAGGATCTCGTCGGGGAGGAAGACAGGAGTCTGTTGCACTGCCAAGGATGAAACCAGCCGCAGAGTTCTCAGGTAAAAGGAGCGGTCCTTTTATTTGCGGTCCAGTGGTAAGTGGCTATCCGGTTGCCGGGGTGCTTGGCACGGGCAATTCGACCACAAGCCATCCTGGGATGCGAGGAAAAGAAGGTAAACTGGCTGTGCCCAACAGTCAGGGGAAGAAGCCTCTCTGTCTTCTCTGTCGTCGGGAAGTCGTGAGTCGGTTCCGCAGGGCTCCACCGGTGGTGTCGTCATGGTAGGTCGGCTCAGCTTCTCCCTCATCGGATTCTCAGGTCCTGTGGCGACTTCTGAAGTTCCAGTCCCCAAAGCCCTGCTTTTATGCAGCACATCCCCATTCACTCAGCCTAGCTGTCAATCAAACATGCTAAGTGGTGAGCCGGCCGGCTTTACATGCCCTTGGAGACAGTAGTCAGTCCCAGGGTATGGAGTCTATGGTGGGGTGTCACTATGACACCCCTGTGTCACTGCACGGAGGGTGCTGTGTAACACACATAGTAAAAACACATGAGGCCCTATGGAGTAAAGGACCCCATAGCCCATAAAACACATTAACAGTCAAAGGAACACCATAACTCATGTCCAAGAGTGGGAGAAAAAGAGTCTCACTCTTGGCAGGAGAAGAAAAAACAAACTCCAGAAATCCAGCAAAGCTGCTGGGGGACTCACTAGGTTAGGAAATTCAGCCTAAAGAGAGAATTCTCCCTAACACTCGCCCCCCCCAGACTAAGGGACAGGAGGATTTAATCCACTCCTGGATGAATCTCATACCTCTAGTCGATGACATACATCCTAGAGAGACCATCAGCATTTTGGTGGTGACACCCTGACCTGTGCTCAATGGTGAAATCAAACCCTTGCAGGCAGATTGACCATCTCAATAGTTTTGGGTTTTCCCCGTTCATTTGCATTAACCATCTCAAGGGTTAGTGGTCAGTCTGAATAACAAAAGTAGAACCATACAAGTATGGCATAAACTTCTTCAGAGCCCACACAATAGCAAAACACTCTTGTTCAATGGTTGCCCACCTTGTTTTAGGATCCTTCAGTTTTCTACTGTTGAAGCAAATGGGGTGCTCCCTACCTTTCCCAACCAGTTGACTGAGGACTGCACCTATTCCTACATTTGACGCATCTGTTTGCACAATGAAAGTTTGGTGGTAGTCAGGAGCTCTGAGTACTGGGGCTTGGCAAAGAGCCTTTTTCAGGGTTTCAAAGGCCTGATTGCATTCCTCATTCCACCTAACCTTTTTAGGGAATTTAGGAGAGGAGATGACATTCAGTGGAGAAGCTATGGACCCATAGTTCTCAATGAAATTCCTGTAATACCCAGTGAGGCCTAAGAAGGCTCTCACCTGAGTCTGAGTAGTAGGTGTTATCCAATTTTGCACAGCTTCAATCTTACTGGGCAAAGGCCTTATTTCTCCACCTCCTACCTCATGTCCAAGGTAGACCACTTTACTCTGTCCAATCTGGCATTTACTCGCCTTTATGGTCAGATTGGCCTTTCCAAGAGCCTGCAAAACATATTTTAGGTGGTCCACATGTTCTTCCCAGGAATTGCTGAACACGGCTATGTCATCCAAGTATGCCATGCAGAAGTCCTCCATCCCATTCAGAACCAGGTTTACCATCCTTTGAAATGTAGCAGGTGCATTTCTGAATCTAAAAGGCATAACCTTAAACTGGTAGAGGCCAACTGGGGTAGAAAATGCAGTTTTCTCTTTTTCATGGTCTGTCAGGGCTATTTGCCAATAGCCTGACGTCAAGTCAAATGTGCTGAGGAACTTGGCTGCACCAAGTCTATCCACCAACTCATCTGTCCTTGGCAAAGGGTGGGCATCAGTCTTAGTGACTGCATTAAGAGCTCTGTAATCCACACAGAATCTAAGTTATTTAGATCCTGCCTTTGGTACTAACACAACTGGGCTAGACCATGGACTAGTAGAGGGCTCTATTACCCCGAGATCAAGCATCTTGCTGACCTCACCTTTGATGTGGGTTCTTACATTTTCTGACATTCGATATCCTCTGCTTTTGACTGGCAGACAGTCACCAGTGAGTATGTCATGCTGTCCCCAAGGGGTCAAGCCTGGTAAAAGTGTGAACAGGGAGGCAAACTGATTCAGCATGGATTTGCACTCTCCCTGTTGCTCAGGTTTCGGATTTGAAGAGAGGTTTACTCCTTCAATCTTTTTGTCTAAAGGTAAGCCTCTGAGGAGATCAGGAAGAGCTTCACTCTCTTCTTCTTCCTCTGATGATGCTAGAAGCAAAGCTCCTACATCAGGTCTGGAGACATACGCTTTTAGTCTGTTGGTGTGGAAGACTGTTGGAGCCTCCTTGGGATTGCCCAAGTCCACCAGATAGTTGACCTCTCCAAGTTTACCCATAACTTTGAAGGGTCCCATCCATTTGTCTTGCAATGCCCTCTGCCTTGTTGGAATCATACGGAGAACTAGCTGGTCCTGAGTAAACTCAACCATGTTAGCCTTTTGGTCATGCCAGTGCTTGACCAATGCTTGTCCAGCTTTCAAGTTATCACTTGCTTCTGCCATCATTTGTGACATTCTCCTTCGGAGACCTATCACATAGTCAGTCACTCTGACTGACTTTGGGAAGGAGCACTCTCCAACCCCTCCTTGATCAGGGCCAATGGACCTCTGACCGGATGACCATAAAGAGGTTCAAAGGGAGAATAACCTACTCCCTCCTGAGGGACACTTCTCTATAAGCAAAGAGAAGGCATGGCAGTAGAAGGTCCCACTTTCTTTTAAGGGGGTCCTCTAAAGCACCTATCATGTTCTTCATGGTTCTGTTGAACCTTTCAACCAGTCCATTTGTCTCAGGGTGGTATGCGGTTGAGAACTTGTAAGTAACTCTGCAGGTTTTCCACATGGCTTTCATGTAGTGGGACATAAAATTCGACCCCCTGTCAAAGATCACTTCCTTAGGAAACCCAACCCTGGTAAAAATACCAAGGAGGGCCTTAGCCACAGCCGGAGCTGTAACAGTCCTCAAAGGAATTGCCTCAGGGTATCTAGTAGCATGGTCTACTACAACAAGTATAAACCTGTTGCCTGAGGAGGTTGGAGGATCAAGGGGACCAACAATATCAATCCCTACTCTCTCAAATGGGACTCCCACTACAGGGAGAGGCACTAAAGGTGCCACATTCTTGGAGCCAACCTTGCCAGAAGTCTGGCAGTTCTGGCAGCTCCTGCAGTACTTATCTACTTCAGCTCCCATCCTTGGCCAATAAAAGTAGAGTGAGAGCTTTTCCTTAGTCTTCTTGAAACTCAAGTGACCAGCCAAAGGAATCTCATGAGCTAACTGCACGAACTGTGGTCTGTTCTCTTGGGGTACTACAAGTCGTTTGTTGTCCCCAGGTGCAGACTCCGTTGGTTCACTGTAGAAGAGGCCATCTTCCCAGTGTAACCTATATTTCCCAGGCTCTTGCCCTTCAGCCTGAGAATCTGCCTGGTGGCGAAGACCTTCCAGAGTTGGACATTCTCTCTGTCCCTTACTGTAGTCTGCCCTGTTGGGTCCATCTTCTGCCAGTAAAGACTGCAGCTCAGATGGTCAACAGGATCCAGATCTCCAATGAGTTCCTGGCCTTCCACTCGCTCTTCTTCAGAGTCTAGTTCAACAACACAGGGTTGTACCTCCCTCTCAGCCTCAGCTAGAGGGGGAGTTACTGGTGTAACTTTGGACAACCTAGGGGAAGTCCTTGTTGGCTGCACTGGAGTGCTGGCTGTGAGGTTCATTTTTAGAAGTTTTAGGTTTCCCTTTCCCTTTTAGTTTCTTAGAGACAGCAGCTGACATCTCCAGTGGAGCAGGAGTGATCTCTTTCTTCATCATCTCCTTGGGAGTACCTCTCATGGTTCGCTCCCTTGCAGGTCTGGTGAGCTCCTGTAACCTTTTACTAGGAGGTCTGGGGGTATGTGACACTACTCCAAGAGTTTTTAAGTCATTACCCAGCAGAACCCTTCCTGGCACCTCACTTTGTATGCTGACAGGTATCGTCACAGTCATGTCATTACACTGGATGAGAATTGGTAATTGGGGAAGCATCTGCACAGGCCCTCCAGCTAACTTGGTGAGGCGTTTGGGTGCCTTAGCAACATCCTCAGCCTGAAAAAACGATTTGTCCACCACAGTTATGCTGGCCCCAGTGTCCCCAATGGCAGGAGTCTCCTGACCATTCACCTGGACACTGTCCTTATAATACTCTTTAGTATTATCTGGGATAGAATTATAGACATCTAAGTTCTGTTGTTCCCACAAACCCAGAGACACTAAAGAAACACTGGCTGAGACTCCAATGGGTTCATCAGCCAGTAATAGAAAGTTTCCACTTGCCATTTGTACTTCCTCCGCTGGAGCGAAGGCTAAGGAGACAAGCTGGACCCCTGAAGGTTTACCCTTACATCTGGGATCTCTTTTCACATGGTCAGTAGAGCCACAAACAAAGCATTTACCAAATGCTTTCTGGAATGGTGGATTGTTCTGACCTCCTTGTGGTTGGGCACCAGGAGGTACACTAGCCTGATTTGGTTTCCCTTGTGGCTTACCCTTTTGGTTTTGTTTGGGGCCCTCTTTGGAATTGGAATTATTAGAATTCTCTTTGGAGTCCTTTCTTGGCTGTTTTCCCTCATCCTTTTTCTGAGTAGCCCCAGAATCCTTATGATTGGCCTTGTTGGCAACCCACAAGTCAGCAGCCTTAGCTAACTTCCTGGAATCTAATTCCTTTGAATCAGCCAAGTGCTGTCTGAGCTCAGGAGAGCAGGCATCATAAATTGACTCCAACATTACAAGATTCTTCATTCCTTCATAAGTGTTAACTCTGTAACCCTTAATCCATCCCTCTAAGTTTTTCAAACTTTCACTCACCCAGGTAGCCCAAGGGGTACCATCAAGCTTTTTGAGGGTCCTAAACCTCTTAAGGTACTGGGAAGGGGTCTTCCCAAATCTAGCTATCGAAGCTAGTTTCACACATTCATAATCCTTCTTATCCACCCCCCCCCCCAACTCCATTAACACATCAGTTGCAACAGGGGGAAGCCTAGAGGACAACCAGGGAAGTAACTCATTCCCTGTGATGTCCTGGAGCCCATGATTATACTCAAACATTTTTAACCAATCCAACACATCCAACTTAGGTTCGTACATACCCACTAATTCCTTAGGCATCTGGGGTCTTTTGGGACTGGAACTCCTAGAGGAACCAGAGGAGAGAGAAGCATTTTCCACAGACAACTTCTTCATTTCTAGTTCATGATTACGCTCTATTTCTCGGAGTCTTAACTCAGCTTGCTTCTGCTCAGCCTGGGCATTCATTCTTCTGAACTCTAGCTCTTGGTTTCTTTCAGATTGAGCAATAAAACATTTGTACTCTAATTCAAGCTTCATTTTTTCAAGTTCAAAATAAGCAGGGTTACATGTAGGACCTGGTATAGGCCCAGTAGGTACAGTAGGTAAGGCAGACAGAGGCTCAGAGTGGCTAACTTCATTAGGTTCACTTTCCTCTTCTGACTCATTATCAAGACTTTGATTCAGGTCAATACCATCACTGTTTTCTACATTTGCTCAGAGAGATTCTTATGTCTACACAATACTTTTAATCAGAGTTTTGGCAGACAATGATTCCAGGGTATAACTCTCCATAGCAGACATAGTTAGAAAATCAGCTTTTTAGTGCTAAGCTCTGTGGTTAGTTGTCCTAGAGTGTTCAAAAAGCACTCTAAAGTGTATACTCAATACAAATCCCACCGCTGTATACCAGTGTTAGGCAGAAACCTGTGCATTTCCCTCTGGGACCACTGCAAAAGATTTAAGACTACAGGTGTTTGGCAGTAAACCCATTTGGCAGCAGTCTTTACCACACAGATTCACTTGGTAGCTGTGGCTGAGCAGTCAGATGTCCCTCAAGAAGAGTTAGGCAGTATAAAGAGTATACACAATAGGTCAAAAGAACATAGTAGAACATGTAAACACTGACCAGGGCTTGGTGTAAAAGAGATATAATTATTTATTTAAAACCACATCTAGTAAAACACACAGGCACTAATGTTAAGCAGTTCAAAAACACGGTCACTAAAAGATATACACTCCCTTAAAAGAATATTAGACAATTCTTAAGTAAAGCCCCACTTATTTTCAGACAGCGGTGAGCGCTTAACGCAGATGGCACTCTAATAATTTGTTTTAAAAAGGGAGAGAAAAGCAGAGTATAATTTGAAACAGATCCCAACACTTTCACAAGAACACAACAAGAGAGGAAGGCAAAGTAAAACCGTGACATTAAAGTTCAGAAGGCCGGATCCACTTTAAGAGGATCAGAATGAAATGTGTCCAAGGTCACACGGTTGCAGTGCACAAAAGTCTTGAAAAGGTTCAGAAAGGGTTGGACCAAAGAGAGGGACCTGTTAGATGGTCAAGGCGGCCAGCCCAGTCCAGAAGGTTAAGGGATTATTATTACCTTGTAGCAATCTTTAGAAAGGGAGGCCTGGTGGACACAGTACCTTAAAGTGGTGAGAATACTCCAGCGGGGGCAGTTGTTCCTGGCAGCGGATGCAAGTCAGTGCTTCGTCCGGGGGAAGAGAGGATCTCGTGGGGGAGAAAGACAGGAGTCCGTTGCACTGCCAGGGAAGAAAACAGCCGCAGAGTTCTCAGGTAAAAGGAGCAGTCCTTTTATTCGCGGTCCAGTGGTAAGTGGCTATCCGGGTGCCGGGGTGCTTGGCACGGGCAATTCGACCTCAAGCCGTCCTGGGATGCGAGGAAAATAAGGTAAACTGGTTGTGCCCACCAGTCAGGGGAAGAAGCCTCTCCAGCCGGGTGATCTTCTCTGTCGTCGGGAAGTGGTGAGTCGGTTCCGCAGGGCTCCACCGGTGGTGTCATCGTGGTAGGTCAGCTCAGCTTCTCCCTCGTCGGATTCTCAGGTCCTGTGGCGACTTCTGAAGTTCCAGTCCCCAAAGCCCTGCTTTTATGCAGCACATCCCCATTCACTCAGCCTAGCTGTCAATCAAACATGCTAAGTGGTGAGCCGGCCGGCTCACCACTTGGGCCAATCACACAAGAGTGCGACTTGAGTTACCAAGGTAACTCAGTCCAGGGTGCCTAAACCCCCTCCCTCATCCCCTGTGGTACCCAGACAGAGTGGCACCACTTTTGGAGGCTTCTGTGGCGAAGCCTGCCAAAAAGTGGAACAAAGGGCTCGACTTAGGTTGGAGTCACAGAAGAGAACACAAACGCCATTTTAGAATCGAATCCTGGCAAAAATTACCAACCGGCGAATTAATATTAATTAAATAAACCGGCGGTATGCTCGAGGCTATGAGAATTAAATAATTAAAGTTGGTAGCCTCGAACATTGGGAAAATCCCATAGGGATATATTGGCGGTCGAATATAAAAAGTAGTATCCACTGCCACCAGCCAAAACTCGATCAGGGGGGACGGAGACGTGCCCCCTTGACTAACAGACCCCGGGGCAATCGAATTGCCCCGACCAGTACGTCCACAATATGATGGTTTGTACCGGTTTCTGTTAATAATTTGGGACTAGTAAAGCCAATGGTGGCTTTACATGCCCTGGGAGACAGTTGTCAGTCCCAGGGTATGGAGTCTATGGTGGGGTGTCACTATGACACCCCTGTGTCACTGCATGGAGGGTGCTGTGTAACACACATAGTAAAAACACATGAGGCCCTATGGAGTAAAGGACCCCATAGCCCATAAAACACATTAACAGTCAAAAGAACACCATAACTCATGTCCAAGAGTGGGAGAAAAAGAGTCTCACTCTTGGCAGGAGAAAAAAAACAAATTCCAGAAATCCAGCAAAGCTGCTGGGGGACTCACTAGGTTAGAAAATTCAGCCTAAAGAGAGAATTCTCCCTAAGAGGGAGTGCTAAGAGTCTTTAGGCAGTTCTCCAGCAAAACACAATCCTAACTGAAGGGCATTCCAGTCCCTAAGAAGAGGGGAGCCTATTGCTCAAATGTACTTGCAATGCTGGAGCACGCGGTAATGCAGATGGGCAAAACGGGGTCTCTTGAAAGGTCTGTAGCAGCTCAGGATGGTGGGTGAGGTGATGTAGAATAAAGTCCCACTATTCGTGGAGGGTCTTCCCAACAGGGCACAGCAGGTGCCAAGACTTGGGAATAGTTTGCATTAGCAGTGGAGAGGTGAGGGGCCCTTAGGGGCCACTTGTTCGTAACAATGGATGGATGCACTAGGGGCCACCGGTTAGGGTTGTAATTACCGACCCCCTGGCGCACCTCGGACCGAAGATCGGCAGTCAAGTCCACTTCGGTGGCAGGTTCAAATGCGGCAGTATTGCGACTCTGCGGCTTTCAGCGACGAAGATACTGCGTTGATTCCCAAATGGGAAAGTGGCATTTTCTCCGCTCCTGGTCGATGGATCAGGTCGGTTCCACTGTAGCAGGCTTCAGGGCACAGAGGAGCACAGCTGCAATGAGTTTTCAAAGTTCGACATCACGCTGGGCGACCCGGTAACCACGTGTACTCTGGTTCGTGCACTCTCATTTTACTCCAGACCTGGGAACGCCAACTGTACGAAATTCGGTGTGAGGGTGCCGTGAAAAGAGAACTTGCGAGATATCAAGTTTCAAGGGCCTCCTTGAAACGGCGGAGATTTCAGAGAAAAGGTCCTGTGCAAGCTGGTCAGCCCACTAGTTGGCCCAGGGACTCTTCCGAGAAGGCTTACTTGCATGGTTTGATGAAGGCGTTGAGAATAGTTGGTCCCACTAGTCCAATGGGTAGAAGCGTGTTCGTAGACCTTCTAGAACGACCAGATGCAGAGGGGTCCAGCGGAATGACAACGGGCTCAGGGTGGCAAACCTTCCAGTGGGTCACCAGCAGTTCCTCAACTCGGCTTCTTAGTTTCAGGATAACTGGATCCTATCCTTTCGTTCAGTAAGAACTCCAGAGATCAACATGGTATGGATGTTTGGAGCCTTCTCTTATCCAAAATCTCCGTCCGCCCAAACAAAGAGGACCCAATGGAAGATCTGCTCACATACAGGCACTCCATACGTGGACCAATCATGGACCATGATGGTCCCAGGCATTTATGGCACACCAGACTCTCTGGCACCCAGGATGTGTATGGGAATCAGACAGTCCAGCCCACATCCTGGAAGTACACACACAAGGCAAGCAGAAGCCTGCTAAAGCTTGGCGTCTCGCAGGAGAATGCATGCCCAAATAAGGACTGACCCAGGTTGGCTCAACCTGGCGGAGGTGAAGGGGCAAGATGGCCAAAGGACAGGACAAAGAACCTTGTGGCATGCCCATTTTGGAGCCAGGACACCTATTTGTGCCAAGGAAAGGGTTAAAAATACATGAAGAGAAAAGCTGCCACCAGCCCTATCCAAGGCACATATGCACTTCTCCTAAAAAATCCTTCAAGAGTATCTAGGAACTTTAGAAATTACAGGAAGACCCAAGTGCACTGTTCCGTAAAGTACACTGTGCTCTTGCAACATGTTGCAGAAAAGTTGCAACACTTGAAAAGGACTAATAGAAAAAAAGTCTCCCAGTAAATGCTGTCTTTAAGTCATGTCAGTTTCACCATAAGAAGTGAGTGAAAAGCCCAGAGGCTCGGTTCCTCTGGCAAGGTCAGACTATGGTGTTTAAACAAAGCAAAACGTTGGGGGGGGTACACAACTGGAGGGAAAATTACACATGAAATGGAAATGTTTCCTAACACTCGCCCTTGCCAAACCATGGACAGGGGAAATTAATCCACCCCTAGATGAGTCTCATGTTCAGGTCGGTTAAACAGTCAGGACAACCCATCAGCATTGCTATGTTGGACACCTGGCCTATGCTCAATAGTGAAGTAGAAGCCTTGAAGGCTTACGGACCACCTGAGCAACTTTGGATTATCTCCCTCCATGTTCCTTTGCCACTTTAAGTGCTTATGGTCAGTTTGCACAGTGAATTGGGTCCCATAGAGGTAGGGCCTCGGCTTCCTCAGGGCCCACACAACAGAGAAACATTCTTTCTCTACTGTGGACCATCTGAGCTCTCTGTCCTTAAGCTGGCGACTAATGAAACCAATAGGGTGTTCCTTACCCTATCACATCTACTTGTGATAGTACAGCTCCTATCCCAGTGTCAGAGGCATCTGTCCGCACAATAAAAGGTCTTTGGTAATCAGGGGCCTTGAGAACAGGGGCCTGGCACAAGGAGTCTTAAGCCTTTGAAGGCCTTCCCACACTCTTCAGACCAAGTTACCTTCTTGGGTTTCTAAGGAGTTGTGAGAGCAGTCAGAGGGGCAGCTATGCTGCCATAGTCTGCTATGAAGTTCCTATAGTACCCAGTGAGTACTATAAAAAAGGCCCCCACTTGGGTTTGAGTAGGGGGGGTAGGCCAATCTTGTACTGCTTATACTTTACTGGGAAAAGGCTGTATCCTCCCTCCACCTACTTCATGTCCAAGGTAGACCACTGATCCTTGTCCAATCTGGCACTTGCTGGCCTTTATGGTCAAGTGGGCCTTCTGAAGAGCATGTAGCACAATCTTAAGGTGTTTCACATGGTCTTCCCAGGTGGCACTGAGCATTGCTATATCATCTAGCTATGCAAGACAGAATTCATCCAACCCATTAAGGACATGATTCACAAGCCTATGGAAAGTGGCAGGTGCATTCTTCAACCCAAAAGGCATTTACCTGAACTGGTAAAGACCCTCTGGAGTTGAGAAAGCTGTCTTCTCTTTGGCATGTTCTGCAATGGCTATTTGCCAATAGCCTGCAATGAGGTCAAATGTGCTGAGGTATTTGGACACACCCAAAGTATCCACCAGTCATCTGTTCTAGGCAAGGGGTGTGCATCTGTCTTGGTGACAGCCTTCAGAGCCCTGTAATCCAAACAGAACCTGAACTCAGAGGTACCTGCCTTTGGAACCAAAACCACAGGGCTGGATCAAGGACTACTAGAGGGTTCAATCACCCCAAGATCCAACATTTTGTTGACCTCTGCCTTAATGTAAGACCTTACTTTGTATGACATCCTGTTTCCCCTACTTCTATTAGGTGCACTATCTCCTGTGTCAATGTCATGTTTGCACCAAGGTGTCAAACCAGGAGACTATGAGAACAATGGGCAAAATAGCCTCAGCAAGCTTTTAACTTCAGCTTGTTGATCAGAAGTCAGGTGAGGGGCAACTTTGACACCCTCAATAGATCTATCTGAAGGATTGCCCTGGAACAGGTTGGGGAGAGGTTCTGAATCCTCCTCCTCATCATCATCTGAAGCCAGCAGCAGTGCAGCGATTTCAACTCTTGAGATGAAAGCCTTCAGCCTATTCACATGGAACACTTTTGGAGCTTGTCCAGCCCTTCCAAGGTCCACTAAATAGTTGACCTTACCCAGTGACCCCACCACTGTGTAAGGGCCCAACCATTTGTCCTGTAAAGCCCTTGGCCTTATAGGATTCATGATCAGGACTTGTTGACCTGGTGTGAAATTGATGAGGGCAGCTGTCTGGTCATACCAATGATTCATCAGGGCTTGCCCTGCCTTCAGTTTATCACCAGCCAGACCCATCAGGAGTACCATCCCCTTTCTGAGCCCTAGCACATAGTCTACTGTGTTGGTAGTGAGGGGAGGGAGTGGGCATCTCCTATCCATCCTTGACTATTGCTAAGGGTCCCCTTACAGGGTGACCAAACAGAAGTTCGAAGGGGCTGAAGCCAACACCCTCCTGAGGTACCTCTCTGTAGGCAAACAGTAAGCATGGCAGTAGAAAATCCCATTATCTTCCTTGGGGCTCTTTCAGAGCCCCAATCATGCTTTTTAAGGTTCTGTTAAACCTTTCAACGAGACCATTGGTTTGTGGGTGGTATGCGGATGAAAACTTTTAGGTGACACCACATTCCTTCCACATGGCCTGCATATACTTTGACATAAAGTTGCTGCCCCTATCAGACACAACTTCTTTAGGGAAGCCAACACTAGTAAATATGCCAAGTAAAGCTTTTGCAACTGACTTGGCAGTCACCGTTTTCAATGGGATGGCCTCAGGATACCTGGTAGCATGGTCAACCAGCACCAGGATAAACCTATTGCCTGAGGATGCTTGGGGCTAAAGGAGAGCTACAATGTTGATCCCTACCCTCTCAAATAGTAGCCCCACAAATGAGAGTGGTACAATGGAGCTTGGATTGTTGTGCCACTCTTTCTAGATAACTGGAAGGTGGTACAACTCCTGCAATTACTTTCTACTTGCACCCCCATCTCGGGACAGAAGAAATGCATGGATAACCTTTGCTTGGTTCTCTTGATGCAAAGGTGACCAGCAAGGGGCACTTCATGTGCCAACTGCAAGAGGAAGGGTCCTACAGGAAGGGGAACCACCAACCTCTTATGGTCTCCTTCTGTAGACTCTGTAGGCTCACTGTAGAGGAGCCCACCTTCCCAATAAATCCTGTCATTTCCAGGAGGTTCACTCTCAAGCTGGGAGCAGGCCTGTCTCCTTAGGCCTTCCAGAGATGGGCACTCGCATTGGCCCCTACTGAATTCGATCCTGTCAGGACCACCTTCTACTAACAAACCTTGTAGTTCAGGATGGTCATTGTGATCAAAGACTTCAGGTAACACCTCTTCCTTGTCAGGTTCAGGTGTTTGACCAACTACCTCCACCTCGGTGGTAGGTGAGTTAGGGGGAATATTATCTTTCCCTCTTTTTTATCTTTCTTGACTCCTTTAGCCTTGGGTGTCCACTTTGGCTTGGGCATGGCATTGGACTTGGCCAGTGCAGCCCTGGTTTGTGACCTTGTGCATGGTCTCTCTGCTGTGTCTCCCCCAAGCCCTAAAGCTCTGAGATCATTCCCCAGCAAGACCTCTCCTGTGACATCTCTCTGAATGCTCACTGGAATCCTGACTACTGTACCATTTATAGTAAGATTTACAGGCATAACTGGGAACTTGAGAGGTGAGCCATCAGCCAACTTCGTGGGTAACAGAGGAGCTCTGGCAACTTCCTCTGGGTCTACCAAGGTAGAATCCACAACAGTTCTGCTGCACCCACTATCTCTAAGTGCTGGAGTATCTACTCCATTAATCAGCACACAGTCCTTAAAGTAGTGCTTGGTATTATCAGAATCCTAGCATAAGCCTCTGAGACTTTAGGCTCCCGGGAACCCAGGGAAACTAAATCTACCACAGAATCTATCCCACTAGGGAAGGAGTCTGAGGAGAAGGATGCCCCTGTAATCTTTTCTTCCTCATATGAGGAAAAGGCCAGATTAGCAGAGTGGACCCCCAAGGTGTTGACCTTACATCTGGGGTCCCCCTACACATGGTCACTTGCTCCACAAGTCACATAAGATCCACTAGGTCTTGGGACATAGGGAGGCTTATTGCAACCAGATTTCTGTTTTGGAGGATAGCCTCCACTACCCTGTGTGCTCTCTTGTGACTTACCCTTAAATTTCTTTTTCTGGCACTTTTGGGAGGAAGTTTTATCGGATCCCCCACCCTCCTTATCTTTGGACTTTTTTCCCTACTCCTGATGAGTCTTGTCCTTATGGGACATTCTCTGTGAGACCCACAAATCTGCTGCTATGGCCAGTTTCTTAGGATCCAACTCCTGTGAATCTGGCAAATGCTGCTTAAGCTCAGGGGAACTAAATGCAAAAATATGGTCAAGCATGACAGGACATATCATACCCTCAAAGGTGGAGACCTCATAACCTTCAACCCAGCCAGTCAAGTTTTTCAAAGAATCAGTCACATATGACATCCAAGTACTTCCTTCTTTCTTCTTGTACTCTGTAAACCGCTTCAAGTATTGGGCAGGAGTCTTCCCAAACTTTAAGATGAGAGTTTGCTTCAACATTGCACAATCTACTCTTTCAGCTTTTGACATATCCATAATGGCACTGCAGCAAGAATGGGGAAGTCTGCTGAGCAACCATGCAATCTTAACAGCATTTGCAACCTCTTGAACTTCACATGCATACTCAAATGCATTCAGCCAGTCCATAATGTCATTCTTCTCATCATACACACTGAGCAGATATTTAGGAAATCTTGGATGAGAAGAGGACCCAGACCTATGTCCAGATGCCCTGGATCCAACTTGAAGCTTGGCCAGTTCCAACTGCGTATCCCTGTCCTTCTATTTTTCTGCCTGCTCTATCTTCAGCTTGGACATGTGGAATTCAAGCTCCTTCTGCCTAAACAGCAGTTCTTGCTTCTTGAATTCCAGCATGGCCTCAGCATCAGCGCTGGCAGAGAAACCATTGGACATTACATCATCCACATCCTCATGGGCACCATTAATGAGGGCAGCGACAGTGCTGTCAGTTCTGCCAGTGGGAGCAGCCCCACCTCCTTCTGCACTCTCATCTAAGGCTATGGCACTGAGTTACATCTCTTGCTATTCCATGATTCTCTGGATCATTTCCACTGTTGTACCTTGAGCAAGTAAACCTCTCTCAGTACACATCTTTCTCAATGTTTCGGATCTAGAAGCATTTAAGGTTATAAAGGTACTTGTTTCCAGTACATTAGATAGGTCTATGGCCTTTACAGTTATCACTGTCAAGTCACTATGTGTCCTGGGTAGGGGTAATCTGAAATGCCTTCACTAGTGTGCAACACTGGATAACTTCAGTCCTATCCCACCGCTGTAGACCAATTTGTTAAGACGGATTTCTGAACTCTGACCTGGTGGGCAGAGGTTCAGAAGGCCAGCCTAGTTTCCTGGAACAGGGTAATCTCTGGACAAGCCAGACCAATCAAGGTAGCATTGGCGGCGGTCAAGACTAGGTCTCAGGACGAGTGAATGTGACTGAAAGAACTCTATGAGCACACAGAGTAAATCACGCTTACAAATCACTCCCAGTCAGGTGTAGATATATTAAAGTACATATACATTTATTTCAAGGCCTTTGAGTTTCAACACAGTAGTTATTAACAGTAACACTTCTAAACCAACGCACTCCTACTAAAATACATATATACAAGACCAAAGGGGCCTAAAGGGTTAATAGACGAAATGGGTCCACAACCTAGAAAAGGGAAGGAAGCAGGGAGTGCAAAGAGTCGTTAGGCAGTTCTGCAGTAATCACAATCCTAATTGAAAGGCAGTCCAGTCCCTAAGAAGATGGGAGCCTATTGCTCAAATGTACTTGCAATGCTGGCTCACGCGGTAATGTAGATGGGCGAAACAGGGTCTCTTCAGGGGGCTGTAGCAGCTCAGGAAGGTGGGTGAGGTGATGCAGAATAAGTTCACACTATTCGTGGAGGGTCACCCTAACAGGGCAGAACAGGTTCCAAGACAAGCTGCCACCAGCCCTGTCCAAGGCACATCTGCACTTCTCCTAAAAAATCCTTTGGGAGTATCTAGAGCCTTTAGAAATGACTAAGAGACCCAAGTGCACTGTACTGGAAGGTACATTGTACACTTGTTACATGTTGAAGAAATGTTGCAACATAGACAAGGACTAAGGGAAACAAAGTCTCCCAGTACTGACTGTCTTAAGGGCATTAAGTTACCCTAACCAGAACATGAATGGTCTCTCTCCCAACACGATAGGCCAATAGTTTCTTGCAAATTCTAGTTTGGGTGCTGACCGTATCAAGACCCCAAGCGGGTCGTAAATGTTAACCAGGAGAATGTATAAATCCTCACACATTTCGACTATCATCAGCAAGGGGTGTGAATTGGGATCTAATTGTCATAGCTCTCTTGTTTTGCATTTGTTAGAACAGAGTGTAATGAGAGTAATGAGCAACCCGCTGGGATGGCTTTTGGGGCCCCTACTCGCTGGATTACTAAAAACACACATAACCGTCAAACATGGCTTGCCCCATCAGCCATGTCTCCTGTAATAAAACTATGTTCGAATTTTGTAAGGGGTCAAAAGAACCCTCATCAGCAAACAGGTGGGAATGGCCATGGGTGTTCCATGAAGACAGGATATTATTTTCAGGAAGTTTTCGATGGGAGTGGGTAAGAATGCTTTATGGGGGGAGAATTAGAGACCATTTCCTGCATTCTTATTAAACCGGGCCATTTTATTTTGATTCACGTTTGATTCTAATACAAGGTCAATGTCGAAGCCCCACTTCAATAGTGTTTGCGCACAGCTCCTCCCCAATGCAACAACCTCAGCGTCCCGACAGTGTACCTTAGTATATTTTATTGCCCCATATTCCAATTGTTTTACATATTCTAGATCTCTACTCTGTAAAACTCGCCAGGAAGGCAAGTGTTTGAACAAAGTCATTAGGGCACTTCCGTTTATTGGTTGCTTACTATCTTCGAACAGCCATGAGACAGTGAAGGTAGTAGCAGGCTTCTGTCTCTGCACCCACGACCACTCTTGTTAAATCCAAAGATGGCTGAATTGGAGCAGACTGAGTTTTGGCTAAAGTCATTAACGGCGGGATTATCTGAGCTGGTGGCAATTGCTGCACTTCGTTTGGATCTTCGGGATTGACCGTGTGTATAGCCATTGGCAGGGTCATTTGTTCCGCTTTTGTATTGTCACGTCGGCTAAGTAACCATGAGGTGAAGTTACCCATTATATTTCCAGGTCCTCTATTGCTTCTTGCCGCCTCCCTAAGTGCTTTATTTCGATAGTGGTGCTCTTTTCAGGTTGTTTGATGGTAGCAGCTCACTGGTTTCTTCCTCCAAACGGGAGTGCTGGTTAATGGTCAGGGCTCTTCTTCCCCTATTCAGCTTTGCCATTGGTCTCCTAACCCGTCTGGAAGGCAGCAGGTCATCTGGCCTTTCTTTTACCAGCACTTCGATGACTTCCACAGGGGTAGATTCCAACGGGGCATTCTCTATCAGTCGTTCTGCTTCCACATTAGGTGGGGTTGACATCTTCTTTCTTTGGACGCTCAGTTTGCCCATAATATTGTGCTTTGGAACACTGTCAGGCAACAGTGGAGAGGTACCTTTAACATTGGCCACCACTAACAATTGGGCTAACTGGGCTGTATGTTTAGCAGATTCCTTCGAGAGAAAGTTGCAAAGTTCAAGAAGTATGTTTAGGGCAAAGTGTGTAGCTTCATCGTCCAATGCAGGGGATACATGTGCCTCTGACTCGCCAACTTCTTGCAATACTTCCCGTCTCCCTCGTAAACGGCTCATCTTGATTAGATACATCCAATAGCCAAGTTAAATAGGGGGAGACAGATAATCATTGGTTTACTCTTCCTGTAATAGCACTCCCTTCAGACATGTGGTGGTAGGTTCTGGTGAATGTCCATTTGCAGCAACAAACTTAAGTGCAGTAATGAGTTATTATCGAACTTAATAGATTCACATGTCATTGAAAGAGCTTTAGCCAGTTCAGGCTCCTTTTTCCGATGGATTCCCTCCCCCTTGCCCTGAAAGTTCAAGTAGTTCGTGATTTTGGTGCCGGGTGCAGTGTGCTTAAGGCCAGCTCCTCATCGTGGGGAGACCGATCTTGTTCTCCTACCCACAAGGCTTACATCGCTTTGCGCAGGCACTGGTGGCTAAGCAGTTTGTATGTTTTTACAGAGATTGTAGTTCTGTTTCGGCGGCATCAAGATACCAAACAGCACTGCACAAAGTAAATCAATCAGACCGCAATGTTAAGAACTAAGTCGCTCTGTCTTGACCAGGTTTTACTCACTTGATCCTGTGCGAGTGGGAAATGTTCGTTACCGCACCCCAAGACTTTCTGAGACTGTCGTTACTGCCTCCCACTTGCCTCTCCACTTCTTTATTTGTACTGGGGCAAGCATAATTGTTCCAGTAGCGATTCTTACTTATTCGCAATTCTTCATTGTAATTGGGATGAGTAGGAGTGTTCCAGCAACGATTGTTGCGATTCTTTCTCGTGTCCCCCTGTTTAGGGCTACTGAGACCAAGACTACTATTCTTGCAGAGCTTCCCTCTTTCTTTAGGGAATATTAAATTCAGGTTCTCACTGGGACGAGTAGGATTCTGACACTCGTTATATTTGTTATTCCTCCCGGGTCTCCGGCCGTTCCCATTACCTATTTTCTACCAGGGTTAGCATCACTGGGCATGTGATTAGGATGGGATCTTCTCTTTGGTTCGTCAGGCTGGCTTCTGACTTCTCTGCTTCTCACTCTATTGCATAGTATCCATTCCATGCGGCACACAGGTCTGTTCTAGGACTTAGCAGTCCAGCGACTCTCGGTCACGCCACCACCGGAGATTCCCTTCCCTCGGTTCTTCTTATTGCAGGCTTACCACTGGCTGTCTGCACACATCAGCTCTCTTCCTCAACTGGGAACTGCGAGTCCTGCTCTCCTCGTTCTCTGCATCAAGCTCGTTTGAAGCTCCCAGCATCCCCTGCTGATAGGACTCCTCCTTCTCTCCTTATGATATATTGCTGGATCTTTCCAGGCGAATCATCATAGTCCTTCTATGTTGCTCTTCCAGACTCGGAAAATCTTCTCAGTATTATACGCACTTTCTTCCTCAGGTTGAGTAAAGTTTTTAAACCACAGTAACAGATTTAACTTGTTCTTCTGGTCTGGTTTGTGAAGGAACCATGAATGCCAGAAGTTAAGATTAATTTTAAATCTTCCAGGCATCACCTCTTGTGTTTTGCTATAGTCACCCAGAGTGTGACGGGTATGCCCAGACCTGGGTCCTGTTGCTGCTGGGCCTACAGACCCAAGCTACTCCTCAATGATGAGGGCCAACAAGGCTGCAACATGTCCGATGCTTGCCGTCTTGTGCAGAAGGGATGTCACCTAGCTGGTCAGGCTGGACTGCCCCTTTTAGGGTGGGAACAAGCCTGATTTGCATATGGTCTTTTCCCTTCGGTAATGGCTTGGCAGGCAAAGAACGAGGGTCTGGAGGGTCGCTGAGAGTAATGTCAGAGGTTAAGATTAATTCTAAAGCTTCCAGCTATCAGCTCTTGTGTTTTGCTTGGGTTATCAGTGAGTAATTTAGGGAGTTCCTTTTCGAACCTGGAGTCCTTGTCCCCACAGGGGGAGTCTCTCCTGGTGAGGTCCTGCATGCCTCTACTCCTAGTCAGAGTATTGCCTAGTGGGCTCACCTCGCTAGCCTCACATGGGGGCTCCCCCACTGAGGAGAGGAGACTGAATCCCACAAGTCATCACAATGGAGAGTTTATTCAATATTTCAATCAAACTCAGAGTCAATCACAGGCAATATTTGTTGTCACACTTCCTGCCCATCTTTCTACGTCGGCATCTCTGATAAATCTTAGAGTTCATTTCTCAACATGACTCATTTCATGTTCTTTCACTTGTCTTTCAATGTTATTCAATGTTAACTTTTGTCACAATGCGGGAACAACAAAAGTCCTGAGGCCCTTTGAGGTAGATTCAGCATCTCTGTCATTATCCCAGGAAGGCTTGGATGGAAGCCTACAGATAAGCAAATGATATAACCAGTCGTGACTGTCTACCCGGATTAACTAAACATCACGGCCGGGGGATCAAAGTAGCCTGTTGACTTGCCTCTGGTTTCCACACATCTGCTGTACAGCATACACTGAAACATCGTGGTGAAATGTTTTGAAATGACACTCTGCTGCAAATGACCACAGAACATTTTGCTTCATGCACATTTCAACCTACACACAAACAAAAAGACACAAAAGAATAAACAGGTTTTTTTTGGCCCAATATGCAGCAGCGACACTCTGGATATCACCCAACTAGTGAGTACCCCCTAACCCCTGCCTCATTGCCTGTTAAACCCAGTGTTCCTCAACCACACTTTCCTCTGCAAGCTCAACAGTTCTATCGCCATCGTGATCATGATACCTTTCAAACAATCTGAAGCCAACTCTGCTACATTAAACAATTAAATAAATAGTGTATTACTCTGGCAGTGCAGCCCCAGCTGCACAGTCAAATGATACTCTGATGACGTTCTTTTCTTTTTTGAAAACTCTTTTGATTAATTTTACAACATTTTAAACCATTGCCCAACTACCCCCCACGTCCCCCTCCCCCCAGAGGCGACTCCTTTTTTGTCCTTAGTTCATTCCTGTCCTGAACTGACCGCCAAAATGTAATGCAAATCCAAGAGTCTTAGGCGCTGGGGGCACCATGCAATCCGAAAATCGTCTTTGAGGAAGTCCATGGTCTCACCCCAGTCCGTTGCAAAGTTCATGGCGTAGGTTGCCCACTCTCGGGCTACGATTTCCCATATCTTCCGCAGCCAGTCCTGCAACAGGGGAATCTCTGGACTTTTCCATCTCTGAGCTATTGTTGTCATAGCTGCAAGCGTGAGGACTACCCTTGCCTTTTCACGGGATCTAGGTTTCCCCACCCCAACAACCCCTTTGATTCCTAGTAGGATCTGTGCCGGTGATCTTTTATCCCCTGCTCTGTAAGCCTGCTCTTGAGCCCTTTGCACCTCCTGCCAAAACAGAACAATCTTTGGACACCCCCACCAGATATGCTCTGTCGTGCCCACTAGCCCACAGTCCCTCCAGCAGTCCCCTGCGGCCCCCGGATACATCTTGTGGAGCCGGGCCGGAGTATAGTGCCATCCATACAATATCTTATACCACGTTTCCTGCAACTGAGCAGCTTTAACCAACTTGGGGATCCGCCTCCACAACCTCTCCCACTCCTCCCTACCAATATCCCTTCCCAAAATTCCTTCCCATCTCCGCATGTACGGCCACTGCTGCCAAGTATTTGAGTCATCTAGTACCTTATACAGGTTACATATAATATTCTTAGACCCATCTTTGGATAGGAGGAATTTTTCAAACTGAGTTATCTCCCTGGTCACCGCATGCCTGTTCCCCGGGTGTAGCACCCAATGTCTGATCTGGGCATATCGAAGTCTTTCCCCCTCTCTTACCACAAATTCCCTTTTACAGTCTTCAAACGTACGTATTTCCCTCCCTGAAACATATCCCCCAACCTCCTGCAACCACCTTCCTGCCACTGCCCGAATGCCCCCTTCTCTAGTCCAGTTGAGAAGTCCCTGTTATTAAAAATAGGCGTGAAGGGGGGCGGAAAGGTCGTAATTCCCTTGGTACCCACTAGCCTGTTCCAGTTGTCTGGCACCAATTTGGATATAGTGCTTTCATATAGATGCTGCAGTCTATGTTGTTTCGGAAGCCACAATACTTCCGCCAAACCTTGATGCGCCACTGCTCTATCCATTTTCACCCATTGTTTGTCTGAAGTGCTTTCCCCTTCCCGTAGCCACTCTCTAATTACCCGTAGCTGTGTAGCCTCATAATACTGCTAGAAATTCGGTGATGCCAACCCTCCCTCCCTTCTGGGTGCCATCAATAGTGCCTACTGAGTCTCGCTCTTTTTCCTTCCCATATGAATTTGCTGGTCAGAGGATTTAGCTCCCTAAAGAAGCTTGTTGGTATTCCCTGCGGGATCGGCTAAAAGAAGTACAATAGTCGTGGTAGAGAGACCATCTTCACCGCGGCTAACTGTCCCAACCATGAAACCCTAAGATTCCTCCACCTATGGAAGTCCCTCTTTACTTCTTTCAATAGCGGGGGGTAGTTAGCCACATACCAGCCCGTTAACCTGGCCGTAATTCTTACTCCCAAATATTTAATTCCCCCAGGTCTCCATACAAAGGGGGTGGCTAGTCTCAACGCTTCTCTGTCCTCTGCCTTCAGAGTCAAATTCAAGAGTTCAGACTTGCCTATGTTAATCTTCAGGCCCGAGGCTTCCCCAAATTCCTCTAGCAGTGTTCTGCTTGCCTGTGTAGATTGTATTGGGGTTGTGAGGGTAAGTAACATGTCATCCGCAAACGCTGCTACTTTTTGGATGTTTTCCCCAAATGGGATGCCCCTAATTCCCTCCGCCTCCCTTATGGCCTGTAGGAGAGGTTCCAGATAAATTGCATACAGCATTGGGTACAGGGGACAACCTTGCTTCGTGCCCCTACTGAGCCTAAAGGGTCTTGACATCCCCCCATTGACCGCCACCCTTGTTGATGGTGATTGGTAATTGGCTTGAACCATTTTGAGGAATGCCCCTCCCATACCCATTTTCTGCATCACTCGAAACAAGAAGGACCACTCCACCCGATCGAATGCTTTTTCCGCGTCAAGCGCGAGCAGTTCGCTGAAGTGTTTGGGCCTCATTACACGGTAGGCGGTAAGGGTTTACCGGTACCAGTATTTTATCGGTACCGGTAAACCCTTACCGCCTTACTACGAGGTCCCTTTCCGGGTTGGTACATTAACGCCTGCTTTTTGCAGGTGTTAAAAAACGAACCCGCAAAGGGACCGGGGTGCTAATTACGGTACCGCAATTAGCGCCTTCCCCATTCCCATTATGCCCTATGGGGCAAAAATTGGAATGGGGAAGGGCAATAGAGGAAGGAGGAATTACTGCCTTCCCAGCCTTGGAATAGGGCGGCAATTCCCCTTTCCTCCAAGGTGGTACCGGTAAATTACCGGCATGAACCATGGCGCTAATAGCGCCATGGTTTACCGCCTAACGTGTAATGAGGCCCTTTGTCTTATGGGCCTTTTCCACTAGGTGAGCCACCCGCCTTATATTGTCTAAAGCCGTCTGGGCCAGGAGCCTTGTCTGGCGATAGGTTACTAATCACCCTCTGGACCTCCTCCTCCGTTATCTCCCAATTAAGAATTTCCTCCGCCTCCCTCGCTATCCGTTTAATCTGCACCCTGTCTAGAAACTCCTTCTGCAGGTGGGGCTGGGGGCTCATTGAAGTGTACAAGGATTCGTAGAACTCTGCCAGTGTTTCCTGGATTTCCTCCGCTTTCGTGACCCTTTCCCCTGATTCTGTCCTCAGGGCTGTAATCGCGTTTTTAGACCTCGCCCCCCTCAATAGACGTGCCAGAAGAGCATCTGCCTTGTTTGCCTTAGCGTAGTATTTTTGGCGAACAGCAAGTAACGCCCCTTCAGCCTTTTTTGTGCGGAGGATTTCTAGCTGCCCTTATGCCTGTCTATTTCTTCTCATGGAGGCCCTTGTCGGGATTGTACCCGCCAACTGTTTTGCCGACTCAACCTCCCCCTCAAGTTGGACCTCAAGGGCCTTCAGCTGCTTCCCTCTCTGTGCAGCTGCTGATATCAGTTCCCCCCTGATCGTAGCCTTAAAGGCGTCCCACCTCGTGTCTTCTCTCGTGTCCCCTCTCCCATTATCCACGAAGGTCTTAATTTTCCCTTCTATTTCTTCTCTAATAATTGGATTTCTGACTAAGAATTTTGAGTATTTCCAACTCCACACCCCGCCATTCCGGCACCCTAAATTCAATTGCATGGAAACAATCTTGTGGTCCGCTATTCCTATGGGGCCCGTCCTGACTTCCTGGACTCGACCTACCAAACCCACTGAGACCCAAATATAGTCAATCCTCGATTGTGACGCATGGACACCCAAGAGGAAAGTGTAGCCCTCCTCAACCCCCCGTAATTCCTTCCACACATCCCCTAACCCTGCTTTCTCAATTCTATCTCTTAATTCCGTTGACATCACTGCCCCCCGCCAGTTGTTGTGCTCCCCGACCTATCTTGTCCCCTCTCCAAAGCTATGTTGAGATCCCCCATCAAAATTATATTTCCCCTCGCTTTATCCTCTAGGACTCCCAGGACCCTCCGCAGAAACTACTCCTGTCCAGCATTTGGGGCGTATACCACCGCCAAAGTATAGGGGAGATCTTGATATGTCCCAATAGCTATAATGTACCTACCCCCCTAATCCCGTATGGTTTCAATTAACCTAAAGTCAACCGTATTCTTGATGGCCAATGCTACTCGCCCTGTTTTGTTCTTCCCTGAAGCGTGCCAAATCTGGTGAAATCCCTTCAGTTTCAGTCGCCCTTGGTCCTTAAGCATGAGGTGTGTCTCCTGGAGCCCCAGGATATCCGGTCCCTCCTTCTTCGTGAATTGCTCAAGTTTTTTTCTCTTGAGGTGGGAATTTAACCCCCTAACATTATGCGTTACCCACTTAAATGCTCCCTCTCTTTAGACACGCCCCTGCTCTGCCCTTTATCCCCCTTCTTTTGCCTCGTCCTTAGATTCCTCCTTGCTGCCGCCGCCCTGCACCCACTTTCTGTTTCGCCCCTTTATACGCCTAGTCCCCTCTGAACGAGTCGCCCCCTCACGCCCGACCCTCCCCAAATGGATCCCGAAACTTCTCTGCTCCCTCTGCTCCATCGCCCTTTCTGATCCCAAGATGTGTTCGCCCCCGCCTCCCCCGCTCTACATTCTTTCCCTTTTAGCCCACCACCCCTTTGTCAAGTAACTAGTCAAGGCTCTCCTCCACCCACTGCCCCCCTCTCCTCACTGATCAGGCTTTTCCCTGTCTCCTTACAGGGTTGGCCGCGTACCGCGTCCCTCCTCCTCCTTTTCTCCCCAACTGTGGACCAGTCCCATGGCTTTGGTCTCATTCTACTCGCCCCTCCCGGAGCTCTCCCTGATCCTCCTTCCCCCTGCTCCCTGTCGAGGTCCAGGTGTACCAGGTCCGCGCCTTCTTGCAGAGTAGTTATGCGCTTCTGCCCCCTTGCCCATTCGAAGAGGAGGCCGAAGGGGAATGTCCATTTGTATTTTATCCCCTTTTCTTTGAGTACTGATAGGACCGGCCCCATCTGATGCCGTTTTATCAGCGTACTGTTGGCCAGGTCTTGGAAGAGTTCCACCTGCTGATCTTGATATTGAATCGGTTCCTGTTGTCTTGCTGCCCTTAGAACTACCTCTTTTTGGGCGTATCTTGAGAATGCTGCAAGGACATCTCTTGGCCTGGACTTTGCATCTCTGTTAAGACGTCCCACTCTATGGACTCTGTCTAGTTCTACCCTATTTGGGTCAGCTTCGCGTAAGATATCAGCGCAGATGTTTTGGATGGCCCCCTTCAGATCCTTGGCTTGTACCGATTCCGCAAGCAATTTGAATCGTATAATCACCCTCCGGGACCTATTCTCCATGTCTTCCATTTGGATTTCCAGATTCCGGGTCGCTACATCCAATCTATCAATAGCTTCACTATTTGCTCTCGCGTCATCATCCACCGCCTGCAGACCCCTCTCCAAAATATCTGTTCTCTCACCTAGCTGATTCAGTTCCTGCTTGACCTCCCCCAAGGCCGCACTGAGGTCTGTTCGCAGCAGTTGAAATTGGTCCAGGAAAGTTTTGGCTTAGTTTGTCTGTAATGTCAGCATTTCTCCATGAAAGTCCTGGCGGGTGACTGGAGCTGTAGGGTCCGTCCCCTCCAGAGCATTGTTGCCCATTGCCCCCTCTTGGGTACCCCTGGTAGCCTCTGTGGTTTCCTTGACTGTCCACATTGTGGGCAAAGTACCCGACGCGTCTCCTTGAGGGTTCACTCCTTTAGTCACTTTGCTTTTGTGTTTGCTAGACATAGCGGAGTGCGTACCAAATCTCTCTATCAGCGGTGGCCGCCACTGGGCACAACGCCCACTCCTGTGTTCTGTCCTGCTTTGTCCAAATCCTCTCCTGTGGGCCACAAGATCTCCAGCACCTGTGTTACTGAGGGGGAGCTTCTGCCCCCTTCTTGCCAATATTGGTTACTGGCTCTACCTGCCCCCAGGGCCTGTCAAGAGAGCATTCCACCCCTTGCGGCTTCGCACTTCTTGAGAGAAGGCCCTTAAAAACCATCGGGCTCACACTAGTAGTTTTGATTGATGCTCTGCCCCCTTATGTCTGAATTTGAGTCACCTTTAAATGGGCCACTCTGCTTAAGTCCTTTGTGCCCAGGGCCTGAGATCCAGTCGCACTAGCGTTGGTATGCGGGGGGGGACGCCTCGCGCACCTCTGTAGCCGGTAACTATCCCTCTCAGGGGCTGCTGACGGTGCCCTGCTGGTAGTGCCCTGCGAGCACTCGGGACCTAGGCCCGGTAAAAAGGCCAGTGGGAAGCAGGAGCTGCCGCTGTAATGCGCCTTACCTCGGAGTTCCTTCCTGGAATCCGCTCTCTGGCACCGCAGGCTCTCTCTCCCCTCTGCGGGACCACAGGGGGAATGCCGGTTCCTCGCCCTCCGCTGCTCCCTCACTCCATGCATCTCCCAGGGAGCCACCTCCGAGTAGGACCCGGTCAACCAGAGCCCCAGATCCTCCTCTCGGAGACCGCCTTCGTCTCCCTCGGTGGATTTGGCACCGTCGCTTCGCCGGGCGGGACGCTGCCGGGCGAAGGGTGACCTCCGATGAGCCCACGCAGGGCGCACTCCTCCGACAACCACAAGCTGTTCGCCCCCAGCACAGCGCGTCTTCCTCAGCCACTGCTCCCGGGCCGCTCTGTTCTCCTTCTGGTTCCTCACAGCGCCTCGGAGAGGAGCGCAACGCTTTCCCTGCTCCCCAGAGGCGCCTCCGCCAATCCTCCTCTTGCCGCCCCAGTAAAGCAACTGCTGCGGGGTGGTGGGTCCAGCAGTAGCTGCAGGAAGGTACAGGGAGTTCCGCCGGCACGTCTACCTAGTGTCGGCGGCCATCTTGTTCTCCGACGTTCTTTTCTTAATCTGTTAAAACATTCCATGACCTCCGATCCCAAGTAAAATGGGACCAGCCACGGTAGACAGTTTGATGATTTGCCTAAAACAATATGACTGCACATGACAGAGCTCAAAGCCTCGGCAGAGGATCTCCATCCCAATGTTATCAAGACACTCGATGTCATCACAGCACATACAAAAGAAGACTTCAGCAGGGCCATCTATAATCTCATAAATGATCAAGTAAAGGGTGGGCAGAAACCGATAGCACCAATGGTGGCTGTCCAAAAAACACAACTGATAAAACTTAATCATGTGAAAAGATAGCACTCGCCTTTACCACTGTTGGCTGCCTTGGAGCGTGGCAGATAGCACTCGCCTTTACCAAGAGAGTATCCAAAGCTCTGGTTCTCTCTTTGTTTGACTATTGTAACAGCCTCTTTCTAAATCTACCTGCCTCTACTCTCTGCCCTCTGCAACTAATCCAGAACAGGACTGCAAATCTTGTCCTTGGCCTCAAGCCCTGGGATCGTATCTCTCCAGCTCTGAAATCTGTCCATTGGCTCCCAGTGGATGCAAGGATTAAATTCAAAACCCTCTGCATTGTCCACAAGGCTTTCTGGGGCCTGGGTCCGCACTGCCTCCGGGCCACCCCTTGCACTGGGGTCTGTATCTGGACCCATACAGCCCCCACCCCTTTTTCTTCCTGCACTTATCAGACCTACCCTGTCTGCTGCCTTAAAACTAGCACTTGCAAATTGCTGGCTGCACTACCACTGTTTGTTGCCTTTATTATTTATTTATTGTTATTTATATGTTTCTCCTCTGCTTCGCACTTTCCACTTCTCCCCCCTTCCATGCACTTTTCTCCACTCCCTCTCCCATGCACTTCCGTGTTCTCAATGTCACTGGGCCTAGTAAGATCACTGTTTTGTTCTCCCCTGTTCCCCTCCCTTGCCTTGTCATGCTCTGAAACACTTGTGTACGAGCGCGATAGAAATAAAATATCAATATATCAATATCAATATCACTATTGGCTGCCTTGGTGTGGGGCAGATAGCACTTGCCTTTACCACTATTGGCTGCCTTGGCGTATGGCAGATAGCACTTCCCTTTACCACTATTGGCTGCCTTGGGGCGTGGCAGATAGCACTCGCCTTTACCACTATCGCTGCCTTGGAGTATGGCAGATAGCACGCACCTTTACCACTATGGGAGGCCTTGTAGTGTGGCAGATAGCATGCACCTTTACCACTATTGGCTACCCTGGAGTATATCAGATAGCACTCGCCTTTACCACTATTGACTGCCTTGGAGTATGGCAGATATCACTTGCCTTTACCACTATTGACTGCCTTGGAGTATGGCAGATAGCACGCACCTTTACCACTATGGGAGGCCTTGGAGTGTGGCAGATAGCATGCACCTTTACCACTATTGGCTACCCTGGAGTATATCAGATAGCACTCGCCTTTACCACTATTGACTGCCTTAGAGTATGGCAGATATCACTTGCCTTTACCACTATTGGCTGCCTTGGAGTATGGCAGATAGCACTCACCTTTCCCACTATGGGCTGCCTTGGAGTGTGGATGATAGCACTCGCCTTTACCACTATTGGCTGCCTTGGAGTGTGGCAGATCGCATACACCTATGGCATCCACATCAATATAGCAAACATTGCTAAATTAAAATATTGAAACTTTCTTCAAGCAGACAAATCATAAAGTCTGAAAAATGCCTCTGAGAAGCAATTCTTCTAATAACTAGAAGTGTGTCAAATTCCCAGACACCCTATACCCACTGTAATGGAGTGACATGGTTTGGACCTGAAAGCAGCCCTCCAGCTAAGGTGCGTATCAGGCCTTTTAGGAGTGTGTAAAATCCCAGACAATCTCTATACCCACTGTACCCCCCGACACTCTCTATACCCAGGGTACCCCAGACACTACATATACCCACTGTACACCCCCACACTCTAGACCAACTGTACGGCCTGACACTTTACACCCACTGTACCCCAGTCACTCCCTAGACCCACTGTACCCCAGACACTACCTAGACCCACTGCACCCCAGACAATCCCTAGACCCACTGCACCCCAGACACTACCTAGACCCATTGCACCCCAGACAATCCCTAGACCCGCTGCACCCCAGACACTCCCTAGACCCAGTGCACCCCAGACACTCCCTATACCCACTGTATGCCCCCACACTCTAGACCCACTGTATGCCCCAACACTCTAGACCCACTGCACCCCAGACACTCCCTAGAACCACTGCACCCCAGCCACTATCTATATCCAGTGCACCCCAGACACTCTCTATACCCACTGCACCCCAAACATTCGCTATACCCAGTGCACCCCAGACATTCGCTATACCCAGTGCACCCCAGACGACGGTTCGTATGCCCAGTGCACCCGAGACGATCCCTATACCCAGTGCACTTCAGACGATCCCTATACCCAGTCCACTTCAGTTGATCCCTATACCCAGTGTACCCCAGACACTCCCTAACGCTCCCTATACCCAGTGTACTTCAGACACTCCCTGTACCCCAGACACTCCCTATACCCAGTGAACCCCAGACACTCCCTATACCCAGTGTACCCCAGACACTCCATGTACCCAGTGTAACCCAGCCACTCCCTGTACCCAGTGTACCCCAGCCACTCTCCATACCCAGTGTACCTCAGACAGTCTATATAACCAGTGTACTTCAGACACTCCATATACCCAGTTCACCCCAGACACACCCTATACCCAGTGCACCCCAGGCACACCCTATACCCAGTGTACTTCAGACACTCCCTATACCCCAGTGTATCCCAGACACTCTCTATACCTACTGTAGTTCAGACACTCCCTATAACCAGTGTACACTAGACACTATGTACCCAGTGTACCCTAGACACTCCTGTAGCCCATACACTTCCTATACCCACTGTTCTCCAGACACTCCCTATATTTTGTGGTGTGCCGCCAATGATTCCTGCCTTAATGCCAGTAAGACCGAGATTGTCCTCATCGGCACACCCGCCCCCTCCTTTCCTGTCACTCTCTGACTGGCCTCTCTTGGTCCTCCTCCAGCTCCCACCTGTGAGGCTAAAAACCTTGCGGTCATCTTCGACTCCACACTTTCCTTCTCTCCTCACATTTCTGATGCCTCTAAGAAGTCACACTACCAGCTGAACCTCCTCGGAGGTATTCTCCCCTTTCCTCTCCTTCCCCCAGAAGCTCACCATCTCCAGAGCTCTGGTTCTCTCTAGGCTGGACTACTGAAACAGCCTCTTTCTAAATCTGCCTGCCTCTACTCTCCGCCCTCTGCAACTCATCCAAAACAGGACTGCGAGACTTGTCCTTGGCCTCAAGCCCTGGGATCGCATCTCTCCAGGACTGAAATCTCTGCACTGGCTCCCAGTGGCGGCGAGGATTAAGTTCAAAACCCTCTGCATTGTCCACAAGGCCTTCTGGGGCCAGGGGCCTCAATATAACTCTTTCTTCCTAAATATCTTCCTTCTCGAGCACTTCGCTCATCCACCTACAACTCCCTCACGGTCAGTCGCTTCTCCAAGCAGCAAGTTGGTGGTAGATCTCTTTCTTCAGCTGGGGCCTCCCTCTGGAACAGCCACCCTGCCTCTCTGAAATTTGAGGTTAACCATCTCTGGTTCCAGAAGCACCTCCAGACCTTCCTCTTTGCTTCTGCTTTCTCTCCCCCTATCCCCCTCTCCCATGCTGATCTCCTGGCTGAATCTGAAACTGCACTGGTTACCTGGCTACCCTCTGTCAGAAGCACCGGGTTGGAAAGCCGGAGCAGCTTCATAGGAGGAGGCTGTCACATGACTCGTTCCAGGTGTGCTATGTGATTGGAAGACGTCGCGAGGAAACCAGCTTCCATGGCAACCTCCAACTCTCCACCAGCCGAGATCGACCCGTGACAAACACCCAAGATTGAATGCTTGTTGGCATCGGCGCAGAGCATTGTTTGAAGGTACGGCGGTGACCCCTAATCACAGGAACGTCCGTAATGCCGGATTAGGGAAAAAACCCTGACATTTCTTCCCCTGCGTGTGACAGCACGTCTCTTGACACGGACAGCACGATTCTGGACACCCTCTGATCTCGGGCCCAGGACCCCCCCAGCCAGTTGCTAACCTGCACTGCGCCCCCTGGCAACCCTTGCACCCGGGGACTGTTTCTGTTTACAGCCCCTACTAGCACTTGACACCTGATGTCTGCACTTACCCTGGAACTTGGCACCAGCTGGCTGCACTTATATTTATGCTCTTTGTTTATTTTACTGTCATCCTATGTACTGCTCTGCACTTCCCCCTCCCCTGTCCCCCTGCACTTTTCCCCTTCCCCCCCTCCCTTGCACGATCTCAATGACACCTGGCTTAGTAGGATCGCTGTCTCTGTCTTCCTTCCGTTTCCCTTCACTTGCCTTGTCGCGTCTTGAAACTCTTGTGTATAGGCGCGTTATAAATGCCATATCATATGATATCATATCATACCCACTGTACCCCAGACACTCTCTATACCCAGTGTACTTCAGATACTCCCTATACCCAGTGTACTCTCACACACACTCTATGCCCAGTGCACCTCAGACACTCCCTATACGCAGTGCACTTCAGACGATCCCTATACGCAGTGCACTTCAGACACTCCCTATACGCAGTGCACTTCAGACGATCCCTATACGCAGTGCACTTCAGACACTCCCTATACGCAGTGCACTTCAGACACTCCCTATACGCAGTGCACTTCAGACGATCCCTATACGCAGTGCACTTCAGATGATCCCTATACCCATTGTACCCCAGACACTCCGTATACCCAGTGTACCACAGACACTCCCTGAAACTCCCAATACCCAGTGTACTTCAGACACTCCCTATACCCAGTGTACCCCAGACACTCCCTATACCCAGTGTACCCCAGACACTCCCTATACCCAGTGTACCCCAGACACTCTCTATACCCAGTGTACTTCAGACACTCCCTATACCCAGTGTACTTCAGACACTCCCTATACCCAGTCACACAAGTTGCTTGGTCTGACCAGAGAACAGAGGTGCCGCAGTGCTGCCTTTGGCATTTCTACCTGCTGTTGCTGCAACCATCGTACCGCTCGACATGAAGCCAGACATTCCGATGCATCCCTTTCGGGGTCGGCCATTTTTTGCATGGCACCATGGACGCAGGTCCCTTTCAGTCGCACCCTGGTCACCGTGGCCAGCAGGGGGCTGGGATCTACACATGCCATGATGTTACTATTTGCCTAAATATGTTGTCATCCTAAGCACTAATAAATGCAGTGCTTTCGATTACAGTATGTTTAAGGCAAACACTACACTATCAGTGCTTGGAGCTGTACTATAAGTGAAAACGCATGCACACATTGAATGCTCGGGTATGTGGGACACAGCAACCAAAGTGTGCATGGAGTGGCAAAATAGCCAGCGCCGAAAGGGCTGCACCCAAAGTGGGCATACTGGGCTCAACACTGCAGATCACATCACCTGTTCGGCTCAGTCAATTAACCCCCGAGGATTACTTCGAAGTGCCGCCTCTTCAAAAATCAAATCGGGACATCAGGATCACAGCTTCGAATCCCTCAGGACCTCGACTTGAACCACTGCACGCTTCATGTCACTTGTTGAATTTACCCATCCATTGCGGAAGTCAATCCAGCTCACCCTTCAAACAGACACTGTAGCCCTCCGAACTGCAGTGCTCGAACACCACCTTCAAACCGTGCAGAGCTCCGTTGGGATGAACGTCTTACATCTGTGAGAAACCAAAGGCATCAATAGAATATTATATGGACAGAAGTGGGCCCTAACCGAATACATACACACATGTCAGCAAAGACTAGAAGAAACAAGAAACACATCAGGTAGTTATGTGTGTAACACATGATATATTTATAAAATGCATACATTAATGCTTCATAGTTTCCTACACCTTAGCAGGCCTTACACCTAAAGGCAATGCATAGGCCATTTGAATAGTAGACCTGAACACATCAGAGATAGTTTTACACAGGAAAATGCAGTCGGTTCAAGACCATGCGTGGGGAATGTGTTGGTCAAGGTCAGCGGCCTTGGGCACAATGTAAAGTCTTGCAGCAATTGGCTAGATGGGGTAAAACTCTTTCCCTGGCACAACACAAGGGAACATGACCTAATTAGATGTTGCTATCAGAAGCAGGGTCCATGAGGGGAAGGGGTAGAATGTAGCATAGGGATTGGCTGAAAAAGAGAATGCTCCATCCGGTCCATCCCATAAAGAAAGTGAAACATAACTAATAAAGGCTCTGCCATGTTCTTAAAAGTAACAAATACAAGGTCACTGCCCTGGTGAGTACAAGACTACTTGCAGAGACATGCACAGGAGGGAGTCATTTGAACAGAAGAAGCACATCGCCCCTGTAGGAAAAGAAGCGCCTAGGAGTGTAGACACATACAGGGATAACGTGAGCTCTCTGCTCAGAGAGAACTCATTATTCAGGACTAACGCAGATGTAAAGGTCGTAGCCGAACACAGAAGATGCAATAAAGGTTGTACATCGATTAGGACACATCAATGAATCACATAAATGATTTTAGTCACTAGATCACATCTCCACACAGAGGCGAAAACACACATAATCCCAACAGGTGCACGGTCCCAGAGCAAAGGGCCTAAGAGCGCAGTACATGTGGTCATGCACATAAACCATGGGAATGGAAAGGGAGAAGTTACTTGTATCCAATGAGACGTCACAATAATATGCTGCAGTTGACGCCTCTTGATGGCTCAGAATGGTAAGATGGTGCCAACGTTTAATTATCATTGGTGAACGTGACTGAAGCGTCCCACCCCAAAAAGGCCAAAAGAGCATCACCAATTGAATGCTTAGGAGTACATTAAACATAATAAGATGTTGATTATCCAATCATAAGTCTGGCAAACTAAGATGGTACCACCGTGAAGTCATTATTATGATGTAGCTAACAGAACGGTCACAAGGGATAGGACAGGCCAATAGTGGCCATGCCTTCTACAGATTTCCCTATAGAGCAACTTTGGTTGACCAATCAGCAAACGGTATCCTCAAAGTATTCTAAAACAATGTTTTGGGATGTGACTCTACTTTCTACTATAAAACATCACATTTTGTATTGTTCGTTGAATGATTTTTTCAGTTATTCCTGATCGCGGTTGCATGTAATACATTTGTATTTGTCTTGCTCCCGTGCGCTTTATTGACTTACTTGGATTACTTTTATTATTGCTTAAGATCGGGAGCCACTTACTGAAGCCAAGCTAACTGTGTCCTGCTCAAAATTCACATTAAACGAGACCCAGGGAGATCTTACCTCCAAAGCCATCACCAAACCAATAAGGAAAACAGGGTCCTCGCTGCTCGGGAGCAACAGCACTTTGATTCACCACTGTCTTGCTGATCCCTCTAATATACAAATACCCCCCTTGAAGTTGGGACTGGAATGCTTATTTGTGAATGGATCGGACATTTTTCTTAATAGAACACACATCTTATCCTGACATTTAAGAAAAATAAAACCTTTTATTTAGAAAATTGAATCTGTTGCCTGTGTCTTACTTCAGGATGCCTTCACAACACTCAAGAGGTCTACTTGTTGCTATTAAAAACACAACCTGGGTATGAGGGCCTTTACTTGGTCCAAACCTTGCATGGATATCATAGCTGTGAAGGCTGTTACTAAAGCACTAATTAATTTGAAACAAATTATTATTTATCAACATATACTAATAAATGCATAATAAATTATTATTTATCAACATATACAGAAATCGAGTTAAAACTGGTATCCGAGTTTGGGGATCACTTGGCTGATATTTTAATAACTAAATGGTACCAGGGGTCCAATTCGAATATAATCTTACTAGATGGTGACTTCAGCACATATGCCAAGCTTCTGATCCTCAACTAAGAAGGTTTGAAATATTTAATAACCACAGGATCCCACCAGGACGACTTTAAACTCTTGGAAGCTATTTAATCTGTCGAGCCATTTACTGCATGATCGGGAGTTAATTCCGACCTGACATCGGGAACATAGTTACTCCTACATAGATTATATGTTTACCTCCCAGTGTCTGTTCGACTATTGTTTTGAAGTTATTCCAGTGACTGCCAATGACCACAACTGGCTTCAGACCGGTTTTGATTTGGCTTTGGAGACAAACAATGTTATGCCCTCTGTTCCCTTGGTGATTTCAGCATAAGGGAATCGGGTTCATCGGCATAACAAGAGTATTGATAAAATTAACCTTTGTAAGCTACAGTGAAAGTCCTCAACACTGATATGTTGGCTCACTACGTCTCTCCTTATTCTTTGTATCTGTTTCATTTCAGATTGTAATTCTAGGTCCATTTGGGGTCAACAACAAACTGAGTTATTAATCTTGGAAGTAGGAAATTCCAGAGTCCCCGGCCTGAACGGGTTACCTGCTGGCCTCATGAAAGAGCGTCCTCTCATATGGTCGCAAATCTTAACTGCACTGTTTCAAGAAGTAATCAAGAGGAAACTATAACCCCATTCTTGACACACAGACTATATAGTGCCCAGTTTAAAAAGGGGGATCAAGAGAACTCTTCATTATCCTTAAAGAGCTTGAAGCATGGGCTAGCGCAAATAAGAGAATCCCTACCTTGCAAACACCCTGAAAAATAAAACCATTTGTGGGAAACACAAGGCTATTTATATAGCTAGCATCAACTTAACCTCAGCTTTCGATCTTGTCAACCTGTCTAATTTATGGAGGAAGATGGCCTCCACAGTGATACACTCAGAAAAGTTATACTTAATTCTAAGGGTGCCTTAACAATCAGGATCTAAACACGCAGACGACTAAGGCAGGGTTGCGTTTTAGCCCCCTGCTGTATTCATCTTTAGATCTCTGAATTAGGCACTGTGACTGATAGTATTCAGTTTTCCACCAAGGCTGGGAAAGCTCAATATACATTGGTTGGCAGCACCAACAACATCCTGCTTTTATACCAGATGCCTGTCTGATTGCAGCGCTTACTAAATGGATTCTCTACCTATACTTCGGCTACAAACTGTCAATTAATGTAATAATAACATAAACCAACAGATTTTCTAAACTTCTGCATTTGCCGAAGTATAAGTGGAGTCTCAGGAATAACGAGTTAGAGGCAGAAGAACATCTGACTTATTTGGGTTTCCAATTATCTGGCAACCTGAGTTTAACGTGGCTATATGCTCTAATTTACGCAGCTCGAATGAAAAGGATCAACACCAAATACTGCCAGTTCTAAATGATCCCTCTAGTAAATGCTACTTTGGTATGGTAGTACCCGCCATATATTACAGCTTTGAAATATCGAACCGTAGGAATTCCTGTAAATGGAGTATGCTTGAAGGTTTACTTTCGTGCGAAGCGCTGTCCCTGCGTAATTGCGTATCCATACCAGCAATCAGGTATATGTTTGGACTGACCTCCCTAAAGTCTTGGGTCCAGTTGAACCTATTGCTCTTGTACAATACATTGGTGCCGTCAGGACAGTCTTATGCTTGAAGACCTAAACGATATGATCCCGAATGGTAATCAGGAGGAACTCAACCGCGTCAGTGATGTATACAATGACATACTATGTCATCTAGCCGTTACCAGTGAGATCTTCATAACTATACCTACCCTTATTAAAACCAGACTGGGGAAAGTAGATTGGGTCGACACAAGGACATGTGTGCCAATACATTACGTATAGAGACCTGGTATCCATTGAGAAAAAATGCAGAGTGTTACCCGATTACTTAATAAAATTTCCTAATGCGCGATTTAGACACTTTTTGAGATGTAGCCTTCACATTATCCCAATAGGGGAAATAATGGACTTCTGGTACAAAGCTGTTCATAATCATCCATCCGACGCGCACAGAAGCCTGAGGCGCGTTGCGCCTTACAATAATTAAATACACTAAACTAATCCTCCAGGTTCTGTTATTTAAGACTGAAGGGGACTCGGAGACACATATTTCTGGAATTTATTTATTCAATGTGCATTTGTAAGTCACTTATACATCAAGAAATTGTGTTTCAAAGCACCCACAGGGCAAAGGGGAGGGAACATGTGAACAAAGGCAAAATAATAAACAGATGACCAGGGGAAAAGGGACGGTCCTACTAGGCCTTGTGAGCATTCAGAACATGCAAGTGCAGGGAGAGAAGAGGGATGGGGAAGGGAGTAAGTGGTAGGAGTTCCACAGAGGGAAGTGCCAAGGAGTTAGATGTGTGCAACAGTGACTGGCAGAGATTGCTAGGTGCAAAGTGATCTCCTGCCATTAGTAAGTGCAGGCCTGTGAAAGACATGCAAGCGCTAAATTGATTTTAACGGTACCACCTTTATAATTGCACTGTGAAACCTAGGCCTTTTCTCCCTCTTTAGGATTCTCAAATGTAGGCAGCGCTAAATTGATTTTAACGGTACCACCTTTATAATTGCACTGTGAAACCTAGGCCTTTTCTCCCTCTTTAGGATTCTCAAATTTGATTTGTCTTCCTTCCTATTTTGGTATGCCTGGTGCCTTTCCTACGCTCGCCCCCCTAGTGCCGTCATCTTGTTCCCACTCTCTCCTGTGCACTTGCCTCTCTCTGTCTTGTCTGTTTATCCCTTTGACCTCCCTCCTACTCTATGGTGCTCTCTGTCTCCCCTAACTTTTCAAACTGTTTCTCTATTGACTATCCTGCTCTCCTCACTAAGTCTGGTAGGAAAAAATTTAAAAAGGACATCCTGGTCTCCAACCCAGGCCTCCCTATCGCTGACACCTACATCAGTGCCTCCTCCAAGGAAACTCTCACCGACATCCTCTTTGTCGTTCCTTCACCTGATCTATGGACCCCCCATATGGTCTCTGTGCTCTCTCCTTTCTCCTCTTCTCCCATTAATGGTGGCACCGTTGGGACGCCCTCCTGACCTCCTTCCTATCCGTTAAAGTCATCATTAATGTCTACTCTAATGGGACCGTCTTGGTCCAAGGCCCTCAGGCCAACCTTCATCTCTTTGATAGACGCTTTCCACACCTTATCAACTTCCTTTCTTCTCCTGCTGGCCCCTCCCCCCTTTCCTCGGCTACCTTGCCTTCTACCTCCCTCTCTGCCCCCTCTCAGGCGCTCTCTAAACTTCCGCAGGGCGTACCTCTCATCTGTACCCCTCCCCGGAAGTCTTTCAAGGGGGGTAACCTTCTCCACATTGCCACTCTTAACTCCCGCTCCGCTGTCAAACACTCCTCTGACATCTGCCGCCTTCTTGAAGAACTTGACCTAGATGTCCTCGGCCTCACTGAGACATGGTTTACGGCCAGCTCTGTCACCAGCTTTGACAGGTATCTGGTAATATTTTCACCACCAAAAATATCGCCGTACATATGGTCTTCGGGAACGGCCATAGGCAATATTTTTGGTGGCGGAAATATTAGGAGCGGGGGTTGCGGGGGTGTCCCCCGCACATAAAAAAATGATGCGGGGGTGTCCCCCGCAGGGTCCATGTGTTATTTTCGCCACAAAAATATACCAATATTTTTGCATCGCAATATTTTTGCGGCGAAAATATCACATGGAACCCTTTGACACACTCCTACCTGATGGCTACAAGATCCTCTCTGCGCCCAGGCCCAACCGCTCTGGTGGTGGCGTAGCCCTCATCTTCATTGAGTGGATTCCTGCCTCTGTCATTCCTACGCAGGCCTACTCCTCTTTTGAATGCCTCGTCTGCAGGCTCTCTCTCTCGCCAAGCCATTCCCTTACTGTGGCTACTATCTATCGGCCACCTGGTCGGATTTCTTCCTTCCTCTCTGAGTTAGCGGACCTCTCCTCCTCACACCTGGCCTCAACCACTCAACTCCTCCTTCTTGGAGACTTCAACATCCACCTGGATGCCTCCTGTCCCCCCTCTGAACTCTTTTGCGACCTCTGCGACTCTCTCTCACTCACCATTCTCCCCTCTGGCCGGCTCATTCTGCAGGGCACACTCTCGATGTTCTGATCTCTTCAGACCTTCCCCTCTCTGTCCCTCTCTCCACTCCTCTCTCCTGGAGTGATCACTTTCTCCTCTCCTCCCACCTCACCTTCCCTACCCCTCAGGCAAAGCCAACTTCATCACTGCCACCCTCCTTCTCGGTCATCCGACCTATGAAGCATGTGTCAGTTGAGACTTTCGCCGCTACCTTCTCACCCCCCCCCCTTTGGCTGACTCCCACCGTGACACAGCCCTCTCCACTCTCCACTCTGCTATATCTGATACTCTTGATATCCTTGCCCCTGTCATGAGAATCCGCCTGAAGCCCAAAGCCAAATGTAACTCCTGGTATGACTCGGATCTCGTCACCCTAAAACGCAAGTGCAGGGTGGCTGAGAGGAAATGGCGTGCTTCATGTTCATCCTCTGACAAACTGGCCTGCCGCCTGCTCCAAAGGCAATACCGGCTCTCTGTTCTCACCAAGAAGAGACCCCTTATCCAAGCCCGCATCTCTGCGGCATCTAACAATTCGGCTGAACTCTTTAAAATCTGCAAGGAACTGGCCAACCCTGCTGCAGTCTCTACCTCGCCTGTCCCCTCCCAGGCCCTCTGCACGGCACTGGCCTCTCACTTCATTTAAAAAACTAAGGACATCCTGTCCTCTCGCTCCTCCTATCACCTCCATCCCTCTATTCCCTGCTCTTCCTCTGGCCCTTCTGCAGCCACCCCTCCTCCCTCCTTCTCTGCCTTTCCCCTTTTTTCTGCTGACAAGGTTTCCAGACAAGTCCGATCTATGAAAGTCTCGTCAAAACAGGTTCACCCGTTCCTCCAAAACTATCAAGGACCACATCGACACCCTGGCTCCTGCCCTGGCTGACTTCTGCAATCACTCCTTCACCTCAGGAGTCTTCCCATCCCCCCTTAAGCACTCCCTTGTGCACCCTCTTCTTAAGAAACCCTCTTCCGACCCCTCGTGCCTGGCTAGCTATCGCCCAATCTCCATCACTCCCTTCCTGGGCAAGCTCCTGGAGAAACTGGCCATCTCCCAGCTTAATCTCCATGCTGAATCTGTTGGTAGTCTTCATGACCATCAGTCTGGCTTCAGAGCTGCCAGAAGCACGGAAACTGCTCTCCTGAACATCCGTGAAGACTTGCTCTCCAACCTCGACTCTAACACTCCGTGTGTTCTCATTTTGCTCGATCTCTCTTCTCCCTTTAATACCATGCCATCCTGCTCAACCGTCTCCGTGATAACCTGGGTATCACTGGTCAGGCCCTGGCGTGGCTGACCTCTTTCCTCTCCAATCAACCCTCCCAGGTCCAACTGGGGTCCTTCCTCTCTGACATCTTTGTCTCTACCTGTGGTGTCCCCCAGGGATCTAACCTCTCTCCGTGGCTGTTCAACCAGTATCTGGCACTCCTTGGCCACCGCATCGCCGCTTTATGCCCCAACTTTCAGTGCTATGCAGATGATATCCAGCTTATTTTCAGGCTACCCTTGGCCTCCTCCTCTCCTTCCCTCATCTCTGACTGTCTGTCTGCTATCCAGGAATGGTGTGCCGCCAATGATCTCTGCCTTAATGCCAGTAAGACTGAGATTCTACTCATCGGCACACCCACTCCCTCCTTCCCTGCAGCTCTCTGGCCGGCCCCTGTTCCTGCTCCTACCTGCAAGGCAAAAAACCTCGGGGTCATCTTCGACTCCACACTCTCCTTCTCTCCTCACATATCTGATGTCTCTAAGAAGTCACACTACCAGCTGCACCTCCTCAGAGGTATCCTTCCTTTCCTCTCCTTCCCCCAGAAGCTCACTGTCTCCAGAGCCCTGGTTCTCTCTAAACTGGACTACTGTGACAGCCTCTATCTAAATCTGCCTGCCTCTACTCTCCGCCCTCTGCAACTCATCCAGAACAGGACTGCAAGACTTGTCCTTGATCTCAAGCCCAGGGACCGTATCTGTCCAGGACTGAAATCTCTACACTGGCTCCCAGTGGCTGCGAGGATTAAGTTCAAAACCCTCTGCATTGTACACAAGGCTTTCTGAGGCCTGGGACCAAAATACCTTCAACTCTCTCTTCCTAAATATCTTCCTTCTCGAGCTCTTCGCTCATCCGCCTCCAACTCCCTCAGGGTCAGCCACTTCTCCAAGCAACGAGTTGGGGATAGATCTCTCTCCGCAGCAGGGGCCTCCCTCTGGAACAGCCTTCCTGCCTCCCTGAAACTTGAGGAGAACCATCTCCGGTTCCGGAAGCACCTCAAAACCTTCCTCTTTGCTTCTGCTTTCTCTCCCCCTCTCCCCTGCTATATTCCTGACTGAAATTGCACTGAATCTGCAACTGGGCCACTCTCACCGATCTTGCCCTTGGCCCTGCCCCTCTCCCCTTGCACTGCCTCCCTGGTAACCCCTGCACTGCGGGACTGTCTCTGTATCCCTTCAGCCCCCCTTCCCAGCACTTGTCTGCACTTACCTTGCACTTGCCACCAGCTGGCCCTTATTATTTATCTTGTTATTCTACTACCCCTGTACTGCACTTTCCCCTCTCCCTTTCCCCTTGCACTTTTCCCTTCCCCTCTACCCATGCACTTGCGCGATCTGATTGACACCTGGCCTAGTAGGATCGTTGTCTGTCTCCCCTTGTTTCCCCCCCTTGCCTCGTCGCGCCTTGAAACACTTGTGTATAGGCGCGTTACAAATACCATATCATATCATATCAGTGGGTGCCAGAAGGCAAGTGCTGGGATGGTGCGGAAGGCTGAAGACGATTGGGCGGAAGGCCGGGACACAGAAGGACACATAAGGTGCCAGGCCACCAATCTCAGCGTCTGTGGGGTATTAGAATAGGAGTGAGAGGGAGAAGGAGGGGTGAAGAGGAAAGTCTTGAGGAGCTTCCATAATTTGAGGATGTCCGGCTCAAGACAGCGAGGAGGGGGGAGGCTGTTCCAGAGGAGGGAGCCAGTCGAGGAGAGAGATCTGCCCCCAGCTCACTGTTTAGAACAGGGACTGACACGCAGGGTTGGGGCCAGAGGAGCGTAAGGGTCTGGAAGGACAGTATTTGGTGAGAAGTTGTAGATAGAGTGTCCCTCGACCCCAAACAGCCTTCTGGATGATGCAGAGGGATTTCAATGTGTGAGACAGGTCTGAATTTATATGACCCTCCCCAACCCCCCCCCTTTTGTGAAGGAGCAGCAGAAGGGAAGAGTGTACAATTAATGCACAATAAGAAGGGTCTTCTTATTGTACCCCTTCCTCCTCTCCCCACAAATCCCCTCCCAACTGAAGAGTGTTCCGCCCCCCCTCACCTGCAGGCGATTATCCCGTAATCACTGCATCACCCCCTGTGAAGCGCCTCCCTTTGCAATATTCAGAATTTGGGGTATAAATGATGGGTGGAATAGGGGGGGGGCAGCAGGGGGAGCACGTCCACCATCAGCAGAGCCTCGCGGGGGGGGGGGGGGGGGGGGCGGAGGTGGGCTGAGCTGCCACCCGGGGTGTGGAGCCGAGGAACAGACATGCGCATTGCGGAGATACGGATTTACAGGCATGCGCACTGATGAGATACGGAACTGCAGACATGCGCAGTTGCAAAGCATGTGCTGTGCCAACTAGAGATCCAAAGAGCATGCGCAATACCGAGATTGTGTTACTTTTGCGAGCATGCGCAGTGCCGAGACATTTGACTACAGCACATGCGTATTACCGATACACCGCTCTTTAGAGCATGCGCAGATAGGAAAGCCCCCCCGAGGGAGCAGACGCATGCGCAGTGAGTGCATGCACACGCATGCGCTGTACCTAGGTAGGGATCCCCAGAGCAAGCTCTCTCACTGGGCCACGTGCCGTGTATTTCTTCCAGTAGCTCTTTCTCCCTTTTCCCCGTGCTGCCCCCTTTCGTCTGATCTTTAAGGTCTTTCATTCCTTAAGGTCGTCCTCAGCCCTTCCACCCACCACACACACACACACACACACACGCGTTGTATGTCTCATCTCCTACCTCCCCTTCACCCCTGCCCGCCTTATCATTGTCAAAGCTCTTGCACTATCTGAAATGTCAGGCCTAGTACAATAGTTAATTTCACATTCTTAATGACTCAAGGCCTTGTAAGAATGTCATTGGGCCTCATTACGACCCAGGCGGTAAGGGGTTTACGGCAGCGTAAACAGCACCGACCCTTACCGCCTGATTCCGAGGTCCCTTAGCGCCATGGAGGATTTAACACCTGCTTTTAGCAGGTGTTAAAATCCATGGCGCTAAGGGACCTTGTTGTTAATTACGCCACCGTAATTTACGGTGGCATAATTAACGCTTTCCCCACTCCCATTATGCCCTATGGGGCAAAAATGGGAATGGGGAAGGGTAAATGGGGATTGGGGACTTACCGCCCCGCCAAGGTCGGAATGGGGCGGTAAGTCCGCCAACCGCCATGGCGGAATTGCAACCTTAGCGGCATGGACCATGGTGCTAATAGCACCATGGTTCTCCGCCAAGGTTGTAATGAGGGCCATTGTATTTTCCCTTGCTCCCTCCCTTGCCTTGAAGCCCTTTGAAACGTGTGTATAGGAGCTATATAAATAAACTATCGATATCAATGTCCTTCTTTATGTGAAAGAGAAATGTATCAAGTGTCAAACTGAGAGAACGCTTAGATCAAGCAATGGCTGGTTACTGATGTGCCCTAAACTCAATCATGTTCAGGGAAATGGAAGATCGTTCCCTTTCTTGCAGCCTCAGCTTGAAATGCTCTCCCCAATACTTCGACAAGAAGAAGCCGTGTTGACGTTTTGCAAAAAGTTAAAAACCCCTTTGTTTGATTGAATCTGCATCAGTCTTTGACCTCCCATGTCTTGTGGTTTATGTTGTCTTTGTGTGTTTTTGTTCAGTGGCCTGCTGCCCTCTGCCTTTCGGGGATGTATAAACAAATAAATAAATAACCCTGAAAACCTGACTCCTCACAATACCCCAGCTGACATTCTTGCACAGAATCTAGACCAGACAAAAATATGCACACTGGACAAATCTCAACCCACAGCCCCCCGAGACTCTGTCCCAAAGGGGCAATGGAAACAACCCGACAAATGGACACTCATCCCAAAAGGTGAACTGCTTCTACAACATACATCAGCATCACAAGTCTCTCCACTGATTGACTTCTAGAAGAAAGAACGACAGGAACACCGCCTTGCAAACAAGAACTGCTTGGGTCGGTCTCTGCTGTTCTTACCGAAGCAGCAAGGACCCTGCATTACGATGGAGAACAAAACAAAAACTGCCAATACCAGGTCAACAAAACAAGTCAGTCTACAGTTAAATTCCAATGACGCGAGGTTTCTTTAATCACAAATCCCCACCTCCAATTAAGCAAGGCACTCCATCTCCTACCGCCTTGCACTCACACGTACCTCACCTTACCAATGACATCCTTTACCACATTAAATGACAGATCAATGCCACGGCTCTCATCTTCAGCTCTTTCACCTCCCCTTGCTTCTATTCAAGTTATAACTCGGTCTATATAATAAATCATCAGTTTAACCTGCCAGATAAAACACACATACTGAAGTGTCACCACCACAAACCACACAGCTACACTGGTAGACAGGACACCGGTACTTCTGTTCAGCTTTTATCAACACCTCATGTTGTGCATCTGCCTCGCTCACTAACATTCCAACTTTGCCTCTTTTTTGGTTTATTCCCACACAGTGAGGACACCAACATGTCACTATCCAAGACCGTTGTACAATGCAATTAGCTCCCATTCACCCCACTCTCCCGGATGTTACCGAGGTTGGTTTGGCCCAACTAGTTCGTTTACAGGTCCTTATTTCATAGCTCTGTTTGCACAAGTGTCCACTCAGTTATTTATCTCCAAGATGCCTTCATCAGTCCTGTTCTCAATACCAAGCTCATCAGACTGCCTTCTCATCCTAAGAGGGTTCTTGAAGAGCAACAAATGTTCCTTAATTTCAGTTCTTGTCCCCCCAGGGTAGGGTAGCTGCACCGAGCTCTGGGGCTCATGGCCTCCTGAGAGGGTTCCTGAGCGTCCCTTAATTTCAGTGGTTGTCCTCCGAGCGTAGGGTAGCTGCAGCGAGCTCTGGTGCTCATGGCCTCCTGAGAACGTCCCTTCATTTCAGTGCTTGTCCTCCCAGGGTAGGGTAGGTGCACCGAGCTCTGGGGGTCATGGACCTCTGGGCGGGTTCTTGAGCGTCCCTTAATTTCAGTGCTTGTCCTCCCAGGGTAGGGTAGGTGCACCGAGCTCTGGGGTTCATGGACTTCTGGGCGGGTTCTTGAGCATCCCTTAATTTTAGTGGTTGTCCTCCCAGGGTAGGGTTGGTGCACCAAGCTCTGGGGCTCATGGCCTCCTGGGAGGGTTCTTGAGTGTCCCTTAATTTCAGTGGTTGTCCTCCCAGCATAGGGTAGCTGCAGCGAGCTCTGGGGTCATGGCCTCCTGGGAGGGTTCTTGAACGTACCTTAATTTCAGTGGTTGTCCTCCCAGGTTAAGGTAGCTGCACCGAGCTCTGGGGCTCATGGACATCTGTGCGGGTTCTTGAGCCTCCCTTAATTTCAGTGGTGCTCCTCCCAGGGTAGGTTAGCTGTACCGAGCTCTGGGGCTCATGGCCTCCTGAGAGGGTTCTTGAGAGTCCCTTAATTTCAGTGCTTGACCTCCCAAGGTAGGGTAGGTGCACCAATCTCTAGGGCTCAAGGCCTCCTGATAGGGTTCTTGAAGGCCCCTAATTTCAGTTGTTGTCCTCCCAGGGTAGGGTAGCTGCACCGAGATCTGGGGCTCATGGACCTCTGGGCGGGTTCTTGAGCGTCCCTTAATTTCAGTGGTTGTCCTCCCAGCGTAGGGTAGCTGCAGCGAGCTCTGGGGTCATGGTCTCCTGAAAGGGTTCTTGAACGTCCCTTAATTTCAGTGCCTGACCTCCCAGGGTAGGGTAGCTGCAGCAAGCTCTGGGGCTCATGGACATCTGGGCGGGTTCTTGAGCGTACCTTAATATCAGTGGTTGTCCCCCTAGGGTAGGGTAGCTGCAGCGAGCTCTGGGGCTCATGGCCTCCTGGGAGGGTTCTTGAACGTACCTTAATTTCAGTGGTTGTCCTCCCAGGGTAAGGTAGCTGCACCGAGCTCATGGGCTCATGGACATCTGTGCGGGTTCTTGAGCCTCCCTTAATTTCAGTGGTGCTCCTCCCAGGGTAGGTTAGCTGTACCGAGCTCTGGGGCTCATGGCCTCCTGAGAGGGTTCTTGAGAGTCCCTTAATTTCAGTGCTTCACCTCCCAGGGTAGGGTAGGTGCACCAATCTCTAGGGCTCAAGGCCTCCTGAGAGGGTTCTTGAAGGCCCCTAATTTCAGTTGTTGTCCTCCCAGGGTAGGGTAGCTGCACCGAGATCTGGGGCTCATGGACCTCTGGGCGGGTTCTTGAGCGTCCCTTAATTTCAGTTGTTGTCTTCCCAGGGTAGGGTAGCTGCACCGAGCTCTGGGGCTCATGGCCTCCTGAGAGGGTGCTTGAGAGTCCCTTAATTTCAGTGGTTGTCCTCGCGGGGTAGGGGAGCTGCACCGAACTCTGGGGCCCATGGTCAACTGAGAGGGTTCTTGAGAGTCCCTTAATTTCAGTGGTTGTCCTCCCAGGGTAGGGTAGCTGCAGCGAGCTCTGGGGTCATGGCCTCCTAAGAGGGTCCTTGAACGTCACTTAATTTCAGTGGTTGTATCCTGGGTAGGGGTAATCTGAAATGCCTTCACTAGTGTGCAACACTGGATACCTTCAGTCCTATCCCACCGCTATACACCAATTTGTTAAGATGGATTTCTGAACTCTGACCTGGTGGGCAGAGGTTCAGAAGGCCAGCCTAGTTTCTTGGAACAGGGTAACCTTCTGCACAAGCCAGAACAATCAAGGTAGCATTGGCGATGATCAAGACTAGGGGCCTCATCACGAGTTTGGCGGTAACTCTTAAAACCGGCGGTCGCGCTATTACCGCCTGATTTAAGGGTCCGCCAAATCAGGGCTTCGGCGGATTTCTCCCCAGCTCTGATCTGGGGGGAAATCCGCCGAAAATTCACGCTATTACCGCCGGCGGGAAATCCCCCAGCGGTAAGAGCATGAAAATTCCCCATTGAGCCCAATGGGGAATGGGGCATTCCCGAATGGGCTCAGTGGCGAATTGGGAATTCCATTACCGCCAAACCCGTGATCCGGCGCTAATAGCGCCCAACTCGTGATGAGGCCCTAGGTCTCAGGAGAAGTGAGAGTGACTGAAGGACCTCAGTGAGCACACAGAGTAAAGGACACTTACAAATCACTCCCAGTCAGGTGTAGATATATTAAAAATACATATACATTTATTTGAAGGCCTTTGAGTTTCAAACACACAAATCAAATCACAGAAATACTTATGAAGCCAACACTATCAGAATACACATATACAAGACCATTGGGGTATAAAGGGTATATAAAGGGTTAAATGCATGAATGGGTCCACAACCTAAAAGGGAAGGAAACAGGTGGTGCAAGTAGTCTTTAGCCCCTTCTACATCCAACACACTCCTAACTAAGGGCAGTCCAGTCCCTAACAAGAGGGGAGCCTAATGCTCAAAAGTACAGGCAATGCAAGCACATGTGGTAGTTCCAATGGGCAACCTATTCGAGGAGGGCCTCCACTTGAGGGCAGAGTTGATTCCAAGAGTTTGGAATAATGTGCTACTTCGCACTAGCAGTGGAAAGGAGCGGGGCACTCCGGGGCCACTCATGCGTAAAAATGAATGTAGGCGCTAGGGGCCACCGGCTAAGGTTGCGATTACTCACCAACCCCTGGCACACTCCAGACCAAACTCCGGCAGTCGAGTCCACTTCGGTTGCAGATTCAAGTGTGGCAAGATGGCGGCTCTTCAGCTTCCAGCGACGAAGATACAGCGATGATTCCCAAACGGGACAGTGGCGATTTCTCCACTCCTGGTGGATGGCTCAGGCCAGTTTCACTGCAGCAGGCTTCAGGGGCAAGAGGGCCACAAATGCAGCGCACCTGCAAAGATTGTTACCACTGCTGGGCGACACGTTAACCCGTATGCTTCGGTTCTGGCGCACTTGTCTCACTTCAGACCTGGGAACTCCAAGTGTACGAAATTCGGGTTGAGGGTGCCGTGAACACAGAGCTAGAAGTATATCAAGTTTAGAGGGTCTCCTCAAAACAGTGGCGGAGGAAGAGCAAAGGTCCTGCATAACCTGGTCAGCCCACTGGATGGCCCAGGGACACTTCCGAGAAGTCTTACTTGCAGGTTTTGTTGAAGGTGCCGAGAATAATTAGTCCCACTATTCCAATGGGTCGAAGCTTCTCGCAGACCTTCTAGGATGACCAGATGCAGAGAGGTCCCATGGGACGACAGCGGGCTCTGGGTGCCAAACCTTAAAAGGCTGTAAAAGGCTGCGGTGCCGTTAAACACTTAGGGCCTCATTACACGGTAGGCGGTAAGGGTTAACGGTCACCGGTAATGGTACCGGTGACTGTTAACCCTTACCGCCTTACTACGAGGTCCCTTTGCAGGTTGGTACTTTGACGCCTGCTTTTTGCAGGCGTTAAAAACCAGCCCGCAAAGGGACCAGGGTGCTAATTACGGTACCGCAATTTGCGGTGCCGTAATTAGCACCTTCCCCATTCCCATTATGCCCTATGGGGCAAACATGGGAATGGGGAAGGGCAATGGGGGAAGGGGGAATTACTGCCCTGCCAGCCTTTGAATAGGGCGGTAATTCCCTTTTCCTCCAAGGCGGTGCCGGTAATTTACCGGCATGGACCAAGGTGCTCATAGCACCTTGGTCCACCGCCTACCGTGTAATGAGGCCCTTAGCGCCTAATTACGAGGTTCCTTTGCGGGACCCGACCTTTACGGCTGGTTTTTCCAGCCGTTAAAGTAGGGACCCGCAAAGGGACCTTGGTGCTAATTACGGTACCGCAATTTGTGGTACCGTAATTAGCGCCTTCCCCATTTACATTGAGCCCTATGGGGCAAAAATGGAAATGGGGAAGGGCCATGGCGGCATGGAGAATTACCGCCCCACCAACCTCGGAATGGGGTGGTAATTCCCCATTCCGCCATGGCGGACACCGGCATGGACCATGGTGCTAATAGCACCATGTTCCTCCGCCTGGGTCGTAATGAGGCCCTATATATTTTATTACTGCACCACCTCCTACACTTCTCATATATCCGTAAATGTGTAAATTGCTCACTGTATATTGTTGACTACAATTCTGTACATGTGCCTCCTTTGTACTTGCAAGCTTTACACCCCAAGGGCCCATAAATTGTAAACTGTAAATTGTAAATTGCTCACCGTATATTGTTGGATACTTTTGTTTTATATTTTCTCCTATGTACCTGTAACCAAATGTACTTTCTTGCAAGCGCCCAGATGCCTGACGGCCCGGTGCGCTATATAAATAAATAAACAATGCAATACAATACAATACAATGCACTTGTACTGTAAGGTACTTGGTTCATGGTGTAACATGTTGCTAAAAAGTTCCAACAGGCACAAGGACTAAGGGAAACAAAGGGCCTCATTACGAGGTGGGCGGAATGGGTTTAACGGTGCCGGTAATGGTGACGGTACAGGTAATGGTGCCAGTGCAGGTCATGGTGCAGGTAATGGTGCCTGTGCAGGTACTGGTGCCAATGCCGGTAATGGTGCCGGTGCCGGTAATTTTGCCGGTGCAGGTAATGGTGCCAATGCCGGTAATGGTGCCAGTGCCGGTAATGGTGCCGGTGCAGGTAATGGTGCCGGTGCCGGTAATGGTGCCAGTGCAGGTAATGGTGCCGGTGCAGGTAATGGTGCCTGTGAGAGACGGGCCTCAAGGACCGGTGGGGGGTGTCTGTACTTCCGCTCCCTATATGGTGGAGGGAAGGCACAGGAGACCCCAGCCAAGATTCTCTATTCGGTAGCAATGGTCGAGCAATCAAGGCCTAGCTTCTCAGGATGTGATGCAGGCTGGTTCTTAAGTACAGTGTATCCCCCAAGCCCCCACAAAGGAATATCCACACTCTGTATTGGTTAGAACACAGTCTTTATATAATCAATATTTAAGGTTATGTACATTTATCATGATAACTCACTTTGTACTCTGGCAAAATCTACAATGACAAATATTTACAATCCTAAAGTGGTACCACCCTAGATCTCATTGAAGTGCATGAACAATACTTTACAATATCACACAGACCAATAGAGTGAAACCAGCAATAGAGAGAGGAGAGAAAATAGATGGTTGAGCAATAGGCAGAATACTGACCCCTACCACTAGGCACAGTTCTGTGTGGAGATCCCCCCACCTGGGCAACCTGTAAAGAAAGATATAGTACCAGCCCAGTCCATATATTGCTCTGCAAGTCTTATTCTCTCCTATAATGTTTTTACCCCCCAATGTACCTGGTGGAGTCGAGCTCCTCGAAGGCGTCGACAAACGTCGAGGGACTCGCTGTTCGGCGACGGGGAATCGACGGCCCTTCTTGAATGCCTTCCCTTTCAAGCGGGAGGCACGGGGCGTCGAACGTCCGTCGACAAACGAGGTAGAACGATGTCGAAGAGGCGGCAGCTTCGTCCGAGCGGTGCTCGTCGGCGTCGGGGCGTCGGCGTCCTGCAAGGCAGAGGTGTGCGGGGCACCTCGATGACAATAGTTCTGGACCGCAAAGATTGTAGAGACGGAAGCCCAGCAAGGGCGTCGAGTCGTCCGAGTCTTTGAGGTCGTCGGGTGGCAGGAAACCTACCGGCAGGTTTCTCCTCGGCGCGTTGGTCGGCCTCGACTTTCTCCGGCAGGATAAGCGGTCGACGATGCGGTCGAGGGAGTCCTTCGATTGAATGTTCTTAGGCAAAGGAGCGGACGGCTCCGGTCGTCGGCGGCACGGCGTCAAGTGGTTCCCACGGCTGGGCAACACAACTTCGACGGGCCTCCAGCGGTTTCACAAACCTGCGAACCCTGGTCGACGGCAATGGACTTCGACGGCGTCGATGTCCGGGTGCTCCACTTCGATCTCCTCAGCGGTCCCGTCTCGGGTCGACAGCCTTTCGAGGGTCTGTCTTCCAGGGCGCTTCGGCGAAGATGGAGCGGTGCTCGATGGTCCCTCGGAGCACGGGAAGAGGGCGCCTTACCAGGTCCTCTCTCGGGTCAGCCCTCGACGATCTCGTCAGCCTTCGGATCGGTCGAAGCAAATGCCACAGCAAGTCTTCTTCCAGCTGGACGTCGAGGATCAGCAGTTCCAGTTACTCGTAGAGTGGAGACTCAGCTCCCTGGCTGCTTCAGGAGCACAATGGTCGCTTCTCAACCAAAGGTCCCTTCTGAACACTTTTCTGGTGGTGAGAGGTCCCCAGATATACTATCCTCTCTCTCATCCACGCTGCTGGCACACACTCAGCAGCCAATCATACTGCAGGGCATTCATGCAGTCAGTCAGCCAATCAGGCACACAGTGCATTCAGGCCACACTCCTCCCTTCCCGACACTCACAACAGGGAATGTGGATTGGGACAAGTACCCGGCCATTCAACACTACACACTGCATTCAGGCCAGTTTTGGGCAGGGCTGTCTCAGTCTTTGTCTCTCATGCCAGAAACCAGACAACCACAACAAGAAGTGTATATTGGTCACACACTCCATTCACCCAGGTCCCACCCACAGGAGGTACCCACAACATACAGACACTGGGAAGGCTCCAGCCAGTCTAGCTGGGCCTTCACAACAATACCATACATGGAACTTCCACCCAACAGCCAGTCAGGGGGAAGGGACAGAGACAGGGCTTCCCAGGACTTTGGGAAAAACAAGATAACAGGCAATAGAAAGCAAGCGGCCACAGGGGCCACCTTGTTTCCTATCAGGAATCAACAGATCCCAATGGCAGGGCCGGGGTATCCCAAAATGGAGGACACCCGGGGCACCTGTCAAATTCAGCACGGAGCTGCCACCAGCCCATACCCTGCTCTGGGGTCACCCACAGGTGCCCAAAAACATACACTAGGGGCACAGGGTTGTACCCCTACCCAGGGGTGCCATAAGGGTATCCCATGGGTCTGTTCACCAAACCAAAAGAGAGAGCTGCACTGCCAGGAGTCCCACATGGACTCCGGGGCAGAAAACATAACAGAACACACGGTAAAAACAGAAAAAGGACAAGGATTCAGAGGCCCTGTCCCTCAGATGCATTTCCAGCATCACAGTGCCGGTGCCAGTAATGGTGCTGGTGCAGGTAATGGTGCCGGTGCCGGTAACAGTGCCAGTGCCGGTAATGGTGCAGGTAATGGTGCCGGTGCAGGTAACGGTGCCAGTGCCGGTAGTGGTGCCGGTGCAGGTAATGGTGCCGGTGCAGGTAATGGTGCCAGTGCCGGTAATGGTGCCAGTGCAGGTAATGGTGCCAGTGCCGGTAATGGTGCCAGTGCAGGTAATGGTGCCAGTGCAGGTAATGGCACCAGTGCTGCTAATGGTGCCAGTGCAGGTACCGGTAATGGTGCCAGTGCAGGTAATGGTGCCAGTGCCGGTAATGGTGCCAGTGCAGGTAATGGTGCCGGTGCCGGTAATGGTGCCAGTGCAGGTAATGGTGCCAATGCCGGTAATGGTGCAGGTAATGGTGCCAGTGCTGGTAATGGTGCCAGTGCCGGTAATGGTGCCAGTGCCGGTAATGGTGCAGGTAATGGTGCCAGTAGTGCTGGTAATGGTGCCAGTGCAGGTAATGGTGCCGGTGCCAGTAATGGTGCCAGTGCAGGTAATGGTGCCAATGCAGGCAATCGTGCCAGTGCAGGTAATGGTGCCAGTGCCGGTAATGGTGCTGGTGCCGGTAATGGTGCCAGTGCAGGTAATGGTGCCGGTACAGGTAATGGTGCCAGTGCCGGTAATGGTGCAGGTAATGGTGCCAGTGCTGGTAATGGTGCCAGTGCAGGTAATGGTGCCAGTGCCGGTGATGGTGCCAGTGCAGGTAATGGTGCCAGTGCCGGTAATGGTGTCGGTGCCGGTAATGGTGTCGGTGCAGGTAATGGTGCCAGTGCCGGTAATGGTGCCAGTGCAGGTAATGGTGCCAGTGCAGGAATGGTGCCGGTGCAGGCAATGGTGCCGGTGCTGGTAATGGTGCCAGTGCAGGTAATGGTGCCAGTGCATGTAATGGTGCCGGTGCCGGTAATGGTGCCGGTGCAGATAATGGTGCCAGTGCCGGTAATGGTGCCAGTGCCGGTAATGGTGCCGGTGCAGGTAATGGTGCCGGTAATGGTGCCAGTGCAGGTAATGGTGCCAGTGCAGGTAATGGTGCCAGTGCCGGTAATGGTGCCAGTGCAGTTAATGGTGCCAGTGCAGGTAATGGTGCCAGTGTAGGTAATGGTGCCAGTGCCGGTAATGGTGCCGGTGCCGGTAATGGTGCCGGTGCCGGTAATGGTGCCAGTGTAGGTAATGGTGCCGGTGCCGGTAATGGTGCCAGTGCAGGTAATGGTGCCAGTGCCGGCAATGGTGTCGGTGCTGGTAATGGTGCAATTGCAGGTAATGGTGCAGGTAATGGTGCCAGTGCCGGTAATGGTGCCGGTGTCGGTAATGGTGCCAGTGCAGGTAATGGTGCCAGTGCCAGTAATGGTGCCAGTGTCGATAATGGTGCCGGTAATGGTGCCAGTGCAGGTAATGGTGCTGGTGCAGGTAATGGTGCCGGTGCCGGTAATGGTGCCAGTGCAGGTAATGGTGCCGGTGCAGGTAATGGTGCAGGTAATGGTGCCGGTGCCGGTAATGGTGCCAGTGCTGGTAATGGTGCTGGTGCAGGTAATGGTGCCAGTGCCGGTAATGGTGCCAGTGCAGGTAATGGTGCCTGTGCCGGTAATGGTGCCAGTGCAGGTAATGGTGCCGGTAATGGTGCCAGTGCTGGTAATGGTGCCAGTGCAGGTAATGGTGCCAGTGCAGGTAATGGTGCCAGTGCCGGTAATGGTGCCAGTGCCGGTAATGGTCTCGGTGCCAGTAAACCCATTCTGCCCTATTACGAGGTTACGGGCCCGTTATTAGCTCCCTCCCCATTCCCATTGAGCCCTATGGGGCTCAAATGGGAATGGGGATGGGTTTTTTCAATTAGGAATTACCGGGTCCTCCAAGGTTGGAATGGCTTGGTAATTCCTCATTCAAGGAACCCGGACCCGAGTTTGGAGGCAGCCATGCCCCTATTAAGGGCATGGCTACCTCCAAACTCTTAATGAGGCCCAAAGTCTCCCAGTACTGACTGTTTTAAGGGTGTGTCAGTTTCCCCATAAAAAGTGAGCGAAAGCCCCGAGGAGTGCAGCTGAAGGCTGTGCTTCTCTGGCAAAGTCAGACTATGGTGTTAAACAGCATCAAAACGTTGCGGGGGTTCACAACTGGAGGGAAAATTACACATGAAATGGAAATCTTTCATAACACTCGCCCCTCCCAGACCAAGAACAGGGAGAATTAATCCACCCCTGGATGAGTCTCGTGTTCGGGTCAGTTAAACATTCTGGACAACCCATCAGCATTTTTTTTATGTTGGACACCAGACCTATGCTTAATAGTGAAGTCAAAGCCTTGCAGACTTATGGACCACTTGAGCATCTTTGGATTCTCTCCCTTCATGTTCATTGGCCACTTTAAGGACTTATGGTCAGTTTGCACAGTGAAGTGGGTCCCATAGAGTTAGGGCCTCAGCTTCCTTTGGGCCGAAACAACAGAGAAACATTCTTTCTCTACTGTGGACCATCTGAGCTCTCTGTCCTTAAGCAGGTGAAGCCAATAGGGTGTTCCTTACCCTTTTCATCTACTTGTGATAGTACAGCTCCTATCCCAGTGTCAGAGGCATCTGTCTGCACAATGAAAGGTCTTTGGTAATCAAGGGCCCTGAGCACAGGGGCCTGGCACAAGAAGTGTTTTAAGCCATTGAAGGCCTTCCCACACTCTTCACACAAAGTTACCTTCTTGGGTTTCTTAGGAGTTGCGAGAGCAGTCAGAGGGGCAGCTATGGTGCCATAGTCTGCCATGAAATTCCTGTAGTACCCAATGAATCCTAAAAAGGCTCTCACTTGGGTTTGAGCGGTGGGGGTAGGCCAGTCTTGTACTGCTTGTACGTTACTGGATAGAGGCTGTATCCTCCCTCGACCTACGTCATGTCCAAGATAGATCACAGATCCTTGTCCAATCTAGCACTTATTGGCCTTTATGGTCAAGTGGTCCTTCTGAAGAGCCTGCAGCACAATCCTAAGGTGCTTCACATGATCCTCCCGGGTGATACTGAAAACTGCTATATCATCCAGTTATACAACACAGAATTCATCCAACCCATTAAGGACATGATTCACAAGCCTCTGGAAAGTGGCAGGTGCATTCTTCAACCCAAAAGGCATTACCCTGAACTGGTAAAGGCCCTCTGGCGTTGAGAAAGCTGTCTTCTCCTTGGCATGTTCTACAAGGGTTATTTTCCAATAGCCTGCAGTGAGGTCAAATGTGCTGAGGTATTTGGAGGCACCCAAAGCATCCACCAGCTCATCTGTTCTAGGCAAGGGGTGTGCATCTTTCTTGGTGACAGCATTCAGAGCCCTGTAATCCACACAGAACCTCAACTCAGAAGTAGCTGCTTTTGGAACCAAAACCACCGGGCTGGGCCAAGGACTACTAGAGGGTTCAATCACCCCAGGATCCAACATTTTGTTGACCTCTGTCTTAATGTAAGACCTTACTTACATCCTGTATCCCCTACTTTTGGAAGTTACACTGGGCCTCATTATGAGGTTGGCGGTAAGGGGTTAACGGCGCTGGTAAGGATGCCGGTGCTGTTCCCTTATCACTCTTACCCTAGCGGGACCCGCTCAGAATGTCTGGTCATACCAGACGTCCTTTGTGGGTCCCGCTAGGGGACCAGGGAGCTAATAACTGGCCCGTTATTAACAGGCCCATTATTAGCTCCCTCCCATTCCCATTGAGCCCTATGGGGGCTCGAATGGGAATGGGAATGGCTTCCCTGAATGGGGAAATACCGGGTCCTCCAAGGTTGGAATGACCCAGTAAATCCCCATTCAGGGAACCCGGACACGAGTTTGGAGGTAGCCATGGTGCTAACAGCACCATGGCTACCTCCAAATTCAGAATGAGGCCCACTGTCTCCTGTGTCAATGGGCCTCATTACGAGTTTGGAGGCAGCCATGCCCTTAATAAGGGCATGGCTGCCTCCAAACTCGGGTCCGGGTTCCTTGAATGAGGAATTACCGGGCCATTCCAACCTTGGAGGACCAGGTAATTCCTCATTCAAAAAACACATCCCCATTCCCATTTAGCCCCCATAGGGCTCAATGGGAATGGGGAGGGAGCTAGTAACGGGCCCGTTAATAACGGGCCCGTTATTAGCTCCCTGGTCCTTTAGCGGCTCCCGCTAAGGGACCTCGTAATGCGGCGGTAAGGGGTTAACGGCACCAGCATCCTTACCAGTGCTGTTAACCCCTTACTGCCGCACTCATAATGAGGCCCACAGTCTTTAATGGGATGGCCACAGGATACCTGGTAGCATGGTCAACCAGTACCAGGATAAACCTATTGCCTGAGGATGTTTGGGGGTCAAGGGGACCAACAATGTTGCTCCCTACCCTCTCAAATGGTACCGCCACAACTTGGAGTGGTACCAATGGAGCTTGGATTGTCGGGCTACTCTTACCAGATAACTGGCAGGTGGCACAACTCCTGCAGTGATTTTGTACTTGCACCCCCATCTTGGGCCAGTAGAAATGCATGGATAACCTTTGCTTGATTCTCTTGATTCCAAGGTGACCAGCAAGGGGCACTTCATGCGCTAGCTGCACGAGGAAGGGTCTTACAGCAAGGGGAACCACCAACCTCCTATGGTCTCCTTCTGTAGACTCTGCAGGCTCACTGTAAAGGAGCCCACCTTCCCAATAAATCCTGTGCTTTCCAGGAGGCTCACCAGGCATGTCTCCTTAGGACTTCCTCAGGACCACCTTCTGCTAACAAGTCTTTTAGTTCAGGATGGTGATTGGGGTCAAATACTTCAGGTACCACCACTTCCTCGTCAGGTCCTGGGGGATGACCAACTTCCTCCACCTCAGTGATAGGTGAGGTAGGGAGAATATTTTCTTTCCCTCTTTTGTCTTTTCAGAATCCTTTAGCCTTGGGTTTCCCCTTTGGCCTGGGCACTGCAGTGGTCTTGGCCAGTGCGGCCCTTGTTTGAGATCTTGTGCAGGGTCTTTCTGCTGTATCTCCCACAAGCCATGAAGCTCTGAGATCATTTCCCAGCAAGACCTTTCCTGGGACATCTCTCTGAATGCTCACTAGAATCCTGACTACTGTACCATTTAAATTAAGATTTACAGTTATAACTTGGAACAGGAGAGGTGGGCCATGAGCCAACTTAATGGGCAACAGAGGAGCTCTGTCAACTTCCTCTGGGTCTACCAAGGTAGAATCCACTACAGTTCGACTACACCCACTATCCCTAAGAGCTGGAGTATCTACTCCATTGATCAGCACACTGGGCCTCATTATAATTATGCAGTACGGTAAAAACGGTGCCAGTAAGCTACCGACACCATTGCTACCGTACCGCCATAGTACGAGTTGTGCTCGCAGGTGCCTGACAGCCCGCCAGGTCTGATCAGGCAGGCTGTGCGGCCTCCGCGAGCACAACTCGTTGGATGCACTGGCACTGTTGTAAACGGTGCCGGTGCATCTGATGTTCCGATTCCCATTGAGCCCTATAGGGCTCAAATGGGATGGGGATGTTCCAGGGCCGGCACCTGCGAAAGGGCAGTTACCAGGTCCGGCTGGGCCAGAATAGCCTGGTAATTTCCCATTTGCGGGTTCTGAGAATAGTTAGTCCCATTATTCCAATGGGTCAAAGCGTCTTCGCAGACCAACTAGGACGACCAGATGCACAGGGGTCCCACGGGACGACAGCAGGCTCCGGGTGCCAAACCTTCCAGTGGGTCACCAGCGGTTCCTCGACTCGGCTTCTTAACTTCAGGATACTTGGATCCTATCCTTCGTTCAGTGAGAACTACAGAGATCGACTTGGTATGGCTGTTTGGGGGCTTCTCTTATCCAGAATCTCCTTCGCGGCAAAACAAAGGTGACCCAATGGGAGATCTGCTCACATTCAGGCATACCATACGTGGACCAATCACGGACCTCGGTGGTCCCAGGCATTCACAGCACTCCAGACTCTCTGGCACCCAGGATGTGTATTGGGGACAGACACCCCATCCACATCCTGGAGGCACACACACAAGGCATGAAGAAGCCCGCAAAATGCAAATAAGTACTGACCCTGGTCGGCTCGATATGGGAAGGCAAAGTAGCAGATGGCCAAAGGACAGGACAAAGAAACTCGTGGCATGGCAATTTTGAAGCCAGGCCACCTATCCGTGCCAAACGCGGTTGACGCGGTTAACATGGCAGGAAAGGGTTAAAAATATACAAACAGATAAATTGCCACCAGCCCTGTCCATAGCACATCTGCACATCTCCTAAAAATCCCTTTGAGAGTATCTAGGGCCTTTGGAAATGACTAGAGACCCCCAATGCACTGTACTGTAAGGTACTTTGTGCATTGGTAACATGTTTCCCCATAAAAAGTGAGCAAAATCCCAGAGGAGTGCAGCAGAAGGCTGTGCTTCTCTGGCAAAGTCAGATTATGGTGTTTAAAAAATTAGTGATATCTATATCCGCTCCGCGGTTACATTTCCCTGTTCCCTCCGCGGACAAGATACCGAATGGCCAGGGGGGTGGCGTCATAACCGGGGACACGCAACGTCGTTGCCGATTGGCTACAGCGGGCCATGATGTGCGTCACAATGTGTGGATGCGCCCGACATCTTGGATCCGAAGAGAGCGCGGTCGCTACCAGAGGCGGATTGCTGTTTTGGAAACTGTTTTGCTCTGCTACAGTGTGTGGGGAGGATTACAGAGTAAGAGATGGGTTAAATACTGTACTTGTTTGGGCGGTAGGTGTTAATAATGTATTCGCCATGCGAAATGGTGTTTGGGAAATTATTTTGATTTCCTACAGTGATTGGGGAGGTTCAGAGAGTAAGAGATGGACGAAATACTGTGCTTGTTTGGCCGGCAACTGTTAATGATGTATTCTCCATTGCAGCCTTGTTCAGGATGTTTGTAGGTGTATAAAATGAGGGGTGTAATAAGGGTAGTATTTCAGTACGTGCTGTGTGCAGGCCCCTTGAAAATGATCGACGGACACGCGTGGTGTTAGTGACCATTGACATTGAGTACATGTCATTATTACATTACATTTTCCTATGGGTCTGTTATTGATTAGTACCCAACCATGGTTGTGACATGCTGCGGTGGTTGTGGCCAGGCCCTAGAGTCTTGGATGCATGGCCGTAGGCCAAAGGCCATGCTTCCAAGACTGTAGGTCCTGGCCACAACCACCACAGCATATCACAACCATACATACACCTGCAGTATTGATTATGGATTACATGGTTGTGCGGAGTGTGTGCTGTGTTGGGTGCTTGGCCGAAGGCCATGCACCCAAAAACAAAGTTATAAGGGCTGGAGGTATAAGCTACTGCACACCAACACATTGTAATATCTATGGACGTACAGCTAGGCATGCTGTCTCTGGCGAGATCAAGTGAAGCATACCACTCCTATCGATACACCCGTACCGCTGCACATCACTGATGGGGTTGTGGGCAGGATGTGGAGTTTTGGCTGCATGGCTGCAGGCTGTAGTCCATATACAATACTTCTGAAACCCTAGGACCTGTCCAGAACCACCACATTATATTACAGCAATGCATACAACCGTAGTATAGGTTAGAATGTTAGATGATTCTGGGGAGGGTGTACAGTGTTGGATGCATGGCCAAAGGCCATGCATCCAGAAACAACCTTATAAGCAGTGGAGTTAAAAGGCAATGTACACGTACACATTGAACTGTTTGTGCGCACATATCCAAATCTCTAGGTCCAGCCCACAACCAATGCAGCATTTTAGACAGACACGTTACTGGCTGTGTTGTTATGGTGCAGTTGCTGTTTCCATAGGAAGAACACTTTTTGGCAGCCTTATACCTGTGGTACCGTTGGACCGTTTGTTACAAAGGTTTGTAAAAAAAAAAAATCTAACATTCTGACTTTCTTTGGAAACTTTGGTGATGTTTGGTGCAGGGGGGTGAAAGTTATAAGGGGCAGGGGTTCTCAAAAAATCTCTTTTCCCCTTAGATTGAATGGGGGAAAAAGTTTGTGCCCGCAAACATGTGGCTCTTTCCCTGATTGGTTGTAGAACAACGTGAAGTACGTCAGCTTTCTTCTGTGGCCCCCTATCTTTTATTCATGTTTTAGTGTACACGCATATCGCCAGAAACACATCCAACACAAGACAGCATTGGACTTGTCACGCTCATGTAATACTATTTTAGAAGGTGACCTTTGAGGGGGTGCGGAATGGGATGTGGAAGCACAAACTGAAAAAGTGGACTTTTCTTGTCACCAAAGTGATACGCCTAAATGGAAGTTTCTGCTCACGGTACCACGACCAATTACGGCGTGTGACTTACCATGTTTTTGAAAATAAATTGCGGTCAGACTGGCGTCGTAAATTCTGAAAACGAAGGCAAGCATCTGCAGTGTTTGCTGGAAACAGCTCTTCTGGAGGTGTATTGGAGTAGTAGTTCTCATAATTGGATTGCAATATGTTGCTTCAAAGAAAGAATGTATTTGGTTTCTCAGTGAAGGCCACATGAGTTGCTTTTTCGGTTGACCGCTCAATACGCCCGCACATCCCAGTGAATGTACAAGGGGTAATTGTTTTTTGACCTTGACCGAAAGGGAAAGTTACTAGCAATTCACGGAATGAAAGGGTCGAAAAATATTGCAATTGATAAGGTTATGTTTTAAAAAGTTTTTAAGGGACATGCAATATCAGTATATGAAGACTCTTCGCTGCAAATACATTGGTGTGTGACTTGCAGAAGCAGAATGGAGGCAGTAAATATTTTGTACGTTTATTTTTGCCCACTGTACAGCGAACCGCGCTTTATTCTTGCCTTACCGCACATCTTCTTGTGCTAATATAATTGCTGTATTATCTTTATGCACTGTCACATTTTTACAGGTTGTACGTTTGTTGCGTATGAGTGCACTCATCCTTTTTTAGCATTAACCATTTTTATTTGAAACAGTAATTTTGGGTATAACTTTGCACGTTTTTTTGGAATTCTTTGAAATCAGGAGACGTCATTTTTTTTTATTTGTCCTTCATATTTAATTTCATAAACAATGTATCCTCTTCCTGTGTAGTTGGTATTTTTTTTTACTCTTATGACGCATGCAAAATGTTGCCGTTTGTACCCTGCTACTATAGGTTCTCATGGACATTAGTAACATTTTACTAACATGTCATGTTTGAACCCGTACATTTGTGTTGCACTTTGCACATTTTGTGTGTCTTTTTTGAAATTTTCGGTAGAGGTTGGTTATTGACACGTACTTTCTGTAACTTGTCCCACCTAGATACATCATCCCATACTGTGCCTGCCATGGATTTCAAATGCCCAGTGAGGGCTTCTTCGGATGGCAAATGCAACTGCTGGTGAGCGGTTGCCTGTCCATAATAATTATGCCGAATGAGACTGAAAGCCCAATTTGTCCGTACGCTGAACTCGCTATTCGGAGTAACGTGACATCATTTATGGTGATGTAGGCTCTAGGTCATGACGACTTCTGGGAAATCATTGTGGAAACAAAGGGACTGCTTCAACTAAGACTCAAAAAGTTTTGTATGCCAAAAAAACAATGTGTCCATTATCTTCACCATTTCCTATGTCACCCTTACAAGAAATGTTATGATTGTATTGAAAATGGGCTTCCTCCGATGGACTCTGCCAGTTTGTTCTTAAATAAACCTACTTTGCAAACTAATGTTCACGTTTTCTTTTACCTTCTACTGTATTATATCGAAATGTAAGTTATTAGGTTGTACGTCACTGTATGTTTATTTACAAGTTTAGCGTCACGTCACGTAGTTGTGCTTTGAGCAGCCTACCATGGAAAGGGTAGAGGGGCTATGTATGCATGCAATACCCGTCATAACTTTCTATGGCGGCCATCTTGAAAGAGGATTTTGTTTTGTAATCCAAACTGTGAAAGCCGCCCCGGATTACAACAAGTAATCGTACCTTTCAGTACCACACGTTACTGCTTTCCTAATTTAGACTATTACTGGCAAAGATTATTTAGACTATGTACTTTACTAAGAAATATGCAGTACTTGGAGTGTATGCAAAGTTTGTTTTTGTTTTTCATTACACTGTGAAAGGCTGCTATTAACACATTGGGCCTCATTCCGACCCTGGCTTTAAGCAAGACGCTATTAGCGCCTTGGTTGACGCCGTTATCATTCCGGCTCCGCCATGGTGAATGGCGGAATTACCGCCCCATTCCAAGGTTGGTGGGGTCGGTATATCCCCATTCACCATGGGCCCTTCCCCATTCCCATTTTTGCCCCATAGGGCTCAATGGGAATGGGGAAGGTGCTAATTACGGCACCGTAAATTACGGTGCCGTAATTAGCTCCAAGGTCCCTTTGCGGGTTGGTTTTTTAACGCCTGCAAAAAGCAGGTGTTAAGTTCCAACCCGCAAAGGGAACTCGGAATAGGGCGGTACCGGTCTCGTTACCGGTGGCCGTTAACCCTTATCGCCCGACTCGGAATGAGGCCCATTATTTCCTTTGTTCACGAGTGCCTTTATTTTTTGACACAGCAAGCAATAAGGTAATTTGCGAACGGCAATGAGCAAAAAGGCAACAAACGGTAATATGGGTCGGTAGATGTACGGAGACAAATCTTTCCCGTTTGTTATGTGAAAGGTAGCGCCACTGTTTCTTATGCTTTCACATTACATCAATGCTGCTGTTTCTTAGGGAGGAAGGATGCCATTACTTGATGTGTTTTTCAGATAACTACAACTTTTGCTACCGATATATAATTTGTAGTGGATTACTAATCACTGCATACTAATACATTTTGGTGTTGTCTACGGCAAATGGTGAAGGTGGACGTTGCTTCATGATTATAAAATCTATTTCGCCACTGCCCACGAGGCATAGATTGTACACTTAAGTGTCTACTGATTCCGGGACATGTCACGGTGCACTATGCCACCATACTTTTATGTGGCATTTTTCGCAAGGTGTATACTGTTTAACAAAAGACCCTTGTTAAAGGGACGTTATGGTTACATTGCTCTCCTGAAAATCTGTGACATGCAGTACATACTTTTTTTCTTAACAAGACATTATACTTACATTGTCCTACTAAAAACCTGTACAATTCACTAAAAAAAAACTTTGTTAAGGGGACGTTATGGTTAAGTTGCGCTAATGAAAACCTGTGAAATTCACTAAAGAAACTTTACAAACTTGCCTTAATACAAACGTGCCATTATGGTTCCAAGTAAAACCGAAAACCCCCTGAAATTCGCCAGTTATGGTAAGCTATGCAACCATAACTCGCGCCACCACCGTGCACTGCTAAGACTAATACCCAGGACATCAAAGATGACTTCACAAATGTCTAGCTCCCTCTCTTTTCGTTCACTGACATATGTAAGCCAGGTGGCTTTCTTCACTGTTAGTCAGGAATTAAAAAAAGTAAAAAGTTTGCTTATTTCAGTACATGAGCAAACTCATGAAGAAAGGCAGGTATTGGCCCTCATTACAACTGAGGTGCTAAGTGCACCAACTTTACCACCATGGTGTAAACTACGTTTACACCATGGTGGATGGCGGATTTACCGCCCCATTACAAGGTGAGTGGGGCGGTAAATCCCCATTCCCATTTTTGCCCCATAGGGCATAATGGGAGTGGGGAAGGCGCTAATTACGGCACCGTAAATTACGGTGCCGTAATTAGCACCAAGGTGCCTTAGCACCATGGAACTTAACGCCTGCAAAAAGCAGGCGTTAAGGTGGGAATCAGGCGTTAAGGGTTAACGATGGCGTTAACCCTTAACGCCTGAGTTGTAATGAGGGCCATTGTCTGCAGCATGCCCTACAGAGGTGCAATGTTCAAATGTATTGTAAGAACATATGAGAAGGGTAATGACTACAAATATAGCACTTTTTACTTTTTTAATTCCTGACTAACAGTGAAGAAAGCCACCTGACTTACATATGTCAGTGAACGAAAAGAGAGGGAGCTAGACATGTGATGTCATCAGTGATGTCATCAATGACATTTGTGAAGTCATCTTTGATGTCCTGGGTGTTAGTCTTAGCAGTGCACAGTGGTGGCGTGAGTTATGGTTGCTTAGCTTACCATAACTGGCGAATTTCAGGAGTTTTCCGGTTTTACTTGGAACCATAATGGCACGTTTGTATTAAGGCATGTTTGTAAAGTTTCTTTAGTGAATTTCACAGGTTTTCAGTAGCGTAACTTAACCATAACGTCCCCTTAACAAAGTTTTTTTTTAGTGAATTTATTATATATGTGTTCACAAACATGTTCAACTAGCATACAATTCTAAATGTACATAATGCAAGACGGTAAAGCCACAAGGCTGTTGTAGACAGAATGTACGTTGTAACATGGTGCTCATGATAACCGTAAACATGTAACTTATATTATGATCATAGTTCACATATTAGTAATTGTACCTGTGACCACACTAGCCTAATTCTACCTCACATTCTAATGATTCGTATGTAACCCAGCAAAGTAGATCGGACAGAGGCCACAGGGCTCTCTCTCTCCCCCTTCTACTGCAGCGCCGCGCACTCAGCCCCGACCTTCCTCCGTCCTCAGACTGGGCTGACATCTAAAGGTTCTTGTTTCACCAATGATGTGATACTACAAATGGAACCCCCCACCCTTCCACTGAGCCTGCACTAGGTATCCACCCTACCCCAATCCCCCATGCTCACAATGGCACCATAAACTTGTTCCACACCCGCAGACTCTAGTTAAAGATATATGGGTAACAAGCCTCTTTTTGATGTACCAACTATGTGCCCTCTGACCAGGTAGTATCCCAGCTCACCCCAACCCCGACTGACTATGATAGCCATATATTTGTTCTTGTACTAACATACTACAAAGATGTCTCTCACGAGATCTAACGTAGACGGGTGATAGAGGTATCCCAGGAATGTGCCCCCTGATAAGCCACCTGACCCCGTGGAGCAGTTCATTTATTGTATCGTTTCTTTAGGAGGATGAAACACAAACACCCAGAGTGATGTGCTCTTTTTCTTGTGATGTTAGAATAACGACTTGGAGGATTTACAGGGCATGATGAATTATAGTTAATATTGAAGGAGTATATGTGGCCACAAGGGCCAATGTTAGTTCAACTCAGATGTATCAACTCAACAATCGCCTGACCCAGCGCTCCACCCCGACTTTCAAGTGGTGACCCCGATGTGATTTTGTCCCTTCGTTCCTTTTGGCACGAGACGTCCCCGACCACAGTGGAGACCCATGGTGCGCCCCCTCAAGAGAGCCTCCCGCCTACGGCAACCAGTACACTTAGACATGTGCACGCAGTAGGGCGAGAGAGTACGGGTCCCAGTTGGCAAAACCCACCGTACCGCTCGCCAGAGCCGGGGGCGGCCATTGAGTGCGGGGCAGCACCTAGGCGGACTGGGTCCGGGGATATCGGATCAAGACGGACACTGTGAGACTAGAAAATACCCTACCATAGCATAGATGTTATATTATGTTGGCCGAAAACCAATCGCATCATATGCCCAGCATCGCCAATTACAGAATCGTCATCATAACCATAGAGCGTCCATTTTGTGCCCACAGAATCTGCCATTCTCTTACTTTTCATTTCAAACGCTTTGCAAAAATGAATTTAATTTCGTTCTGCTCCTGCACAGAGCAAGGCCACAAGTTACATGTTGAGAGACCAGTCCAGACAGAAATACCAAAGCAGTACAGAAATACATTGTTTTCCTCCCTCACAAGTCCTTGAAGGCGAGCAGAGAGGCATTTAATCACCAAGCCAGGTGCCAGCTGGTCTCGCGGAAACTGCAGAAACTGCAGAAACAGTAGAAACAGGCTGTTAAAGGCATAAATTACTCTCTCCTTACGGCCCCCCTTTTTGGGCCCTCTTAGATCAGGCTGACCCCGAGCTCACAAATAGAAACTAGAAGATAGCATGCTTTTGGAATGTGTCTCTCCTACGAACACAGTTTGCTCACTAAACAAGTGCATTATGTTCTCTATAACAAAGAATCCAGTCTGCTCATTGCAAATTGCAACTGTTGCTAAATCAAGTAATATAGATTAACAAAGGAACGTCTCATAAGGTGTCATATTCGTCATAATTGTCAATCTCCGAACCCTAGCTCAAGAAGATACATTATGGGCAGTTTTGATGTGTCACAAACAGATTGTATGATTGTCCTTTTGTATACATGATACTGTCGTAGAATGCTCGCTCTCTTGTGTCTCACGAGGTCTGGATGACACACATTGCGAGACCTGAGATCCAGTCGGCCGACTGAGACTATTTGCTTTGCAATAAACCCTAGATTTTGGGAATCGAACCTGTGTCTGTCATATCAGTTTGTGTATGGTGATTGTGCCTTGTTTCCATGCGCGAGGGTCTTCAGGGTCTAGCAAAAAATGGCACCCGAATAGGGACCCTCCCCCATTTGCTCCATCATGTAGGTTGAATTTGAAGAAGGCAAAAAAAAATGAAACGAGGACGAGGCCGTCGAGCCGGGATCGAGAGGTATTCGGGCACCCCTGTGAAAGTGATGAGAGACTCCTTTGCAGATCTGTACACAACCGGTCCCTGATCGACGCGTCCGGCCAGAGGGCAAGAAGGCGAGGGTCCCGAAACGAGGTAGATTGAGCCAGATACTCAGTCACGATGATCCTTGGTTGCGTCTGTATACAGATAAATTGCGTTTTGAGAGACAAGCTGATTGATCAGGTGAGTCGTGCCCGATTCTTAATAGCCCTGATATTGGTTAAGAGTTGCTCTTGCAAGATCAAACGCCCAGGGTAAGGTACGAATAAGATCAATATGCCTGGGAAATTGTCTTCCTGTCTAGTGGGATTTCTCCACTGCGGTAGACAATCTTTGGAAACTGGCCAGGCTGCGCCACCTGTAGGGTCGCCAGCGTTCGAGATGTAGGTGAAGTATGGAGTAGGGGCAATAATGTTTAATGGAATTTGGCATAGGCAAACCAGACACGTAGTTGATTTGCAGTGGCCGAAAGATGATAGTTTTGAGATGCAAAATACTGCATTGTCCACAAGGCCTTCTGGGGCCTGGGGCCTAAATACCTTCAACTCTCTCTTCCTAAATATCTTCCTTCCCGAGCCCTTCGCTCATCCATCTCCAACTCCCTCAGGGTCAGCCGCTTCTCGAAGCAACGAGCTGGGGGTAGATCTCTCGCCGTGGCAGGGGCCTCCCTCTGGAACAGCCTTCCTGCCTCCCTGAAACTTGAGGAGAACCATCTCTGGTTCAGGAAGCACCTCAAAACCTTCCTCTTTGCTTCTGCTTTCTCTCTCCCTCTCCCCTGCTAATTCTCGACTGAATCTGCACCTAATCTGCAACTGGGCCACTCTCACCGACCTCGGTCCTGGGCCCAGCCACTCTCCTCTTGCACTGCCTCCCTGGCAACCCCTGCACTGAGGGACTGTTTCTGTATCCCTACACCCCCCCCTTTCCCAGCACTTGTCTGCACTTACCTTGCACTTGCCACCAGCTGGCCCTATTTATTTACTTTATTCTACTTACTTGTACTGCACTTCCCCCCTCCCCTTCCCCTTGCACTTTTCCCTTCCCCCTCCCCCTGCACTTGCACGGTCTGAATGACCCTACCCCCCACTCTCTGCTTTGAGAATCATCTAACCCTCGGAGATTTAGAGGTAGCTGAGCGAAGGGCTCTAGAAGGAAGGTATTTAGGCAGAGAGAGTTGGATATAGTGAGGGCCCTAGCCCCAAACTGCCTTGTGGATGATGAAGAGGTCTCAAACTTGATCCTTGCCACCACCGGGAGCCAGTGGAGAGATTTCAGGGCAGGAGGGATGCGGTCCCAGAGCTTGAGGCTAAGGATACTTCTCCCAATTGTGTGCTGCACCGAGCTCTGGGGCTTATGACCTCCTGGGAGGGTTCTTTAATGTCCCTTAATTTCAGTGGTTGTCCTCCCAGGGAAGGGTAGCTACACCGTGTTCTGGGGCGCATGGCCTCCTCAGAGGGTTCTTGAACATACCTTAATTACAGCAGTTGTCGTCCCAGGGTAGGGTAGCTGCACCAAGCTCTAGGGCTCATGGCCTACGGTTCTTGAGCATCCCTTAATTTCAGTGGTTGTCCTCCAATGGTAGGGTAGCTGCACTGAGCTCTGTGGCTCATGGTCTCCTGGGAGGGTGTTAGGCAGAATCTTGTGCAGTTCCCTTGGGGAACACTGCAAAAAGATTAAGACCACAGGAGTAAGCAGTAAACCCAGTTGGTAGCAGTCTGCACCACCCAGATTTACCTGGTAGCTGTGGCTGAGCAGTCAGACCTCTCTCAAGAAGAGTAGGCAGTATATAGAGTATATACAATAGGGCTAAAAACACAGTAGAGCAAGCAAACACTGACCAGAGCTTTATATCAAAAGTATATAATTATTTATTTAAAACACACTTTAGGCAATACACTAGCACTCTAAATCAAAAGCAAGTTAAAAAACAGTCAGGTAAAGTATACACACCTCCCTTGATAACTAATCAACAAGTCAGAGTTAAGACACCACTATTTGTTAAAACAGATGTGAGCGCGTAACCTAGATGGCACTCCAATAGTTAAGTTAAAGGGAGAGAAAAAGGCAGAGCATAGAAATAAAACAGTTCCCAACACTTTTAGGAGTTCTAAGCAAGGGAATAAAGGCAGTATACACTGTAGAGCCAAAGTTCATAGGCCAGGCCCACTTTAAATGGGGCAAAGCGAAATGTGCCCAAGATCACACAGTTTAAAATGCACTAAGGGCCTCATTACACGGATGGCGGAGAACCATGGCGCTATTAGCGACATGGTTCATGCCGGTAAAATACTGGCACTGCCTTGGCGGAAAGGGGTATTACCGCCCCGTTCCAAGGTTGGCGGGGCGGTAATTCCCCCTTCCACCATTGCCCTTCCCCATTCCCATTTTTGCCTCATAGGGCATAATGGGGAAGGCGGTAATTACGGTACCGCAAATTGCGGTACCGTAATTAGCTCCCTGGGTCCCTTTGCGGGTTGGTTTTTAACGCCTGCAAAAAGCAGGCGTTAAATCCCCCAACCCGCAAAGGGACCTCGTAGAAAGGCGGTAAGGATTTACCGGTACCGGTATTTTACCGGTACCGGTAAATCCTTACCGCCATCCGTGTAATGAGGCCCTAAAAGTCTTTGCAGAATGTTCAAAAAGAGGTTGGGGTGATTCAAGAAGTAAAGTTAGAAGGTCTGGGGCCAACCCACTTGGAAAGCCAAGGATTTAAGGGTCACCTTTAGCAATCCGTGGAAAGGGAGGCCAGGCAGAACACAGTACCTTAAAGAGAGAGGAAGCTATAGCGGTGGCAGTTGTTCCTGGCAGTGGTTGCAGTTCATTGTTTCGACCAGGGGAAGAGAGGATCTCGTCGAGGAGGAAACTTGGAGTCGATGCACTGTACAGGGATGAAACCAGTCGCAGAGTTTGTCGGTTAAAAGGTGCGTTCCTTTTATTCACGGTCAAAGTGGCTATCCTGCCGCCGGGATGCCTGGCACGGGTGATTCGACCAAGAGACGTCTTTGGAAGGCAAAAAGGGCAAACTGGTTGATCCTACCAGCTCAAAGGAAGAAGACTCGTCCAGCAGAAGATCTTCTCTTCTTGTCGTTGGGAAAGTGGTGAGGTAGTTGCAGCAGGGCTTCAGCGGTGGTGTCGTCGTTGCAGGTGGCTCAGCTTCTTCCCTATTCGGATTCTTAGGTCCTGTGGCGACTTCTGAAGTTCCAGTCCCAAAGGCCCTGCTTTTATGCAGAAAAACCCCCATTCAACAGCCTAGCTGTCACTCAAACATACTAAGTGGTGAGCCGGGCGGCTCACCACTGGCCCAATCAGAACAGAGTGCGACTTTAGTTGCTAAGGCAACGCAGTCCAGGGTGCCAATTCCCCTCCCCACCCATCCTGTGGATCCCAGACAGAGTGGCACCATTTGGAGGGCTTCTGTGGAGAAGCCCACCAAAAAGTGGAACAAAGGGCTCGACCTTGGTCAGAGTTACAGAGATGGACACAAACGCCATTTTAGAACTGAGTTCTGGCAAAAAGACCCAACCGGTGATTTAATATTAAATAAATAAACTGGCGGTATCTTTAACATTGCACCAAAAAGTGGTGCGTTTAAAATCAAGGGGAATATCCCATAGAGAATATTCCGGGGGAATAGTTTGCGTGGTAACCACTGCCACCAGCCAGAAACTCGACAAGGGGGGACTGGACAGTGCCCCCTTGAAAACAGACCCAGAGGCAATCGAATGATCCTTTCCCAGTACTTCCACAATATGATAGTTCGTACTGGTTCTGTTCACAATTTTGGACTAGTAAAGTCAATGGTGACTTTACATGCCCTGGGAGACAGTAGTCAGACCCAGGGTATGGAGTCTATGTTTGGGGGTCACTATGACACCCCTGTGTTACTGCACTGAGGGTGCTGTGTAACACATACACTAAAACAGATGATACCCTATGGAGTAAAAAGCAACCCCATAGCCCATAAGCACATAGCAAGTCAAAGACATACCTCAAATCATGCCTACGAGTGGGAGTAAAAGAGTCTCACTCTTAGCAGGAGAAAAAAACAAACCCCAAAAATCCAGCAAAGCTGCTGGGGGACTCACTAGGTTTGGGAAATTAGCCTTATAAGAGAATTCTCCCTAACAGAGGGTTCTTGAACGTCCCTTAATTTCAGTGGTTATCCTCCAAGAGTAGGGTAGCTACACCGATCCCTGGGGCGCATGGCCTTCTGAGAGGGTTCTTGAATGTCCCTTAATTTCAGTGGTTGTTCTACCAGGGTAGGGTAGCTGCACCAAGCTCTATAGCTCATGGCTTCCTGGAAGGGTTCTTGAACAACACCTACTTTCAGTCGTTGTCCTCCCACTGTAGGGTAGCTGCACCGAGCTTTGGGGCTCATGGCCTCCTGATAGGGTTCTTGAACGTCCCTTAATTTCAGTGGTTGTCCTTCCAGGGTAGGGTAGCTGCACCGATCTCTGGGGTTCATGGCCTCCTGGGAAGGTTCTTGAGCGTCCCTTAATTTCAGTGGTTGTCCTACCAGGGTAGAGGAGCTGCACTGAGCTCTGGGGCTAATGGCCTCCTTGGAGGGTTCTTGAACATACCTTAATTTCAGTGGTTGGCGTACCAGGGTAGGGTAGCTGCACCGAGCTTAGGGGCTCATGGCCGCCTGCATTCAGGATGTACATATTAATGGTGAAGATGCAGAAAACTGAACTGTATATGTCTTGCCTACGGAGTCGTGTTTCAGCTCACTGCCAGATCTCCAATTCTGGATCCTTTTCTGTGGGGTTTGATCCCAGGATCCACGAACCTCAAATAGAAACAAGACACTACGAGAAAGGTAAATTCTGAGGAACCGCCATCTCCCATCTTATATCCAATATATGGAACAAGCTCTCAGAAGTAAGAATGACGGAAGTCCACCGAATCAGAAAACAATAAAAAACCTGGCTATTCACCTCGCCAAGATAAATGTATGGGAGGAAAAGGTATTCCAGGCCCCTCCCCTCCATTCCTATCTGTTTGCAGACTGTGACTCATCCAGCGGCCACCCATGCGCCTGTGGCCAGGAATGCGGGATAGCTGCGTGTCGACCCATATGACTGCTATACTAAGTCAGAAGGACGGGACTTAGAACCCATTTTTGGGCCACACTCAGACTTCATTTTGTACATATCAACTCAGGCCTCATGAACACTCACGGCCTGCAGGGCTACAGCTCTCCCCTCCAGATCGCGCACAGCGGCCCAGTCACTTCCCTCGCCCTCCTCCCCTCTGCGTCTCTGCAGTAGGCCTGTTCCTATGGGAGACTAGTCGCGAACAAGCTACAAGACACACACTGGCCCTCATTACAACACCGGCGCTAAACCATGGCGCTATTAGCACCATGGTTGGTGCCGGTGTTGTAACGGTCTGCCATGGTTCAATGGGGAATTACCACCCCATTCCAAGGTTGGAGGGGCGGTAATTCCCCATTGAACCATGGCCCTTCCCCATTCCCATTTTCGTGCTATAGGGCTCTATGGGAATGGGGAAGGCGGTAAGTATGGTATTGCAAATTGCGGTACCGTACTTACCGCCAAGGTCCCTTTGCGGGTCCCTACTTTAACGGCTGGTCTATACCAGCCGTTAAGGTCTGGTCCCGCAAAAGGACCTCGTAATAAGGCGCTAAGGGGTTAATGGCGCTGCAGCCTTTTACGGCGCCGTTAACCCCTTAGCGCCTGGGTCGTAATGAGGCCCTCTGTATCTTTCACCTTCCGCAGTCCATCACTGACCTGCAAAAGACCGGGAGGAAGCTGGGGCCAGAGGAAAACAATTAATCTCCACAAACATGTTCAGTCCCATTGAAGACCCCACATTTATGACATACGCATTTGATAACCCCCCAACCTTGCCCCCCATATTAAAGTAACAGATAACAGATCTCCCGCCAGTGTGCCACCCCGTTTCACCCACACTGAGAAGCCATCTGTAAAGGTTATAAATCCCCTCCTGTAGGGATGTATGAAGGGGCTGCTTCTAAGAAACGAAACAAGAAGATTTGGACCTATTCTTACTGCACATACAGCTGTTGTTTATGTGTCTCGGCCCCATACTGTTGAACATATCATGTCCTTTGAAAGGCACTCACTCTAATGTATGATATGTCAATTTACTCACTGATTTTTATATTGTATATGTGTTCACAAACATGTTCAACTAGCATACGGTTCTAAATGTACATAATGCAAGACGGTAAAGCCACAAGGCTGTTGTAGACAGAATGTACGTTGTAACATGGTGCTCATGATAACCGTAAACATGTAACTTATATTATGATCATAGTTCACATATTAGTAATTGTACCTGTGACCACACTAGCCTAATTCTACCTCACATTCTAATGATTCGTATGTAACCCAACAAAGTAGATCGGACAGAGGCCACAGGGCTCTCTCTCTCCCCCTTCTCCTACAGTGCCGCCTACTCAGCCCCGACCTTCCTCCGTCCTCAGACCGGGCTGTCATCTAAAGGCCCTTGTTTCACCGATGTTGTGATACTATAAATGTAACCCCCTACTCTTCCGCTGAGCCTGCACCAAGTATCCACCCTCCCATAAAAAGTGAGCGAAAGCCCCGAGGAGTGCAGCTGAAGGCTGTGCTTCTCTGGCAAAGTCAGACTATGGTGTTAAACAGCATCAAAACGTTGCGGGGGTTCACAACTGGAGGGAAAATTACACATGAAATGGAAATCTTTCATAACACTCGCCCCTCCCAGACCAAGGACAGGGAGAATTAATCCACCCCTGGATGAGTCTCGTGTTCGGGTCAGTTAAACATTCTGGACAACCCATCAGCATTTTTTTTATGTTGGACACCAGACCTATGCTTAATAGTGAAGTCAAAGCCTTGCAGACTTATGGACCACCTGAGCATCTTTGGATTCTCTTCCTTCATGTTCATTGGCCACTTTAAGGACTTATGGTCAGTTTGCACAGTGAAGTGGGCCCCATAGAGGTAGGGCCTTAGCTTCCTTTGGGCCCACACAACAGAGAAACATTCTTTCTCTACTGTGGACCATCTGAGCTCTCTGTCCTTAAGCAGGCGAAGCCAATAGGGTGTTCCTTACCCTTTTCATCTACTTGTGATAGTACAGCTCCTATCCCAGTGTCAGAGGCATCTGTCTGCACAATGAAAGGTCTTTGGTAATCAAGGGCCCTGAGCACAGGGGCCTGGCACAAGAAGTGTTTTAAGCCATTGAAGGCCTTCCCACACTCTTCACACAAAGTTACCTTCTTGGGTTTCTTAGGAGTTGCGAGAGCAGTCAGAGGGGCAGCTATGGTGCCATAGTCTGCCATGAAATTCCTGGTTTGAGTGGTGGGGGTAGGCCAGTCTTGTACTGCTTGTACTTTACTGGATAGAGGCTGTATCCTCCCTCGACCTACGTCATGTCCAAGATAGATCACAGATCCTTGTCCAATCTGGCACTTATTGGCCTTTATGGTCAAGTGGTCCTTCTGAAGAGCCTGCAGCACAATCCTAAGGTGCTTCACATGATCCTCCCGGGTGATACTGAAAACTGCTATATCATCCAGTTATACAAGACAGAATTCATCCAACCCATTAAGGACATGATTCACAAGCCTCTGGAAAGTGGCAGGTGCATTCTTCAACCCAAAAGGCATTACCCTGAACTGGTAAAGGCCCTCTGGTGTTGAGAAAGCTGTCTTCTCCTTGGCATGTTCTACAAGGGTTATTTTCCAATAGCCTGCAGTGAGGTCAAATGTGCTGAGGTATTTGGAGGCACCCAAAGCATCCACCAGCTCATCTGTTCTAGGCAAGGGGTGTGCATCTTTCTTGGTGACAGCATTCAGAGCCCTGTAATCCACACAGAACCTCAACTCAGAAGTAGCTGCTTTTGGAACCAAAACCACCGGGCTGGGCCAAGGACTACTAGAGGGTTCAATCACCCCAGGATCCAACATTTTGTTGACCTCTGTCTTAATGTAAGACCTTACTTTGTCTGACATCCTGTATCCCCTACTTTTGGAAGGTACTCTGGGCCTCATTATGAGGTTGGCGGTAAGGGGTTAACGGCGCTGGTAAGGATGCTGGTGCTGTTCCCTTATCACTCTTACCCTAGCGGGACCCGCTCAGAATGTCTGGTCATACCAGACGTCCTTTGTGGGTCCCGCTAGGGGACCAGGGAGCTAATAACTGGCCTGTTATTAACAGGCCCATTATTAGCTCCCTCCCATTCCCATTGAGCCCTATGGGGGCTCGAATGGGAATGGGAATGGCTTCCCTGAATGGGGAAATACCGGGTCCTCCAAGGTTGGAATGACCCGGTAAATCCCCATTCAGGGAACCCGGAAACGAGTTTGGAGGCAGCCATGGTGCTAACAGCACCATGGCTGCCTCCAAACTCGGAATGTGGCCCACTGTCTCCTGTGTCAATGGGCCTCATTACGAGTTTGGAGGCAGCCATGCCCTTAATAAGGGCATGGCTGCCTCCAAACTCGGGTCCGGGTTCCTTAAATGAGGAATTACCGGGCCATTCCAACCTTGGAGGACCCGGTAATTCCTCATTCAAAAAACACATCCCCATTCCCATTTTAGCCCCCATAGGGCTCAATGAGAATGGGGAGGGAGCTAGTAACGGGCCCGTTAATAACGGGCCCGTTATTAGCTCCCTGGTCCTTTAGCGGCTCCCGCTAAGGGACCTCGTAATGCGGCGGTAAGGGGTTAACGGCACCAGCATCCTTACCAGCGCTGTTAACCCCTTACTGCCGCACTCATAATGAGGCCCACAGTCTTTAATGGGATGGCCACGGGATACCTGGTAGCATGGTCAACCAGTACCAGGATAAACCTATTTCCTGAGGATGTTTGGGGGTCAAGGGGACCAACAATGTTGCTCCCTACCCTCTCAAATGGTACCGCCACAACTTGGAGTGGTACCAATGGAGCTTGGATTGTCGGGCCACTCTTACCAGATAACTGGCCGGTGGCACAACTCCTGCAGTGATTTTCTACTTGCACCCCCATCTTGGGCCAGTAGAAATGCATGGATAACCTTTGCTTGATTCTCTTGATTCCAAGGTGACCAGCAAGGGGCACTTCATGCGCTAGCTGCACGAGGAAGGGTCTTACAGCAAGGGGAACCACCAACCTCCTATGGTCTCCTCTGTAGACTCTGCAGGCTCACTGTAAAGGAGCCCACCTTCCCAATAAATCCTGTGCTTTCCAGGAGGCTCACCAGGCATGTCTCCTTAGGACTTCCTCAGGACCACCTTCTGCTAACAAGTCTTTTAGTTCAGGATGGTGATTGGGGTCAAATACTTCAGGTACCACCACTTCCTCGTCAGGTCCTGGGGGATGACCAACTTCCTCCACCTCAGTGATAGGTGAGGTAGGAAGAATATTTTCTTTCCCTCTTTTGTCTTTTCAGACTCCTTTAGCCTTGGGTTTCCCCTTTGGCCTGGGCACTGCAGTGGTCTTGGCCAGTGCGGCCCTTGTTTGAGATCTTGTGCAGGGTCTTTCTGCTGTATCTCCCACAAGCCATGAAGCTCTGAGATCATTTCCCAGCAAGACCTTTCCTGGGACATCTCTCTGAATGCTCACTAGAATCCTGACTACTGTACCATTTAAATTAAGATTTACAGTTATAACTTGGAACTGGAGAGGTGGGCCATGAGCCAACTTAATGGGCAACAGAGGAGCTCTGTCAACTTCCTCTGGGTCTACCAAGGTAGAATCCACTACAGTTCGACTACACCCACTATCCCTAAGAGCTGGAGTATCTACTCCATTGATCAGCACACTGGGCCTCATTATAATTATGCAGTACGGTAAAAACGGTGCCAGTAAGCTACCGGCACCATTGCTACCGTACCGCCATAGTACGAGTTGTGCTCGCGGGTGCCTGACAGCCCGCCAGGTCTGACCTGGCAGGCTGTGCGGCCCCCGCGAGCACAACTCGTTGGATGCACCGGCACTGTTGTAAACGGTGCCGGTGCATCCGATGTTTCCGATTCCCATTGAGCCCTATAGGGCTCAAATGGGATGGGGATGTTCCAGGGCCGGCACCTGCGAAAGGGCAATTACCAGGTCCGGCTGGGCCAGAATAGCCTGGTAATTTCCCATTTGCGGGTTCTGAGAATAGTTAGTCCCATTATTCCAATGGGTCAAAGCGTCTTCGCAGACCAACTAGGACGACCAGATGCACAGGGGTCCCACGGGACGACAGCGGGTTCAGGGTGCCAAACCTTCCAGCGGGTCACCAGCGGTTCCTCGACTCGGCGTCTTAACTTCAGGATACTTGGATCCTATCCTTCGTTCAGTGAGAACTACAGAGATCGACTTGGTATGGCTGTTTGGGGGCTTCTCTTATCCAGAATCTCCTTCGCGGCAAAACAAAGGTGACCCAATGGGAGATCTGCTCACATTCAGGCATACCATATGTGGACCAATCACGGACCTCGGTGGTCCCAGGCATTCACAGCACTCCAGACTCTCTGGCACCCAGGATGTGTATTGGGGACAGGCACCCCATCCACATCCTGGAGGCACACACACAAGGCATGAAGAAGCCCGCAAAATGCAAATAAGTACTGACCCTGGTCGGCTCGATATGGGAAGGCAAAGTAGCAGATGTCCAAAGGACAGGACAAAGAAACTCGTGGCATGGCCATTTTGAAGCCAGGCCACCTATCCGTGCCAAACGCGGTTGACGCGGTTAACATGGCAGGAAAGGGTTAAAAATATACGAACAGATAAATTGCCACCAGCCCTGTCCATAGCACATCTGCACATCTCCTAAAAATCCCTTTGCGAGTATCTAGGGCCTTTGGAAATGACTAGAGACCCCCAATGCACTGCACTGTAAGGTACTTTGTGCATTGGTAACATGTTTCCCCATAAAAAGTGAGCAAAATCCCAGAGGAGTGCAGCAGAAGGCTGTGCTTCTCTGGCAAAGTCAGATTATGGTGTTTAAAAAATTAGTGATATCTATATCCGCTCCGCGGTTACATTTCCCTGTTCCCTCCGCGGACAAGATACCGAATGGCCAGGGGGGTGGCGTCATAACCGGGGACACGCAACGTCGTTGCCGATTGGCTACAGCGGGCCATGATGTGCGTCACAATGTGTGGATGCGCCCGACATCTTGGATCCGAAGAGAGCGTGGTCGCTACCAGAGGCGGATTGCTGTTTTGGAAACTGTTTTGCTCTGCTACAGTGTGTGGGGAGGATTACAGAGTAAGAGATGGGTTAAATACTGTACTTGTTTGGGCGGTAGGTGTTAATGATGTATTCGCCATGCGAAATGGTGTTTGGGAAATTATTTTGATTTCCTACAGTGATTGGGGAGGTTCAGAGAGTAAGAGATGGACGAAATACTGTGCTTGTTTGGGCGGCAACTGTTAATGATGTATTCTCCATTGCAGCCTTGTTCAGGATGTTTGTAGGTGTATAAAATGAGGGGTGTAATAAGGGTAGTATTTCAGTACGTGCTGTGTGCAGGCCCCTTGAAAATGATCGACGGACATGCGTGGTGTTAGTGACCATTGACATTGAGTACATGTCATTATTACATTACATTTTCCTATGGGTCTGTTATTGATTAGTACCCAACCATGGTTGTGACATGCTGCGGTGGTTGTGGCCAGGCCCTAGAGTCTTGGATGCATGGCCGTAGGCCAAAGGCCATGCTTCCAAGACTGTAGGTCCTGGCCACAACCACCGCAGCATATCACAACCATACATACACCTGCAGTATTGATTATGGATTACATGGATGTGCGGAGTGTGTGCTGTGTTGGGTGCTTGGCCGAAGGACATGCACCCAAAAACAAAGTTATAAGGGCTGGAGGTATAAGCTACTGCACACCAACACATTGTAATATCTATGGACGTATAGCTAGGCATGCTGTCTCTGGCGAGATCAAGTGAAGCATACCACTCCTATCGATACACCCGTACCGCTGCACATCACTGATGGGGTTGTGGGCAGGATGTGGAGTTTTGGCTGCATGGCTGCAGGCTGTAGTCCATATACAATACTTCTGAAACCCTAGGCCCTGTCCAGAACCACCACATTATATTACAGCAATGCATACACCCGTAGTATAGGTTAGAATGTTAGATGGTTCTGGGGAGGGTATACAGTGTTGGATGCATGGCCAAAGGCCATGCATCCAGAAACAACCTTATAAGCAGTGGAGTTAAAAGGCAATGTACACATACACATTGAACTGTTTGTGCGCACATATCCAAATCTCTAGGTCCAGCCCACAACCAATGCAGCATTTTAGACAGGCATGTTACTGGCTGTGTTGTTATGGTGCAGTTGCTGTTTCCATAGGAAGAACACTTTTGGCAGCCTTATACCTGTGGTACCGTTGGACGGTTTGTTACAAAGGTTTGTAAAAAAAAAAAATCTAACATTCTGACTTTCTTTGGAAACTTTGGTGATGTTTGGTGCAGGGGGGTGAAAGTTATAAGGGGCAGGGGTTCTCAAAAAATCTCTTTTCCCCTTAGATTGAATGGGGGAAAAAGTTTGTGCCCGCAAACATGTGGCTCTTTCCCTGATTGGTTGTAGAACAGCGTGAAGTACGTCAGCTTTCTTCTGTGGCCCCCTATCATTTATTCATGTTTTAGTGTACACGCATATCGCCAGAAACACATCCAACACAAGACAGCATTGGACTTGTCACGCTCATGTAATACTATTTTAGAAGGTGACCTTTGAGGGGGGGCGGAATGGGATGTGGAAGCACAAACTGAAAAAGTGGACTTTTCTTGTCACCAAAGTGATACGCCTAAATGGAAGTTTCTGCTCACGGTACCACGACCAATTACGGCGTGTGACTTACCATGTTTTTGAAAATAAATTGCGGTTAGACTGGCGTCGTAAATTCTGAAAACTAAGGCAAGCATCTGCAGTGTTTGCTGGAAACAGCTCTTCTGGAGGTGTATTGGAGTAGTAGTTCTCATAATTGGATTGCAATATGTTGCTTCAAAGAAAGAATGTATTTGGTTTCTCAGTGAAGGCCACATGAGTTGCTTTTTCGGTTGACCGCTCAATACGCCCGCACATCCCAGTGAATGTACAAGGGGTAATTGTTTTTTGACCTTGACCGAAAGGGAAAGTTACTAGCAATTCACGGAATGAAAGGGTCGAAAAATATTGCAATTGATAAGGTTATGTTTTAAAAAGTTTGTAAGGGACATGCAATATCAGTATATGAAGACTCTTCGCTGCAAATACATTGGTGTGTGACTTGCAGAAACAGAATGGAGGCAGTAAATATTTTGTACGTTTATTTTTGCCCACTGTACAGCGAACCGCGCTTTATTCTTGCCTTACCGCACATCTTCTTGTGCTAATATAATTGCTGTATTATCTTTATGCACTGTTGCATTTTTACAGGTTGTACGTTTGTTGCGTATGAGTGCACTCATCCTTTTTTAGCATTAACCATTTTTATTTGAAACAGTAATTTTGGGTATAACTTTGCATGTTTTTTTGGTATTCTTTGAAATCAGGAGACGTAATTTTTTTTTATTTGTCCTTCATATTTAATTTCATAAACAATGTATCCTCTTCCTGTATAGTTGGTATTTTTTTTACTCTTATGATGCATGCAAAATGTTGCCGTTTGTACCCTGCTACTATAGGTTCTCATGGACATTAGTAACATTTTACTAACATGTCATGTTTGAACACGTACATTTGTGTTGCACTTTGCACATTTTGTGTGTCTTTTTTGAAATTTTCGGTAGAGGTTGGTTATTGACACGTACTTTCTGTAACTTTTCCCACCTAGGTATATCATCCCATACTGTGCCTGCCATGGATTTCAAATGCCCACTGAGGGCTTCTTCGGATGGCAAATGCAACTGCTGGTGAGCGGTTGCCTGTCCATAATAATTATGCGGAATGAGACTGAAAGCCCAATTTGTCCGTACGCTGAACTCGCTATTCGGAGCAACGTGACATCATTTATGGTGATGTAGGCTCTAGGTCATGACGACTTCTGGGAAATCATTGTGGAAACAAAGGGACTGCTTCAACGAAGACTCAAAAAGTTTTGTATGCCAAAAAAACAATGTGTCCATTATCTTCACCATTTCCTATGTCACCCTTACAAGAAATGTTATGATTGTATTGAAAATGGGCTTCCTCCGATGGACTCTGCCAGTTTGTTCTTAAATAAACCTACTTTGCAAACTAATGTTCACGTTTTCTTTTACCTTCTACTGTATTATATCCAAATGTGAGTTATTAGGTTGTACGTCGCTGTATGTTTATTTACAAGTTTAGCGTCACGTCACGTAGTTGTGCTTTGAGCAGCCTACCATGGAAAGGGAAGAGGGGCTATGTATGCATGCAATAACCGTCATAACATTCTATGGCGGCCATCTTGAAAGAGGATTTTGTTTTGTAATCCAAACTGAGAAAGCCGCCCCGGATTACAACAAGTAATCGTACCTTTCAGTACCACACGTTACTGCTTTCCTAATTTAGACTATTACTGGCAAAGATTATTTAGACTATGTACTTTACTAAGAAATATGCAGTACTTGGAGTGTATGCAAAGTTTGTTTTTGTTTTTCATTACACTGTGAAAGGACGCTATTAACACATTGGGCCTCATTCCGACCCTGCCGTTAAGCAAGACGCTATTAGCGCCTTGGTTGACGCCGTTATCATTCCGACTCCGCCATGGTGAATGGCGGAATTACCGCCCCATTCCAAGGTTGGTGGGGTCGGTAATTCCCAATTCACCATGGGCCCTTCCCCATTCCCATTTTTGCCCCATAGGGCTCAATGGGAATGGGGAAGGTGCTAATTACGGCACCGTAAATTACGGTGCCATAATTAGCTCCAAGGTCCCTTTGCGGGTTGGTTTTTTAACGCCTGCAAAAAGCAGGTGTTAAGTTCCAACCCGCAAAGGGAACTCGGAATAGGGCGGTACCGGTCTCGTTACCGGTGGCCGTTAACCCTTATCGCCCGACTCGGAATGAGGCCCATTATTTCCTTTGTTCACGAGTGCCTTTATTTTTTGACACAGCAAGCAATAAGGTAATTTGCGAACGGCAATGAGCAAAAAGGCAACAAACGGTAATATGGGTCGGTAGATGTACGGAGACAAATCTTTCCCGTTTGTTATGTGAAAGGTAGCGCCACTGTTTCTTATGCTTTCACATTACATCAATGCTGCTGTTTCTTAGGGAGGAAGGATGCCATTACTTGATGTGTTTTTCAGATAACTACAACTTTTGCTACCGATATATAATTTGTAGTGGATTACTAATCACTGCATACTAATACATTTTGGTGTTGTCTACGGCAAATGGTGAAGGTGGACGTTGCTTCATGATTATAAAATCTATTTCGCCACTGCCCACGAGGCATAGATTGTACACTTAAGTGTCTACTGATTCCGGGACATGTCACGGTGCACTATGCCACCATACTTTTATGTGGCATTTTTCGCAAGGTGTATACTGTTTAACAAAAGACCCTTGTTAAAGGGACGTTATGGTTACATTGCTCTCCTGAAAATCTGTGACATGCAGTACATACTTTTTTTCTTAACAAGACATTATACTTACATTGTCCTACTAAAAACCTGTACAATTCACTAAAAAAAAACTTTGTTAAGGGGACGTTATGGTTAAGTTGCGCTAATGAAAACCTGTGAAATTCACTAAAGAAACTTTACAAACTTGCCTTAATACAAACGTGCCATTATGGTTCCAAGTAAAACCGAAAAACCCCTGAAATTCGCCAGTTATGGTAAGCTATGCAACCATAACTCGCGCCACCACCGTGCACTGCTAAGACTAATACCCAGGACATCAAAGATGACTTCACAAATGTCATTGATGACATCACTGATGACATCACATGTCTAGCTCCCTCTCTTTTCGTTCACTGACATATGTAAGTCAGGTGGCTTTCTTCACTGTTAGTCAGGAATTAAAAAAGTAAAAAGTTTGCTTATTTCAGTACATGAGCAAACTCATGAAGAAAGGCAGGTATTGTCTGCAGCATGCCCTACAGAGGTGCAATGTTCAAATGTATTGTAAGAACATATGAGAAGGGTAATGACTACAAATATAGCACTTTTTACTTTTTTAATTCCTGACTAACAGTGAAGAAAGCCACCTGACTTACATATGTCAGTGAACGAAAAGAGAGGGAGCTAGACATGTGATGTCATCAGTCATGTCATCAATGACATTTGTGAAGTCATCTTTGATGTCCTGGGTGTTAGTCTTAGCAGTGCACAGTGGTGGCGTGAGTTATGGTTGCTTAGCTTACCATAACTGGCGAATTTCAGGAGTTTTCCGGTTTTACTTGGAACCATAATGGCACGTTTGTATTAAGGCATGTTTGTAAAGTTTCTTTAGTGAATTTCACAGGTTTTCAGTAGCGTAACTTAACCATAACGTCCCCTTAACAAAGTTTTTTTTTAGTGAATTTATTATATATGTGTTCACAAACATGTTCAACTAGCATACAATTCTAAATGTACATAATGCAAGACGGTAAAGCCACAAGGCTGTTGTAGACAGAATGTACGTTGTAACATGGTGCTCATGATAACCGTAAACATGTAACTTATATTATGATCATAGTTCACATATTAGTAATTGTACCTGTGACCACACTAGCCTAATTCTACCTCACATTCTAATGATTCGTATGTAACCCAGCAAAGTAGATCGGACAGAGGCCACAGGGCTCTCTCTCTCCCCCTTCTACTGCAGCGCCGCGCTCTCAGCCCCGACCTTCCTCCGTCCTCAGACTGGGCTGACATCTAAAGGTTCTTGTTTCACCAATGATGTGATACTACAAATGGAACCCCCCACCCTTCCACTGAGCCTGCACTAGGTATCCACCCTACCCCAATCCCCCATGCTCACAATGGCACCATAAACTTGTTCCACACCCGCGGACTCTAGTTAAAGATATATGGGTAACAAGCCTCTTTTTGATGTACCAACTATGTGCCCTCTGACCAGGTAGTATCCCAGCTCACCCCAACCCCGACTGACTATGATAGCCATATATTTGTTCTTGTACTAACATACTACAAAGATGTCTCTCACGAGATCTAACGTAGACGGGTGATAGAGGTATCCCAGGAATGTGCCCCCTGATAAGCCACCTGACCCCGTGGAGCAGGTCATTTATTGTATCGTTTCTTTAGGAGGATGAAACACAAACACCCAGAGTGATGTGCTCTTTTTCTTGTGATGTTAGAATAACGACTTGGAGGATTTACAGGGCATTATGAATTATAGTTAATATTGAAGGAGTATATGTGGCCACAAGGGCTAATGTTAGTGCAACTCAGATGTATCAACTCAACAATCGCCTGACCCAGCGCTCCACCCCGACTTTCAAGTGGTGACCCCGATGTGATTTTGTCCCTTCGTTCCTTTTGGCACGAGACGTCCCCGACCACAGTGGAGACCCATGGTGCGCCCCCTCAAGAGAGCCTCCCGCCTACGGCAACCAGTACACTTAGACATGTGCACGCAGTAGGGCGAGAGAGTACGGGTCCCAGTTGGCAAAACCCACCGTACCGCTCGCCAGAGCCGGGGGCGGCCATTGAGTGCGGGGCAGCACCTGGGCGGACTGGGTCCGGGAAATATCGGATCAAGACGGACACTGTGAGACTAAAAAATACCCTACCATAGCATAGATGTTATATTATGTTGGCCGAAAACCAATCGCATCATATGCCCAGCATCGCCAATTACAGAATCGTCATCATAACCATAGAGCGTCCATTTTGTGCCCACAGAATCTGCCATTCTCTTACTTTTCATGTCAAACGCTTTGCAAAAATGAATTTAATTTCGTTCTGCTCCTGCACAGAGCAAGGCCACAAGTTACATGTTGAGAGACCAGTCCAGACAGAAATACCAAAGCAGTACAGAAATACATTGTTTTCCTCCCTCACAAGTCCTTGAAGGCGAGCAGAGAGGCATTTAATCACCAAGCCAGGTGCCAGCTGTCTCGCGGAAACTGCAGAAACTGCAGAAACAGTAGAAACAGGCTGTTAAAAGCATAAATTACTCTCTCCTTACGGCCCCCCTTTTTGGGCCCTCTTAGATCAGGCTGACCCCTAGCTCACAAATAGAAACTAGAAGATAGCATGCTTTTGGAATGTGTCTCTCCTACGAACACAGTTTGCTCAATAAACAAGTGCATTATGTTCTCTATAACAAAGAATCCAGTCTGCTCATTGCAAATTGCAACTGTTGCCATAGCTCTCAACTCACCCGCTTTTGGCGGGTGTCACCCGCCTTGCAAAGGGCTGACTCACCCGCCAAGCCTCCTGCACGCCCATTCATTCCAATGGGCGTCTCACCCGCCAAAAACAAAATCAGGTGATTTCACCCGCCTTTGCGAGACAAATGGTTGAGAGCTATGCTGTTGCTAAATCAAGTAATATAGATTAACAAAGGAACGTCTCATAAGGTGTCATATTCGTCATAATTGTCAATCTCCGAACCCTAGCTCAAGAAGATACATTATGGGCAGTTTTGATGTGTCACAAACAGATTGTATGATTGTCCTTTTGTATACATGATACTGTCGTAGAATGCTCGCTCTCTTGTGTCTCACGAGGTCTGGGTGACACACATTGCGAGACCTGAGATCCAGTCGGCCGACTGAGACTATTTGCTTTGCAATAAACCCTAGATTTTGGGAATCGAACCTGTGTCTGTCATATCAGTTTGTGTATGGTGATTGTGCCTTGTTTCCATGCGCGAGGTTCTTCAGGGTCTAGCAAAAAATGGCACCCGAATAGGGACCCTCCCCCATTTGCTCCATCATGTAGGTTGAATTTGAAGAAGGCAAAAAAAAACGAAACGAGGACGAGGCCGTCGAGCCGGGATCGAGAGGTATTCGGGCACCCCTGTGAAAGTGATGAGAGACTCCTTTGCAGATCTGTACACAACCGGTCCCTGATTGACGTGTCCGGCCAGAGGGCAAGAAGGCGAGGGTCCCGAAACGAGGCAGATTGAGCCAGATACTCAGTCACGATGATCCTTGGTTGCGTCTGTATACAGATGAATTGCGTTTTGAGAGACAAGCTGATTGATCAGGTGAGTCGTGCCCGATTCTTAATAGCCCTGATATTGGTTAAGAGTTGCTCTTCAAAGATCAAACGCCCAGGGTAAGGTACGAATAAGATCAATATGCCTGGGAAATTGTCTTCCTGTCTAGTGGGATTTTTCCACTGCGGTAGACAATCTTTGGAAACTGGCCAGGCTGCGCCACCTGTAGGGTCGCCAGCGTTCGAGATGTAGGTGAAGTATGGAGTAGGGGCAATAATGTTTAATGAAATTTGGCATAGGCAAACCAGACACGTAGTTGATTTGCAGTGGCCGAAAGATGATAGTTTTGAGATGCAAAAGACTGCATTGTCCACAAGGCCTTCTGGGGCCTGGGGCCTAAATACCTTCAACTCTCTCTTCCTAAATATCTTCCTCCCCGAGCCCTTCGCTCATCCATCTCCAACTCCCTCAGGGTCAGCCGCTTCTCGAAGCAACGAGCTGGGGGTAGATCTCTCGCCGTGGCAGGGGCCTCCCTCTGGAACAGCCTTCCTGCCTCCCTGAAACTTGAGGAGAACCATCTCTGGTTCAGGAAGCACCTCAAAACCTTCCTCTTTGCTTCTGCTTTCTCTCTCCCTCTCCCCTGCTAATTCTCGACTGAATCTGCACCTAATCTGCAACTGGGCCACTCTCACCGACCTCGGTCCTGGGCCCAGCCACTCTCCTCTTGCACTGCCTCCCTGGCAACCCCTGCACTGAGGGACTGTTTCTGTATCCCTACACCACCCCCCTTTCCCAGCACTTGTCTGCACTTACCTTGCACTTGCCACCAGCTGGCCCTCTTTATTTACTTTATTCTACTTACTTGTACTGCACTTCCCCCTCCCCTTCCCCTTGCACTTTTCCCTTCCCCCTCCCCCTGCACTTGCACGGTCTGAATGACACCTACCCCCCACTCTCTGCTTTGAGAATCATCTAACCCTCGGAGATTTAGAGGTAGCTGAGCGAAGGGCTCTAGAAGGAAGGTATTTAGGCAGAGAGAGTTGGATATATTGAGGGCCCTAGCCCCAAACTGCCTTGTGGATGATGAAGAGGTCTCAAACTTGATCCTTGCCACCACCGGGAGCCAGTGGAGAGATTTCAGGGTAGGAGGGATGCGGTCCCAGAGCTTGAGGCCAAGGATACTTCTCCCAATTGTGTTCTGCACCGAGCTCTGGGGCTTATGGCCTCCTGGGAGGGTTCTTTAATGTCCCTTAATTTCAGTGGTTGTCCTCCCAGGGAAGGGTAGCTACACCGAGTTCTGGGGCGCATGGCCTCCTCAGAGGGTTCTTGAACATACCTTAATTACAGCTGTTGTCGTCCCAGGCTAGGGTAGCTGCACCAAGCTCTAGGGCTCATGGCCTACGGTTCTTGAGCATCCCTTAATTTCAGTGGTTGTCCTCCAATGGTAGGGTAGCTGCACTGAGCTCTGTGGCTCATGGCCTCCTTGGAGGGTGTTAGGCAGAATCTTGTGCAGTTCCCTTGGGGAACACTGCAAAAAGATTAAGACCACAGGAGTAAGCAGTAAACCCAGTTGGTAGCAGTCTGCACCACCCAGATTTACCTGGTAGCTGTGGCTGAGCAGTCAGACCTCTCTCAAGAAGAGTAGGCAGTATATAGAGTATACACAATAGGGCTAAAAACACAGTAGAGCAAGCAAACACTGACCAGAGCTTTGTATCAAAAGTATATAATTATTTATTTAAAACACACTTTAGGCAATACACTAGCACTCTAAATCAAAAGCAAGTTAAAAAACAGTCAGGTAAAGTATACACACCTCCCTTGATAACTAATCAACAAGTCAGAGTTAAGACACCACTATTTGTTAAAACAGATGTGAGCGCGTAACCTAGATGGCACTCCAATAGTTAAGTTAAAGGGAGAGAAAAAGGCAGAGCATAGAAATAAAACAGTTCCCAACACTTTTAGGAGTTCTAAGCAAGGGAATAAAGGCAGTATACACTGTAGAGCCAAAGTTCATAGGCCAGGCCCACTTTAAATGGGGCAAAGCGAAATGTGCCCACGATCACACAGTTTAAAATGCACTAAAGGCCTCATTACACGGATGGCGGAGAACCATGGCGCTATTAGCGCCATGGTTCATGCCGGTAAAATACTGGCACCGCCTTGGCGGAAAGGGGAATTACCGCCCCGTTCCAAGGTTGGCGGGGCGGTAATTCCCCCTTCCACCATTGCCCTTCCCCATTCCCATTTTTGCCTCATAGGGCATAATGGGGAAGGCGGTAATTACGGTACCGCAAATTGCGGTACCGTAATTAGCTCCCTGGGTCCCTTTGCGGGTTGGTTTTTAACGCCTGCAAAAAGCAGGCGTTAAATCTCCCAAGCCGCAAAGGGACCTCGTAGTAAGGCGGTAAGGATTTATCGGTACCGGTATTTTACCGGTACCGGTAAATCCTTACGCCATCCGTGTAATGAGGCCCTAAAAGTCTTTGCAGAATGTTCAAAAAGAGGTTGGGGTGATTCAAGAAGTAAAGTTAGAAGGTCTGGGGTCAACCCACTTGGAAAGCCAATGATTTAAGGGTCACCTTTAGCAATCCGTGGAAAGGGAGGCCAGGCAGAACACAGTACCTTAAAGAGAGAGGAAGCTCCAGCGGTGGCAGTTGTTCCTGGCAGTGGTTGCAGTTCATTGTTTCGACCAGGGGAAGAGAGGATCTCGTTGAGGCGGAAACTTGGAGTCAATGCACTGCACAGGGATGAAACCAGTCGCATAGTTTGTCGGTTAAAAGGTGCGTTCCTTTTATTCACGGTCAAAGTGGCTATCCGGCCGCCGGGGTGCTTGGCACGGGTGATTCGACCAAGAGACGTCTTTGGAAGGCAAAAAGGGCAAACTGGTTGATCCTACCAGCTCAAAGGAAGAAGACTCGTCCAGCAGAAGATCTTCTCTTCTTGTCGTCGGGAAAGTGGTGAGGTAGTTGCAGCAGGGCTTCACCGGTGGTGTCGTCGTTGCAGGTGGCTCAGCTTCTTCCCTATTCAGATTCTTAGGTCCTGTGGCGACTGCTGAAGTTCCAGTCCCAAAGGCCCTACTTGTATGCAGAAAAACCCCCATTCAACAGCCTAGCTGTCACTCAAACATACTAAGTGGTGAGCCGGGCGGCTCACCACTGGCCCAATCAGAACAGAGTGCGACTTTAGTTGCTAAGGAGAAGCCCACCAAAAAGTGGAACAAAGGGCTCGACCTTGGTCAAAGTTACAGAGATGGACACAAACGCCATTTTAGAACTGAGTTCTGGCAAAAAGACCCAACCGGTGAGTTAATATTAAATAAATAAACCGGCGGTATCTTTAACATTGCACCAAAAAGTGGTGCGTTTAAAATCAAGGGGAATATCCCATAGAGAATATTCCGGGGGAATAGTTTGCGTGGTAACCACTGCCACCAGCCAGAAACTCGACAAGGGGGGACTGGACAGTGCCCCCTTGAAAACAGACCCAGAGGCAATCGAATTACCCCTTCCCAGTACTTCCACAATATGATAGTTTGTACTGGTTCTGTTCACAATTTTGGACTAGTAAAGTCAATGGTGACTTTACATGCCCTGGGAGACAGTAGTCAGACCCAGGGTATGGAGTCTATGTTTGGGGGTCACTATGACACCCCTGTGTTACTGCACTGAGGGTGCTGTGTAACACATACACTAAAACAGATGATACCCTATGGAGTAAAAAGCAACCCCATAGCCCATAAGCACATAACAAGTCAAAGACATACCTCAAATCATGCCTAAGAGTGGGAGTAAAAGAGTCTCACTCTTAGCAGGAGAAAAAAACAAACCCCAAAAATCCAGCAAAGCTGCTGGGGGACTCACTAGGTTTGGGAAATTAGCCTTATAAGAGAATTCTCCCTAACAGAGGGTTCTTGAACGTCCCTTAATTTCAGTGGTTATTCTCCAAGAGTAGGGTAGCTACACCGATCCCTGGGGCGCATGGCCTTCTGAGAGGGTTCTTGAATGTCCCTTAATTTCAGTGGTTGTTCTACCAGGGTAGGGTAGCTGCACCAAGCTCTATAGCTCATGGCTTCCTGGAAGGGTTCTTGAACAACACCTACTTTCAGTCGTTGTCCTCCCACTGTAGGGTAGCTGCACCAAGCTCAGGGGCTCATGGTCTTCTGGGACGGTTCTTGAACGTCCCTTGATTTCAGTGGTTGTCCTCCCAAGGTAGGGTAGCTGCACCGAGCTTTGGGGCTCATGGCCTCCTGATAGGGTTCTTGAACGTCCCTTAATTTCAGTGGTTGTCCTTCCAGGGTAGGGTAGCTGCACCGATCTCTGGGGTTCATGGCCTCCTGGGAAGGTTCTTGAGCGTCCCTTAATTTCAGTGGTTGTCCTACCAGGGTAGAGGAGCTGCACTGAGCTCTGGGGCTAATGGCCTCCTTGGAGGGTTCTTGAACATACCTTAATTTCAGTGGTTGGCGTACCAGGGTAGGGTAGCTGCACCGAGCTTAGGGGCTCATGGCCGCCTGCATTCAGGATGTACATTTTAATGGTGAAGATGCAGAAAACTGAACTGTATATGTCTTGCCTACGGAGTCGTGTTTCAGCTCACTGCCAGATCTCCAATTCTGGATCCTTTTCTGTGGGGTTTGGTCCCAGGATCCACGAACCTCAAATAGAAACAAGACACTACGAGAAAGGTAAATTCTGAGGAACCGCCATCTCCCATCTTATATCCAATATATGGAACAAGCTCTCAGAAGTAAGAATGACGGAAGTCCACCGAATCAGAAAACAATAAAAAACCTGGCTATTCACCTCGCCAAGATAAATGTATGGGAGGAAAAGGTATTCCAGGCCCCTCCCCTCCATTCCTATCTGTTTGCAGACTGTGACTCATCCAGCGGCCACCCATGCGCCTGTGGCCAGGAATGCGGGATAGCTGCGTGTCGACCCATATGACTGCTATACTAAGTCAGAAGGACGGGACTTAGAACCCATTTTTGGGCCACACTCAGACTTCATTTTGTACATATCAACTCAGGCCTCATGAACACTCACGGCCTGCAGGGCTACAGCTCTCCCCTCCAGATCGCGCACAGCGGCCCAGTCACTTCCCTCGCCCTCCTCCCCTCTGCGTCTCTGCAGTAGGCCTGTTCCTATGGGAGACTAGTCGCGAACAAGCTACAAGACACACACTGGCCCTCATTACAACACCGGCGCTAAACCATGGCGCTATTAGCACCATGGTTGGTGCCGGTGTTGTAACGGTCTGCCATGGTTCAATGGGGAATTACCACCCCATTCCAAGGTTGGAGGGGCGGTAATTCCCCATTGAACCATGGCCCTTCCCCATTCCCATTTTCGTGCTATAGGGCTCTATGGGAATGGGGAAGGCGGTAAGTATGGTATCGCAAATTGCGGTACCGTACTTACCGCCAAGGTCCCTTTGCGGGTCCCTACTTTAACGGCAGGTCTATACCAGCCGTTAAGGTCGGGTCCCGCAAAGGGACCTCGTAATAAGGCGCTAAGGGATTAACGGCGCCGCAGCCTTTTACGGCGCTGTTAACCCCTTAGCGCCTGGGTCGTAATGAGGCCCTCTGTATCTTTCACCTTCCGCAGTCCATCACTGACCTGCAAAAGACCGGGAGGAAGCTGGGGCCAGAGGAAAACAATTAATCTCCACAAACATGTTCAGTCCCATTGAAGACCCCACATTTATGACATACGCATTTGATAACCCCCCAACCTTGCCCCCCATATTAAAGTAACAGATAACAGATCTCCCGCCAGTGTGCCACCCCGTTTCACCCACACTGAGAAGCCATCTGTAAAGGTTATAAATCCCCTCCTGTAGGGATGTATGAAGGGGCTGCTTCTAAGAAACGAAACAAGAAGATTTGGACCTATTCTTACTGCACATACAGCTGTTGTTTATGTGTCTCGGACCCATACTGTTGAACATATCATGTCCTTTGAAAGGCACTCACTCTAATGTATGATATGTCAATTTACTCACTGATTTTTTTATTGTATATGTGTTCACAAACATGTTCAACTAGCATACAATTCTAAATGTACATAATGCAAGACGGTAAAGCCACAAGGCTGTTGTAGACAGAATGTACGTTGTAACATGGTGCTCATGATAACCGTAAACATGTAACTTATATTATGATCATAGTTCACATATTAGTAATTGTACCTGTGACCACACTAGCCTAATTCTACCTCACATTCTAATGATTCGTATGTAACCCAGCAAAGTAGATCGGACAGAGGCCACAGGGCTCTCTCTCTCCCCCTTCTACTGCAGCGCCGCGCACTCAGCCCCGACCTTCCTCCGTCCTCAGACTGGGCTGACATCTAAAGGCTCTTGTTTCACCAATGATGTGATACTACAAATGGAACCCCCCACCCTTCCACTGAGCCTGCACTAGGTATCCACCCTACCCCAATCCCCCATGCTCACAATGGCACCATAAACTTGTTCCACACCCGCGGACTCTAGTTAAAGATATATGGGTAACAAGCCTCTTTTTGATGTACCAACTATGTGCCCTCTGACCAGGTAGTATCCCAGCTCACCCCAACCCCGACTGACTATGATAGCCATATATTTGTTCTTGTACTAACATACTACAAAGATGTCTCTCACGAGATCTAACGTAGACGGGTGATAGAGGTATCCCAGGAATGTGCCCCCTGATAAGCCACCTGACCCCGTGGAGCAGTTCATTTATCGTATAGTTTCTTTAGGAGGATGAAACACAAACACCCAGAGTGATGTGCTATTTTTCTTGTGATGTTAGAATAACGACTTGGAGGATTTACAGGGCATTATGAATTATAGTTAATATTGAAGGAGTATATGTGGCCACAAGGGCAAATGTTAGTGCAACTGAGATGTATCAACTCAACAATCACCTGACCCAGCGCTCCACCCCGACTTTCAAGTGGTGACCCCGATGTGATTTTGTCCCTTCGTTCCTTTTGGCACGAGACGTCCCCGACCACAGTGGAGACCCACGGTGCGCCCCCTCAAGAGAGCCTCCCGCCTACGGCAACCGGTACACTTAGAGATGTGCACACAGTAGGGCGAGAGAGTACGGGTCCCAGTTGGCAAAACCCACCGTACCGCTCGCCAGAGCCGGGGGCGGCCATTGAGTGCGGAGCAGCGCCTGGCCGGACAGGGTCCGGGGGGTCTCGGATCAAGACGGACACGTGAGTATCAAGTGCGAGCGACATCAAAAGAAATTGGGTGTAGGTTACGAGTGTAGCATACAGAGTCAGCTGAGGCAGAGGGGAGTTGAAAGAGGGCTACGGGTAATAGATATAGGGGGCGCTTGTGGGTTTAATGGATATTTGCTTATTCTTTTTCTTTTTCTGCATATAGCCATTAGGATGCGTTAAGGAGATTACAAGGTGACAGAGGAGTATGGAAACCTAGCTCCGCAAGGGGGTAGAAGGCGGCACTGCATAGTGCTATCTTGACTAATACTGGGAATAGGTGGAAAAAAAACAGAATCAGTGGGAGTCTCACATAAGGAGAGGACTCGGAATACAACTTAGAAACGCTTTATTCTTTTCTTTTCTGATCAACGGGAAAATATATGGGTAACTGAAGGGGAAAGGGCGTAAGGTATTGGGATAAGGAAAATTCTCATCAGCAAGGTAGCGAGAATAGACAGGGAGGGTACATGTTACATGTTGTATGTGACCTGTCCATTAGTCAATGTTATGTACTTGATTTGTCGTGTCGTGTTTATTATATACTTGGAAATAACTAAAAGCAATGCATTAATGTCTCATGAGTATTGGTCATTGTAAGTGTGACACTTTGGAGACGCATAGAATATTGTTGTGTAAAAGTAGCATACAGAACAACATAGAATACTGGAGTAGTGAGAATTGTGGTCATATAATACACACTAGCCAAGGGAACAGAAGGGGCCGGAGGTTAGAATGGGCACAGAAACTCTATTGTCCCATATCTGTCAAAGCCTGCCATGCTACGCAGAGAGAATCACAAAATACCATGATCAATGGATCACACAGTTGAAAAGGGGAAGGCCTACCCCAGGTATGGCCCAAAGGAGGATCGTTCAATAAGAATGTCTCAGACATGGTAGCCACATGTCTATATATGAAATATAAAGGCAAACAGTATCAATATAGAAGGGAGATATTAGATCTATGGAGGCTCTTCGAAGAAGTACCTCCAATTAAGCATAAAGAACCGACAAAAGAGCAGATTCCATCTCCCCTGGCAGTAGGGAATAGTAGGAAGTAAGGCGAAGAGAAGGAAGCTCAAATAGAAGTTCCACAATTGTATCCCATCCTGCCAAAACCAGTACCTGCCAAAGGCGACAGTGACCCAGTATATGTGGCAAAACCTACACCCACACCTCAACCCACAGCACTTCCCCCATACGAGTGTCCGAGGTCGGTTGGACAGGTGAGTACGCCAGCAATAGATATTGAAAAGTTTACACAAGACTTAGGGCCTCATCACGAGGTGGGCGGTAAGGGGTTAACGGCGCCGCTAAGGATTCCGGTGCCATTAACCCCTTACCGCCCTATTACGAGGTTCATTCGCGGGACCCACTCAGAACATCTGGTCATACCAGACATCCTTTGCGGGTCCCGCTAGGGGACCAGGGTGCTAATAACGGGCCTGTTATTAACGGGCCTGTTATTAGCTGCCTCCCAATTCCCATTGAACATTATGGGGGCTCGGATCCGAATGGGGAAATACCGGGCCCTCCAAGGTTGGAATGACCCGGTAAATCCCCATTCAGGGAACCCGGACCTGGACCCGCACCTGGCATGCCAATAGCACCGTGGCTGCCTCCAAACCCGGAATGAGGCCCACTGTCTCCTGTGTCAATGGGCCTCATTACTAGTTTGGAGGTAGCCATGTCCTTAATAATAAAAACTAGCAAGCCACACCACATGTGATCTGTATCATGGACACACGTGTAATTTGGATTTGTATATACATGAACTGACTGTACTCGGTACTTATCTTGAGTCCGGGAGCCCTGTGAGGCTACCCAGATGAAGCTGGATGCCACGTTGCAGAATGTGCCTGTGTAGCCAATCACCGATGTATGGCTCTCGCCCTCTGCTGCTCGCTGTGCCGCTCCTGGAAATGCAGGAATGATTCCCTGCTGCTCCGCTGTAGCCGCGTCCGCCCATGCCGTGATCCACAATAATCCGCACCTGGCATGGGGAGATGGCGGCCTAAGCGCGCAGCAGTGAGGATGCATGCGCATACTCTCATGTTCCCCAGAGCCTTCTGGGAAATGTGGTCCACAGCCCCAGTTTCCCCCAATGCCAAGGCTTGTTGGCAAGAGGCTGGTGGTGGTGGCCACAAATGACACCACCTGCACGCCACAAACATGCCACCCCAAAATTATTTTGACACTTCTAATGGGAAGGTACAGGTAGGTCATGATCTCAAGCGCCCCTTCCTTTCTTTTAGGTTTGCATTTTTGGTACACATAATACCTTGCACAACATTTTTTAACTATTTGTAAAACTTAGTAATTTGATCCCATACAAAACAATTGGAGCCACCATCATTTTATAAAATTCAATCAATGGAATTCATGTATATTCACAAAAACTCTTCCTCACCCTCTTGATCGTCGAAGTGCAGGCTCTGGTTTATCATATAATCATATCTTTTAGCATTCATGTGAGCTTTTGTTGGAAAATAAGAAACCTAGGTAACAGAAAGTGCTGACTGCCTTCACACCAGTGTTGTTGATAGACCAAGTACAACTTTTCTTATTCTGTTTATCCGTGATAGTTAAAATCTTTGATTTCAAGGGTTTTAATATAAAATTATTCAAGGTCAAATAAGTTGAGACTCCCTCTAATGCTCTCTGAAGACCAGCCGGTGCAAAACCAAGCACTATTAAATCATCGGCATATACTATACTATAAGACCCGACATATATAAATTAAAAGGTGTGGGGGGATTAAAACACAACCCTGTCTAACTCCTTTATTGACCGATATCTTTCTTGACAGGGCCCCTTCTGAATTCAGCCTCATACTTAATTGTTTTTATCGTAGAAGAATTGAAGCATTTTCAACAATCCTTGCCGCATCCCCTATTTTGACAATTTACTCCATAATTTTGTATGATCTACATTATTATTATTATTATTATTATTATTATTATTATTATTATGATTATTATTATTAATATTATATTATCAAAAGCAGAGGATAGATCTAACACTGCAACATATAGGGTTTTCTCTGTTTTAATACCTGCCTGCGACATACAGGACAACAGGGTAAACCCACTCAGCCTAGTACTCACTCCCTTTCTATATCCCATCTGTAACACACATAATCTACCAATTGTGTCAGACCACTTGATCACTTCCTTTAAAATCATATTTGCTAGAACCTTTGAAGACACGTCTATTAAAGAGATGGGTCTGTAACTCAGTGGGCTTACCTTCATGCCACCTTTAAATATTGGAACAATCATTGCTTGATTCCAGGACGAGGAAAACACAGCTATGTACAATTTAAGTTTAAAGAGAAGTCAAAATATCTGACCACAAAGTTAGATTCTTTTTTAGGAGGCTATGCATCAGACCATCTGGGCCACATTCCATTGAGTTTTTTAAATTCTTAATGATATTCTCAATTTCAACTCTGTCAAACTAGCAGCTCCAGCTCAGTACTCCACTAGTATATAAGTCAATGCCACCCGATTTACTTTCATTTTGCACCCAGAATTTGGAGGAGAGATGTTCAACCCACATGTGTTCCGAAACGCATGACACCTGCTCATTAATTTGGCTCTCTTGTTTTAGATTCAGCTTCCACCACAATGACTTGGTGTTACTCTCGATTACCTTTTTCAGTAGTTGTTTGCTTGTTAGGTGCTTATACAATAAGAATATACTGTTTCAAAGCGCCCACAGGGAAGGGAGTGTCACAATCACACTTGACTGGAAGGGAAGACAGATCGACACTCTCCCCGAACCACGGAAGCCGAATGAACTCGACCCTCCCACCATGGTTGGCACAGACGCCTGATATAAAAAACAGGTCGCCACGTGGCAGCCAATGGGGGGAAAAGGGATCAGGGAGAGGTTGTGGATAGGATGGGGGAATTAGGAACACCGGAAAGAGGGTAAGGAACTCCTAAGTTGGATGGGATGGGGAGGCACAAGGAAAGGACCCTACTCTATCTAACATGTAACCAACAGTGATACCACTTGCACAAATGATATAGCACACCTTAATACATGTACCACACCCTGCTGGTTCACCAGAAAACACATAAGCAAGACAGACATAAGGGAAAATCCCCATCGTGGCTAGACAGTACACATGGCCCTTCGGGCAGCAGATACAACATACAAACTTAAATGCTACTTTCCCACTAGTTCACTGCACTAGTGAAAATGAACGTTATTTCCATATATCATATAGCATTTTTGTCCGTGAATATTCCCTTGCTCAGGCATATGCTAAGAGGCTTTCCCCAGTTACAAAATATGCTGTATTGAGCATGCACTGTAAGGGTTAACTTGACACACACACAATTTCTCCCGCAGTACATGAACGGAATGTGCTACGCTACTTAACTTCGGTCTAGGAGCCCCTCGGGATTACCAAGACAATAAATGCTCAGGCGTAATTCACTTCTAACACCATTCAACATTTGCCAATAACACAGTGCTTTCTCCAGTACTTATCTTTGGTCTGGGGAGCTCCGCGGGACTTCTCAGACAACGAGCGAAATGCTGTGATTCTTGTCAGCAACCTCACGCCCTCCTGCTCCGGCCCGAGTCCATGTAGAGTTTCAGAGTTCAGGCATACTTGCTCCTCTCCACACGCGGCCACCTGCCTCCGACTGCAAATTCCAAAATAAGCCACACCTGCACGCTGCCGTTTGCCTGCTAATAAGCTGTTTTGATTAAAGACAGCTGGCAGTGCGCGCACCGTGCAGAACTACAGAACAGCTCTAAGGATGCTGGGAACTGTAGTTTCCAAGCCTAAACATCTCTGTTGTCTTAATAGGCACATTTTAGCACTCCACGCCTTTGCCAGCCCTGATTCCTGACAGGGAGGGAGCAAAGGTGGGAAATACATTACAACACAATATTTTAAGAGCAGAGCAGGGAAAAGGGAAAAGGAAGAGGGACAAACCTACTATTCCTTGTGAGTATTCAGAACATGCAAGTGCAGAAAAGGAAGAGGGAAGAGGGGGTAAGTGCTGGGGAGTCCGAGCTCGTGGACGAGCCATAGATGAAGTGCTAGGAATGCTGAGTGCTACACAGCCTAGGCCGTGTGAGTCTCCAGAGTGGAGGGTGTGCAGATTCAAAGTGCTGTGGAAAGACAGGAGCTGTGAAGAATTGGTATGTGAGGCAAGGCCCCAATGATACATTAGGGCAAACAACACTGATTTAGCAACTGTGGGATTAGCAGACGAGAGAAGGGGGAAGAAAAGAGGAAAGTCTTAAGGAGCTTCCAGAATCTGAGAAGATTCTGCTGAAGGTGCAGGGGGTGGGGGAGGCTATTCCAAAGGAGGGAGCCCGCAGAGGAAAGTGAGCGACACCCTGCCCTCTGTTTAGCAAAACGCTTTACACAAAAAGAGTTGGTGCTAGAGGAGTGAAGTGGTCTAGAGGGAGAGTATTTAGTGTGATAAAGTTGAAGATAGTGTGTTCTCCAGACCCCGACAGCCCTGTGGATGATGCCGAGGGATTTTAATTTAATCTGTGCAGCAACCGGGAGCCACTGAATTTTTTAGTGCAGGAGAGATGCAGTGCCTGGGCTTAAGGCCAAGGTTAAGTCTTGCATTGCTGCCCTAAATTGCATACTCTTTATTTATTTTTGCATTTGTTACAGTGCACAAAACCCTCTGGTATCTAGGCGCTAGTTACATTAAGGTAAAAAGAGAAGAAGGGAGTGGGTGGGGAGATGCAGTAGTGGGATGGAATAGTCTAAGGAGGAACACAGTTAGTTGAACAGCCAAGTCTTTAAGTTTCTGCGGAAGGTGCAATAGGCCTGTTCTTTTCTGAAGTACTGGTGGAAGATTATTCCAGAGTTTGGCAGCCATGACCGGGAAGCTCTCACCCACTACTGAGAAGGGGTTGAAGTTGTGCGTCTTCAGGAAGTGAGAGTCCAATGAGCTAAGATGTCAGGCAGGGGTGTATTTCTCCACGTAGCGTGAGAGGTAGGTCGGGCAGTGTTGGAGAGACATCAGTGAACCAGGGACAATGTTTTGAACTTAATCCTTTCCCGGATGGGCAACCAGTGGTCAGCTCTCCTGGCTTCAGAGATATGGTTAGATTTGGAGAGACCAATGGGAGCTCGAAGAGCATTGTTCTGAATTGTCTGGAGTTTGTTCAGGTTACATTCAGAAGTACCGGTAAATAGGGCGGTAAGTAGTCGAGCTTAGCTCCTGTGATATTGCTTGCAATTGTTTGGTGGTTAGGATTGGAGAGGAAGGACAAGCTGGCATGAAGCAGTTTGGCTGTGTAAGCTGCGCTGAGGCGATCGAGTTCACTTGACGTGAGAGGTTGAGGTTGGCATCCAGGTAGATGCCAAGAGTTTTGGCAGAGGTGATGATACGGTTACCATCGATGATAAATTCCTTTGAATGCTGGATCAATGTTACGGAGTGTGGAGTTTGAGCCGACAATGAGGATTTTGGTTTTGTCGTGGTTGAGACAGAGTAGGTGAGAAGCCATCCAATTTTGTATGACCACATATGCAGAGTTTATGTGGGCTGAGCCCTGGGCGTATGATCCAGAGAGGGGGATAAGGAGCTGTGTGACGTCAGCGTAGTTTGTGCATGATATACCTAGTAGGTCAAGGTGGTTGAAGAGGGGTTATGTATAAATGTTGTAGAGGGTGGGGGAGAGGCAGGAACCTTGGGGGACACCACAGGTGACAGGAGTAGCATACATGCCAACATTATTTGACCATCAATCTGTTTGAATTTTAAAGTTTCCAAAATATTGAATAAAATCACTATTTGCGGACACTAATCGGTAGGCGGTAGGACTGCTTAAAAAGCGGTATCCTACCACCTAAATCGGTAGGGTTGGCAAGTATGTAGCAGGTGTCGGAGAGAGGGGCGCTGCATTGTGCAGCTACACTGAAGAAATAGCATATTGCACTTGCAGGCGGGTGGAAGTGGTGAGACTTGCGCAGGGCGGGGCTGAAACGTGCGGTTTCCCCCCGGCTCCTGGCGCAAGCTCATACCTGCCAGAACTTATTAGGAGGAATGGCTCGCCATTTCTTCAGCGGCTTGCCCCAGCATGTAGATAACTGGCACCGGAGAGCTGAGGTACGGTGAACCATGTGGCTGTTGATATCCAGAAGTGCTGGAGCGGATTTCACAGGCACCTCTCACAGTCTGGGGAGGTTGCACTGGCGCACTGCCAACTGCTGCCAGTAAGAACACACCATTATAAAAGCAGTGTCTTGGACACATCCCCACTGAAGAACGTTCCATCGGATTCTGTGTACTGGCACATCCTGCAACCATGGCTGAACAGGCTACTAAATCCAGGGCAGAATAACATTAAAAAAAAAAAAAACGTACAAAAAAAACACATCAGTATTTGTTGCCCCTAAATCGGTAGGCAGTAGGACTGCTTAAAAAGCGGTATCCTACCGCCTAAATCGGTAGGGTTGGCAAGTATGGAGTAGGTTCAATGAAGAAGTCGTTGATGAAGAGACATGAGGATCTGTCAGCTAGGAAGGACGTCACCCAATTGGTGGCTTATGGACAGAAGTTCGCTGTTGAGAGCAGAGGATTTGGTGATCTACCAAATTGAATGCTGCGGAGAGGTCTAGCATCATCAGGAGGGCAGATTTGCAGGGTCCTTTATTGCAGCGATTTGTATTTTCAAATCAAGTAGGGCAGATTCGGTTCTGTGTTTGGGGCGGAATCCTGATTGGCGACTGCTGAAGATGTTGTTTTGCTCAAGATACTTTTGAACCTGGATATAGGCAACACTTGAAGAGGTAGGGTACCGTAGTAATGGGGTGGGAGTTTGTCATGGTGGAGAGGTCGAGGGAGGGTTTTTTGAGGAATGGTAGGACCCATGCTTCTCTCAACAAAGTTGGCACTGAGTTGGTGGAGAAGGATGCATTGATGATGGCTGTGAAGAGGGGAATGAGTGACTATGCGCAGTCTTTGATGATTGGAGCTGGGCGAGTGTCACCTTTGCAGCGTGACGGTTTGAGGATCTTGACGATCCTGGTGATGTCCATGTCTGAGACAGAGTGGAAGTTGAACAGGGTGCTGGTGTGGGTTGGTAAGGGGCTGGGTGCTTTGGGCGAGAGTGGGCTGGTTAGCATAGCAAGTTGCTTGGCGAGGATTGTAATTTATTTACTTTTCATTCTTTTTCTAGTCACCTTCAAATCTTGTGGTTTTTGCTTTTTGCTAGAAAGCCACATCTTGCTGTTTTTGCCTTTTACTAGAAAGTCAAATCTTGCTGCCAATTGCTAAATTTGCAGTATTTTTCTTGTATACTATTGCTTCTCTGTAACTTGCCAGCCCAGTGACCTCACCACTCTCTTTTGTCCCACACCTTCCTGCCTTAGCCCCCCCAGTTTCCCCATCCTCTCCTCGCTTCCACCCCCACAGTGCTTTCTGTTTCTCCTATCTTTTCCATCTGCTTCTCCATTGGCTATCCTTCCCTTCTCATTAAGTCTGGTAGGAAGAAGTTCAAAAAGGATATCTTTGCCTCTAACCCTGGTCTTCCTATTGCCGACACCTACTCCAGTGCTTCCTCCAGACAAACCCTCACCGACATCCTCTTGGTCATTCCTTCACCAGATCTATGGACTCTTCATATGATCTCTGTTCTCTGTGCTCTGTCCTATCTCCTCCTCTCCCATTAATGGTGGCACTCGCTGGGAAGCTCTCAAGGCTTCCTTCGACTCCTCTAAAGTCATCATTAATGTATACCTTAATGGCACGGCCATGGCCCAAGGCCCTCAGGCCACTCTCCTCCTCTTTGATAGGCGCTTCCCTCGCCTCAATTTCCTCTCATTCCTGCTGTCCCCACCTCTTTCTCCTCTGCAGGGCGTACCTCTGATCTGTACCCCTCCCCGGAAGGTCTTTAAGGCTGGCAACCTTCGCATATTGCCACTCTCAACTCTCGCTCTGCCGTCAAACACTCCTCTGACATCTGCCACCTCCTTGAAGAACTAGACCTTGATGTCCTTGGTCTTACTGAGACATGGTTCACGGCCAGCTCTGTCATGAGCTTTGACACTCTCCTCCCTGATGGCTACAAGATCCTCTCCGCACCCAGATCCTCCCGGTCCGGTGGGGGTAGCCCTGATCTTTCCTGAGTGGATTCCTGCCTCTATTATTCCCTTACTGTGGCTACCAGCTACCGGCCTCCTGGTCAATTCACCTAATTTCTCTCTGAGTGGGCAGATCTCTCCTCCTCCCTCCTGGCCTCTACCACTCAACTCCTCCTCCTCGGTGACCTCAATATCAATTTAGACTCTCCTTGTTCCTCCTCTGTACTCTTCCGTGACCTCTGCGACTCCCTCTCTTTGTCCATCCTCCCCTCTGGCCCGACTCACTCTGAAGTGCTCCCTTGATGTCTTGATCTCCTATGACCTCCCCCTCTCCATCCCTCTGACCACTCCTCTCTCCTGGAGCGATCATTCCCTCCTCTCCTTTCATCTCTCCCCCTCTTCCCCCCAAGCCAACCCTACCCCAACACTGCCACCTACCTTCTCGGACATCCGGCCCATGAAGCGTGTGTCAGTTGAGGCTTTTGCCGCCACCTTCTCTTCCCCCCTCCACCTCTGGCTGTCTCACATCCTGACACAGCCCTGTCTCTGCTCTACTCTTCAATTTCTGATACTCTTCATGCTCTTGCCCCTGTCATGTGGATCCGTTGGAAGTCCAAAGCCAAGTGCAATTCCTGGTATGACTCTCACCTAGCTACACTTAAATGTAAGTGTAGGCAGTTGAACGGAAATGGAGGGTTTCTTGTTCATCCTCTGACAAACTGGCCTGTTGCCTGCGCCAAAGGCAATACCGACTCTCTGTCCTCACCAAGAAGAGTGTCTCTGCAGCATCTAACAACTTGGCCGAACTCTTTAAAATCTGCAAGGAGCTGGCCAACCCTGCTGCTGCCTCTGCCCCTCCTGTTGCCTCCCAGGCTCTTTGCAATGCCCTTGCCCCACACTTTATCTCAAAAACTGAGGACATCCTGTCCACTCTCTCCACCCCTACCCCTTCTCTCCTCTCCCCATTCCGTCTGTGCTTGCTGACCCTCCTTTAACCACCCCCCACCCTCCTTCTCGTCCTTTCCTCTTTCCTCCCCTGATGAGGTCGTTAGACAAGTCTGATCTATGAAAGCCTTGTCGAAACAGGTTCATCCCTGTTTCTCTAAAACCATCAAGGACCACATTGACACCCTTGCTCCGGCCCTTGCTGATTTTTGCAACCACTGCTTTGCCTCTGGATCCTTCACATCCCCTCTGAAGCACTCCCTTGTGCATCCTCTTCTCAAGAAACCCACAGCTGATCCTTCTTGTCCGGCTAGCTATCGCCCAATTTCCATAACTCCCTTTCTGGGAAAACTCGTGGAAAAACTGGCCATCTCTCAGCTTCACCTTCATTCCAATTCTGTTGGCTGTCTCCATGACCATCTGTCTGGCTTCAGAGCTGCCAGAAGCACAGAATCTGCTCTCCTGAACATCCGTGAAGATCTACTCTCCAAACTTGACTCTAACATTCCCTCTGTCCTCATCCTCCCCGATCTCTCTTCTGCCTTCGACACGATCAACCATACCACTCGGCTCAACCGTCTACGTGATAACCTGGGTATCACTGATCAGGCTCTGGCCTGGCTGAACTCTTTCCTATCTGATCGACCCTCCCAGGTCCAACTAGGGTCATTCCTATCATCTATCTTCCACTCTACCTGTGGTGTTCCCCAGGGGTATAAACTCTCGCCCTGGCTTTTCAACCAATACCGGGCATCTCTCGCCCACTGCATTGCCATTTTCTGCTCAAATTTCCAGTGCTACGCCGATGACACTCAACTCATTTTCAGGCTGCCCTGGTCATCTCCTCTCCCTCTCTGTCAGGGTTCACACTGATAGCTCATTGGATCTGGTGCCCCCCCCCCAGTCATCGACTCCCATGAGGGCCTTTCAAGCCCCCAGAGCCTCTTGGACTCAGTCTTGGCACCGTTGCCGCCAGGCTCATGATATGGGATGATTCATGTAGAACTACGTGCCCAGTCTAGGCAGGACTGGACCTTTCTGTTTCCTCAGGGTGTGGCTGAGGGACTATTTTGTTCCAGAACAGGGAGTGGTAAAGGGACTACTTTACCTGGGACTACTTGCGAGGCTATTTAAGCCACGCCCTGCATACAGAACACGCTTCGCGTTATTCTGCACTCCTGCAGCGTAACGCTCACCGTGTCTGTTCTGTTCCTGAACTTCTACAGCCACCCCCGTCCTGGACTCTAACCATCGGCATCTGGAAGGGAAAAAGACAGAGAAAATACGAGTCAGCGCAGCGGCGAAACCTTACCTGCAGCAACCTTCAACCGGCAGCATCTTCGGCTTCTTCGGCCGCTCCCGGGCCCTCGCATCAGCCGACTCACTTTGTTCAGGCTGAAGAGCCCTCTCGGGCCCAGTATCCTTCCAGAGCATCTTCGGAGTGTTCCTCCATTCTTCATTCCAGCGCTGTACTGCCTCTGCAAAAGAAGGATAGCGCACAGAAGGAAAGACTACACTTCAGATAACAGCGCTTCATTCTTGCGCTCCACTTACCTGTAATACATCTGCTCGGCGTGCCAAGTCCTTCTGACTCCCCATGCATAATCCATTCGAAGCCACGCCTGAAAAGAGAGAAAGACACTGATTAAAGGAGTTGGGGCAAAATAATGACTCAAAGACTTTATACCAAGCAGTCATTTGCATAGAGCATTACCTGTTCGTCCAAGCTCTCCGCTACTCAGCATTCGCTCTTCGGATCAGTGAAGTAACTCGATCCTGGAAGACATTGACGCGCACCTGCCAGATTGCAGGACGGAGGGCATGCCTTACAAAACTACAAGGTGAGAGCAAGAAGAGAAGAGGATCAGATGGTAGCCGAGAGGGGGTCCAACTCAACTCTCTCCCAGCCACTAATACCTTATTTTAACCTTGCAGACAACGCCTGTAAGGGTGGTAACCGTGGAAAAGCCGCAGCAACATCACCAATCACGCATCACCACAACAGCGCAGACATCATTCGTGCAGCCACGTGCTACGCCCCCGTGGAGATCAGCTGAGCGTGACAGAACTCGAAGCCTTATACAGAAAACTCTACCTGGGCGTAATGGAAACCTCTGAAACAGATCAATTAGCTCAACTTTTGGGGGAACTCAGGGCTGAAGTACATTCAGCTCGGCAAGAAAACAATGCCTTAAGAAGAGAACTGCATGTGGCTAAGGATCGTACTGATGACCTTGCTAGACAATTACTTCAGTCACAGGCGGGGCAAACACCGCTACCTGGATTGGGGTCCACGGTTCCAACAGCACCTAGTAATCCAGTCCAAGTGGTCCTTCCTGGGGCCGTACCTTTGGCACCGCCGGAACGCTTTGCTGGAGACCCGAAAAGGTATGCAGTTTTTATCAATCAATGCCGACTGCATTTTCTTTGTAGGCCAGGAGCCTTTCCGAACGACCAAGTTAAAGTGGCTTTTGTTTTGTCATATCTCAGTAGCAGCGCGGCGGACTGGTCAGTGCCACTGGTGAATCGGGATGATCCTATTTTGCGGGACTTTCAAAGGTTCCAGTTGAACATGGAGAAGCTTTTTGCCCGCCACTCCCAAGGCCAGGCTTTGGATAATGAACTCTTGTCTCTGCGCCAAGGCAATCAGGATCTGTTAACTTACATCGCCACTTTCAATCGGTTGGTAGTGGAAACCGACTGGCCAGATGACAAAAGAACAACATTATTTCATCGAGGATTAAGGGGAGAATTAAAAGACGTTTTAGCTCAAGTGGTTAATCCTCCTATAGACTGTGTATATAGGTCTGGTGGTTCAGCTTGATCATAGACTACAGAACCGTAAGGCGGATCGAGCTAGGATGGACACTCAGGTATTTGTACGCCCTAAGGAAAGTGCATCTAGAACTATCGACTTAGCCGAACCCATGCAGATTGGAGGGGTACGCGGGCCACTATCCAAGTCTGAAAGAGATCGGAGATGGCAGCAGCAACTGTGTTTGTATTGTGGGTCAAACAGCCATTTTCTCCGAGAGTGTCCGGTGAAGCCTCCGAAAAGGGCAGTTGGGGTTGCCAGCAAAAAGGAAGCAGAACCAGAGCTGGAAAACTCCCTTGCCCGACAAGCGTAGAGATCTGCTTGTCGAGCGAAAAGAAGGACTTCCAGACCTCGCACCTAGCCTTGCCAATGATCCTTATAAATCACCAACAACCATCTCGAATGCATGCAGTTCAAGGTTATATTGACAGCGGAGCCATTGGAAATTATATGCATCATGAGTTGGCTACAAGGATGAGTCTTCCTTTCTGTGAAAACGCAACAACAGATCTAGTCACCACTGTCGACGGAACAGATATCGCTTCGGGTCCTGTAACGCATTCAACGGCTGAGGTGACACTTCTATGTCAAGACGGACATCGGGAGTCAATTGTGTTCGATATAATTAAGGCCCCACAATTCCAAGTTATTCTGGGGATGCCTTGGCTAGTATTACACAATCCTTGTATCGACTGGCGTGCCAAAAGTCTGACCTTCTCGGGTGAATGTGCCAGTACCTGCTATCAAGATAAAGAACCCTTGGTCAAGGAAGCAACAACGATTATGAGCTTAGTTAATTCACTGCCCCCCCTCCCCCGAGTATCAAGATTACCAGGACGTTTTCCAGAAGGAGCAAGCCAACACCCTGCCTCCCCATAGTTCGTATGACTGTCAAATCGATCTCATACCTGCCGCACAGATTCCGTGCAGTCGAATCTATGCACTCACTGAACCCGAAAACCTGCATCTAAGGAAAATATCTGGACCAGTACCTGGCTAACGGATTCATCCATCCTTCAAAGTCCCCCGCAGCCAGTCCTTTAATCTTCGTGCCTAAAAAAGGTGATCTTAGAACTTGCATCAATTACTGCGCATTGAACCAGATTACGGTAAAAAACCGTTACCCTTTGCCTTTGATACCTGAACTTCTGGACCAAGTTAAAGACGCACAAATTTATACCAAGTTAGATCTCCGTGGGGCATACCATCTAGTACGAATCAAAAAAGGGGACGAATGGAAGACCGTCTTCCGCACCAAATACGGGCTGTTCGAATACCAGGTCATGCCCTTTGGCCTTTGCAACGCCCCCGCGGCGTTTCAGTATTTTATGAATGACGTCCTGCGAGAACTAATCGATGTATTTGTTGTAGTGTATATCAATGAAATTTTGGTGTACTCCCCATTTGAGCAAGAACATGTAAAACACTTCCGAGCTGTTCTCGACAAACCCCGCCAACACAAACTATTCGCAAAACTGGAGAAGTGCTTCTTCCACGTCACAGAGGTAGAGTTTCTTGGATTTGTCCTGACCCCTCAGGGTGTACGAATGGATACGCGGAAAGTGGATGCCATCCTCAATTGGCCCTCCCCGACCTCAATCAAGGGAGTTCAGAGTATGCTTGGATTCGCGAACTTTAATCGAAGATTCATCCCGGGTTTTTCACAGTTGGTGCACCCTATTACCTCATTACTGAGAAAGAACAGGCGTTTTCAATGGTCTGAGGAAGCAGAGAAGGCGTTCCAAGACTTGAAACAGAAATTCATCCCAGCCCCAATCCTGAAACATCCCCGCCCAGATTTACCATACGTGGTTGCGACCGATGCTTCCAGTTTAGCAATGGGAGCAGTACTCTCCCAAAAGGACCCTGAATACGGTCAGCTTCACCCTGTGGCCTTTTGGTCACGGAAATTCATGGCCCAAGAACTGAATTACACCATTACGGACAAGGAACTCTTGGCAATCAAAGCCACCTTTAAAGCTTGGCGGCATTATCTTTTGGGAGCAAGGAACACAATCACGGTACTCACTGATCACTGTAACCTACAATACCTAAAGGTGGCAAAAGCTCAATCTTCCCGCCAACTCCGATGGGCACTATTTTTCGCTGAATTTGACTTTGTGATTACCTATCGTCCCGGTTGCCGAAATGGTAAAGCGGATGCCCTATCTCGTATAGGAGTAGACAAGGAAACTGTCAATCCAGATCCAGTACCAATCATCCCAGGAGTAAAAATCTTGGGAATTACAACATCTCTCACCTTAGACGACATCCATGAAGAGATAGCTCGTCTCATAGACACCAACACTCTAAAGGTTTGGTCTACCAAATGTGCTCACCATTCGGTCTCAAACCAATTACCATACTTTCAGGGTCGTCTTTATCTGCCCAGCAAGGAACTTCAAGAAAATGTCATCTCTAATTATCACGAGTCAGTGATCGAGGGCCACCCTGGAATCGTTAAGACTGCAGCCAAGATTAAGCAACACTTTTGGTGGCCAACCTGGCGCAAAGACATCAAACAGTTTGTGTTATCCTGTGGGGTCTGTGCTCAAAACAAAACCCTAAAAAAGCAATCGCCAGGCCAATTGCAACCTCTAGACATTCCACCCACTCCTTAGCATACATTATCGCTTGATTTTATAACTGATCTTCCTCTTTGTAATGGCTACAATACAATTTTGGTAGTAGTGGACTCGTTTTCCAAGATGGCTCATTTTATTCCACTGAAGGGGTTACCCTCGGCTTCAATCCTGGCAAGTGAAATCCTGGAACAAATAGTCCGGATACATGGATTTCCTTCTATCCTGATTTCTGACTGTGGCAGTCAGTTCCTATCACGTTTCTGGAGAAAATGCTGCGAGTTAGCTCACATCGATTTAAGACTTTCCAACAGTCACCATCCCCAGACTGATGGGCAGACCGAAAGAACCAATCAGACCTTAGAACAATATCTTAGGTGCATGTTACACCAGACAGAGGACAATTGGAAAGACATTCTTTGGATAACGGAATATGCCTACAACAACTCTCTTCACTCCAGCATAGGACAAAGTCCTTTCTATGCTATCTACGGGTTGCATCCACAAACTTCAAATCTTGACCCACTACAACCCCTGGAAATGCCAGCAGTAAGAAGCTTGCACACGACTATCACTCAAGCCTTCAAACAAGCAGCTGACTAACTGACACAAGCAAAAGAAAGATACAAGAAATCAGCAGATATGCATAGGAGTGAAGCTCCCAAATACCAGGTGGGGGATGAAGTCTGGCTGGCATCTAAGCATATCCCCATGAAAGGAACTCGCACCTTCAACCCCAGATACATAGGCCCATACACCGTTAAGGACATCATCAATCCAGTAGCTATAAAGCTAGATTTACCTTCTCACATGAAAATTCATCCCGTATTCCATGTTTCACTTCTGAAACCAGTACAACCCGGAACCCGAATATTGAAACCACCAAAACCAATCATAGTTGAAGGGGAACCTGAATTTGAAGTGAAGGACATCCTGGACTCAAAGATTGTCAAATCCAAACTATTTTATCCAATAGACTGGAAAGGTTACTGACCACATGAAAGAACATTGGAGCCCAGCAAATACATTCATGCCCCTCGTTTATTGAAAAGATTTCATCAGAACCACCTGAGCAAACCAGGCCCGCGAGGGAAAACCACTGTTACGGGGGACTTGGGGTGGAGTGCTGTCAGGGTTCACACTGATAGCCCCTTGGATCTGGTGGGCCCCCCCAGTCATCGACTCCCATGAGGGCCTTTCAAGCCCCCAGAGCCTCTTGGACTCAGTCTTGGCGCCGTTGCCGCCAGGCTCATGATATGGGATGATTCATGTAGAACTACGTGCCCAGTCTAGGCAGGACTGGACCTTTCTGTTTCCTCAGGGTGTGGCTGAGGGACTATTTTGTTCCAGAACAGAGAGAGGTAAAGGGACTACTTTACCTAGGAATACTTGCGAGGCTATTTAAGCCACGCCCTGCATACAGAACACGCTTCGCGTTATTTTGCAGTCCTGCAGCGTAATGCTCACCGTGTCTGTTCTGTTCCTGAACTTCTACAGCCACGCCCGTCCTGGACTCTAACCATCGTCATCTGTAAGGGAAAAAGACAGAATAAATACGAGTCAGCGCAGCGGCGAAACCTTACCTGCAGCAACCTTCAACCGGCAGCATCTTCGGCTTCTTCGGCCGCTCCCGGGCCCTCGCATCAGCCGACTCTCTTCGTTCAGGCTGAGGAGCCCTCTCGGGCCCAGTATCCTTCCGGAGCATCTTCGGAGTGTTCCTCCATTCTTCATTCCAGCGCCGCACCGCCTCTGCAAAAGAAGGCTAGCGCACAGAAGGAAAGACTACACTTCAGATAACAGCGCTTCATTCTTGCGCTCCACTTACCTGTAATACATCTGCTCGGCGTGCCAAGTCCTTCTGACTCCTGAAGGCAAGCGTCCCCAACCAGCACGATCCTCCCCGCAATGAGAGACAATGAAGGACTCTCCCAGAATGGGAATAAGGCCAAGACAGAGTGCGGGTGAGCGTAAATGGGAGTTTATCAATCAGAATAGGGCATGCAAAGAACTCTGCAAACTCCGAAAGCGCTCTGACTGACAATAGCAAAGACAGGCGTATATATTTACAAAACACGTCATCAGAACCTACATACTATAAGGGGCACAAGTTCAATGGGATTGGGTGGTGATGACTAGCTATAGGCGCTGCTGCGATGTGGTTGGCCTTGGCTGGAGGACGTCACTGGTCAGCCTCGTGGGTTGGGCTGGGCCTGGCGGGTCGGCTGAGTTCATCCGGGCGGTGTTGTTGTGCCATTGTGGCTAGTGTCAGAGATGAATGCCTTTTCCTGACTTCTTTGCCCTAGGCCATGCACACCGCAGTCATTCAGTCATTGCAATATTATCTTCCTTAGTAAATCTTTCAATAGGTTATTCTACAGGTTAATGCAACACAGGAGGAATGCACCTTGAGAGGGGTTTGACGGCGATTCATCAGTGCGTGGTTACCAGTGTCCTGTTGACCGGTACCATAGGTCGAGGGGCTAAGTCTCAGGGCATGGGACGGGCGGTACATGTCTTTCTGTCTTGTTAGAAGTCGTTATGAATGTGCTGCTGTATGTTGCCACAGTATTGGGCGTCCTAATTGTACAGGGGCCATAAGTATAAGGTGATCCGGTGGGTTGTGGGGTTTAAGAGGGGGCGCCTTTGGATTTGTGTATTCAGGCGGAGGTTTACTGCTGTGCTGTAAATAATGCAGGTGGCAGGCCGTGGCCTTGGGTGCTGCAGAGGGGACTACAAATCTTTGAAGCGGCTCCAGCCTAGTTGGGGGAGGTGGAGCAGCGCGGCACGGGCCTCTGCTCTGTTGTTTGGCAGTCTTCGCAGGGTGGGAGGGGGAATGGCCTTGCACATATTCACAAAGGTATCTTCCTCGTGTGTTGCCAACTTTAGGTGAAAACATCATAAACACTTGAACACTCTATAATACTCAGTTGGATCACTCGAAAACATACATTTTACTTTTGCTAAGTGTCTCTCAAATATGGCCAGTCTGAGCACATTATTTGTACACTATGTTTTGACAATTACAACGTTTAGTTATATGCATATACATTTGCAGTAAGTGAGGTAGTAGTGAGGTTGGTGGAGCACATAGAGAATGACTCGCCACCGTACGTGACGGTGGTGGCACATAAGGGGCTTAGACATGCACGCATGACAGGTGCATTCTCGCGCGTCCTTCACATGAGCCCCTTGTATGGTTACATTCGTCTTCCCTGGCACTCTAGCAGCATTAATTCGGTTATGGCGCGGGACCATGGGGTGTAAGTTTTTCAAGGATACACATAACCAATAGTCCCCTGGAGCGCTCGTTTATTGTTAGCACAAAACTGCAGTGGTGTGGGTTCTTCATTGCTAATGTCATGTAAGCATGCATTCTACCATGTCTATACATTTTACAGGTTTCCTTAATAGAAGAAGTTTTGTGGAGATATGCACGCTTTGCAAGTAGTCTTGGCCTTAATATTTGGGAACTTTTGCTTTTATCCGAGGACCGTTTTACAGTTCTCTTTTTCACCCAGGCTTCATGCTGGGAGCAGTGGTACACTGCGGAAGGTGAAATGTTACAGTGTTAGTATCTTACACTAGCTCATGTCCGTCTTGTTCGTGGGAACGGGCTCACAGCGGATCTGCCAGGGAGCTGCGGCCACAGGGATAATTGAAACTCTCCGAGGGTGGGGGCCGCGCTACAGTGCGCTGAGCTCACACCATCTTTATTAGACAAAATGGTTTCTGAGGCCTAGCTAAATTCAATACGTGTGGGAATGTCTTCAGCAGGTGAGCCCTCCACCACCTGGACCCTGGTGGTATGAGGGGACGCCCGATGAGCCATGGCCCTCACCTGGGGAAGGGATGTAGGCAAGGGGGGGTCTTTTGGACCAATCCTCCCCTACATTTCCCCCCTTTCGTTACTTAAGTAACAAATTCTTTAACTCGTCCAATCTCCTACACTCTTCCTCGTCAATGATCGCGTCATCCCATGCTGGTGTGCCTTTTATGGGCATCCATGCTCTGCACAACCCCCTTAAGCTCTCACCCCTCCTGGCATATTCATCTGGGGTACAGGTCAGGTATATACATCCGCTCTCTCCTTCCAAGTCTACCCACACCTCCTGGTACCATTCTAGTACACAGGGCTCTCTGATGGTGGTATGCCACAATCTATCTACGATATCCTTGTCATGATACCTGGGCACTAGCTGATACCTGGGTGTGTCATCAGTTCCTGTTTGTACCTGCACTTCCTGCATAGTTTGTATTGTACCACGGGTGTTGCCCATTGTCACCATCATCATTGCACCATTAGGTACTGCGTTAGCACAACATCGAAGACCCACCTGGCACAGGCAAAAAATAAAGAGGAGGAACACCACAGCTGGCATCAAAAATTTCACAGTCATTCCCAGCCATGAGGGAACCCAGGAGAAGATATTGTCGAACCATGTGCTGTCTTCTGCTCCACCTTCCATTTTCATCCTTTCTCCTAGGTTGTGTACTGCTTCGATCACATGGGACAGGGAGCCGTTTTCTGCGTCTTCAGAAGGTACGAAAGTGCAGCAGGCACTTCCGATTTTTCGGCAAACACCTCCATCCATCGCCGTCTTTTGGACCAATCCTCCCCTACACTCCCCATGCATAATCCATTCGAATTCACGCCTGAAAAGAGAGAAAGACACTGATTAAAGGAGTTGGGGCAAAATAACGACTCAAAGGGCCTCATTCCGAGTATGGCGGTAAGGGATAGCGGCCACCGCTAACGAGAGCGGTGGCGGTAATCCCTTACCGCCATACTCCGAGTTCCCTTAGCGCCATGGTGCTTTTAACACCTGCTTTTAGCAGGCGTTAAATACCATGGCGCTAAGGGACCTTGATGTTAATTACGCCACCGTAATTTACGGTGGCGTAATTGACGCCTTCCCCACTCCCATTATGCCCTATGGGGCAAGAATGGGAATGGGGAAGGGTAAATGGGGATTGGGGAATTACCGCCCCGCCAACCTTGGAATGGGGCGGTAATTCCGCCAACCACCAAGGCGCTGCCGGTCCGGGTACGGCGTCAACCAAGGCGTTAATAGCGCCATTGGTTAGCGCCGTACT